>NW_005054302.1:4038785-4072629 GCF_000277835.1 Geospiza fortis | reverse complement strand
GATAAGGAGTAGGCTGGCAACTGAAGAGGTAGGGGAGGGTCTGTCGAACCTTGGTAAGGAGGTGGGCTAAG
Source organism: Geospiza fortis (assembly GCF_000277835.1). Taxonomy (NCBI): domain Eukaryota; kingdom Metazoa; phylum Chordata; class Aves; order Passeriformes; family Thraupidae; genus Geospiza; species Geospiza fortis. The sequence goes on along the minus strand of NW_005054302.1, from coordinate 4,072,558 downwards.
GCTTTCCATTCTCCTGAAGAGCACAGGAGGAAAACAATGAAAAACTCCCCACCTACAAAAAGAGTCTTCCCCAGCCCACAGAAATTGGTGTCTCCCATCACCTTACCCATATCCGAAGTTTCCCAACAACGTATGGCCAGACCTCCCAGTTGACCAACTTAAATTCCTAGAAAGATACTGGCCTGTTGTCTGACTCAAAGCTTTCCCTAAAACTTTTTTTAGCCCCACTTCCCACAGCCCCACAAGAACTGGCCAGCCCTTCCCAGCCTCTCCCTGATGCACCCGCAAAACCCCAGAGCCACCTAGGAAGACTCCCGGTGCCCATCCTTTCCTGCTCTTTTATGGCATCTCCTCTGTCCTTGGTGCAAAACTGAATTACTGCCTGAAGGGCCCTATTTCCAGGAAAATAATTTCATCTGTGTGGCTGGGAATTTTCAAGACAAGACTAGGTTTTGTGACAAAATTGTATATATAGTTTAAATAATCCTATTTCTTCTCCAGTATTATGTTTCTCTTTTATGTCTTGCTCTCCTTCCTGCCACCTCCAGTTAAATTATGGAAAGCAATAATGGCCACTCTCTAAATTCAGTTCAGTTGAAGAATCTTTTTTATTTCTCTCGAAGAAGATCCCCTCTATTTCCTCCATCATGCAAACAGCCCTTTTTAAACAGTGTCTACTCCTCTGCAATCAACTCCTCCTTGAGCATTCCCATCTTAAGCAGAGAGTTACACTCCATGGGCACACTTGTTGGTGAGATTATATCCAGTGGAAATATCTTGCCTTGCTCATTGTTTGAACAAAATTGTCTGTTTCACAGCTGTAATACAGTTGCTCCTCACACTGGTCCCATGGTGGCTACTAATTTCAACCAGCCCTTAACAACATATCTCTTTCTCTCTGGTTAGGTCTTTTTTGCTGTTGAATTCCTACATTACTGCACAAGATACTTTTCTATTACTTCTGTTCTGTATTGTTCCCCTCTAGGTTTTTACCCCATTTCCATTACTGCACCTTTGAAGGCTGTACTCTTTTTCCTTGTGTGACACATCAAGGTCTGTTTGAAGCCAGTGCCTACCAGCTTGCCTTTTGGTGGCTTCCAGCCACTCTGACAGCCACCCCTCAGGGTCCTGCAGACCACAGACCTGCAGGTTTTGTGCACAGAGGCTGCTGCAGACTTGGAGGTGAGAGAAACGAGCAGATTTCTCGCGCGCGCTTTCTTACTTGGCACTTTCACATTTCTAATTTAAATTCTATCATCTGTTCTCCTCTCTGCTGAGTGAGAAAGGTGATTGCATTGACACAGGCCATCTGTATACTGGAAGGTGTAAGAATGAAAAATGTTCTGCTGCCACAATAGAAAACAGTCCAAGGGAGCTGTGCTTTAGGTATTACAGTAAAATATGTCTTTGGATAAGAATAATTTTGGAGTTTCTGTTACCTCAAAGAAGTTCCCTTCAATTTTGTCTTAATGCTGTGCAACTACATTTTTAAAAAGGCTTTGGAATAATAGGTCTATTTCTCCCAATCCTAATAATGAACATAATGAAAACGTTTTTTCAGCTTACCAATATTTCCCCTCTGAAATTACTGAAAGTCTCTTGCTGACATCAGCTCTGAGGAATTCCTCCTGCTTGTTAGTCAGATTTACATCATTCACTACTTAAAGCAGGAGAATTTAGCTAGCATTACACCAGTATAACAACCCAAAAACTTACAGGGTAATTATTTGCATGCTCAGTGCCATATATTTAATTACAGGAACTTTGCTCAATCTGTATTTATTTGCATTCTGATTTACCTCTTTATACTTACCTAAAGACTTTAGTTTTGTAAAGATGAAGAAATAAAAAGAAAATGGTTGTTATTGATGTTTTACTCAAATGACCTGAAGAGCTTATTATGAGGCAGATGGTTGGGCAAGAGGACTGTAGACCTGGGATGAGGTCTAAGATGGCAAAGAGGTGAGAAATGTTCAAAAGAACGAATGAACATCACCAGAAATTAAATTGAAAACAAGAACCAAAAAGATTATAAAGAAAATTAGGCAGATGGATCTGAAATAAACTGGAGAGGACAGGGGAGCTTCTGTTCATCTCCTTCAGACACCTCACTCCAGAGCTACAAAAGCCTAAGGAGTGTCTCCCCTGCAGATGCCACTGACTCCAGAAGGAATTAAACACGAGCACCACTGGCCCTGCAAGAGGTTTGGGTGGGCACCAGTAACAATGATTACAGCATGTCTGATTATAAAAATATTTATTTCACATCCATAAAAAGCTTTCCTAACCACAAACTTTTGAAAAGAAGGAATGAAGAATCTGCTAGAATGGCATAACATGTATGTACACCATAACCCTTAAGTTGTTTGGCTTCATAAGGGTGAAGCCTAGAGATAAAGGAAAAACACGTGCTGGTAGAAGTTTTCAAAGGTGATAAATACTCAGGCACATAGTGATTGAATGAAAGAAGAAGCCATTATTTTAAAAATGCTGATTGCTTATTGTTAAATGCCATTTTGAAAGGTGTCAGTAAAAAAATTATTTTCAAAATGGAAGAAAGAAGAATTTTTATTACTTGAGCAGCATGCTTGGGAAATTACTTGTTTGACTGAAGTAATGTGGTATTACAGTATTTTGAGAAGAAGGACAAGTTAATTTTTGTAGTGAGCTCAAAATTTACAATTCTTTCCAAAGCTTCTAAGCCACTTTAATATGATGTACAACAAGGACTAGACTGACTTTGCTATTTAATAAATTACCAGATCCTGTGTTCCATTGTTCAATATGGAAAGCTCCTATCTGACAAAGACTGCATAATAGAAACTATATTGCTTTCTGCTAAGTCATTCTTTAAAATACAGATGTAAGAGTATTAATGCATTAAAATATGGTGCAAGATACAGCTAAAGATGAATGAGCCTGTTTAGATACGATATTAAAATCCACTGAAAGATAATTTGGGCAAAGAAAAATACTTTTTACTTTTTTTATAGATTGTAGAGTTCTGAGACAATATTGACAATTACAAATAATATCCCTATCACACTGTATGAAAAGAGTACTTAAGCTCCACAGACAAAAAAATCCACTATGTTTGTTGACTTCATGCCTGAAAATTATTTTATTATATCAAACCCCACATATTTTCTTAAAAATGGTGAACCCAGTCCAAGATATTTGTGGACTCTGATGCCTATGGAACAGTAACTGGGCATTCAAGTGGCATTTCACTGCCACACGTGAAACAGTTCAGAGTAAACAAAAAACTTAAAAACAAAATTATAAAAAACAATAAATGACTGAAAATTGTAAAGGAAATGTAAAAGGGAATTGTTTTACAAGCACTGAAAATCACTAGTTTAATACACTTCTGGAAAAGGGAATTCATAGTATTCAGTGTTGTTGGTAAATGAAAGTTCGAGACAACCTAGTTGTATGCACGTGTTTATTCAGATTTTGGAGAAGGTAACATGATGGCAAGCCTTCACTGGCCAGAATTATCCATAACTGTTATCAACAGTAACCAATGGGCTTCATGAGTTCTGCTATTTTTAATCTTGATCTCAAAATATTAAACTATTTCAAGATCATGAAAAAAAATGTGCAAAGTATGCTCCCACTTCAAGAGAAACTATTTTCAAGGATTACATTTGAAAAGTTAAAATGTTTCCTCCTGCTGCTGATGCTTTTAAAGGAGAGAGAATTTTCCCAACAGTGTTGAAAGTAATTCTGGAACATGTAGGTACTAAGCAATTTTTTTTCAATTTAATTATTTAAATTGAATGAGAAGTTTAACCATATTTTTAGTTGGAAAAAAACTAAACCAAATAAACACAAAATGAGAAAAAAATATTAAATTATCTAGTTCATGAATCCCAAAAAAGCTAAATATAAAGTATTACAAATACAGAATTTTGTCCATTTGTCTATAAAAAATGTACAGGAGGAAGAGATGAATTATTAACTGAGTTCATTTTGTAATAATTTTACAGGATTGATATGGCAGAACAACGAAAAACTCTTTATTGTGAAACACCAAGTGGCAACATCAAAAATTAAATCCTAAGAGCCTAGAAATTCTTAGAAATTTTTACCACTGTCAACGTGACATTTTTTGAATCAATGTATTTCCCTGAGGAGCTGCTGTCATGTAATACAAGTAAATATCTTGGAGAGTAATAGTGAGACACCTGTAACTCCCAAAGCAGCCCCACTCAGGTACAGGATTATGTAGGTGCATAGAAGAAGATTTTTCCTTCCTCATTTCTAGATAATGAAGCCAGTTTCATGGAACTGCTCATCACTACATTTCAATCTGTGGTTCCTTCGTATTTATAGAATTAATTTCTTCTGGTGATCTGAATGTGCAGGTTCCTGTACCTTCTGGAAAGCTACTCCCAAAATTTAAACAGCCTCTCAAATGACTTTTGTTTGAACTATTCCTGTTATACCTGGTCATGAATCATTTTACAGTCCCAATTTGGATTTTAAAACAACTTTTTCATTCCGTTGCTAAATGAAGTGAGTGAAGCAGATGGCACACTATATGAGGAAAATACTAAAATAGCAGGATGCAGAAGTGTTCACACTTGGATTGTGGAGGAAATTTATGTCTCCAAATCCAACAACCAACTCAGAAGGCTCTACCCTATCACTGCCAAAACTTCCTAGTTGGATTGGTGGAACCACAAGTCCTCTTTGCTTTACCCTGTGCTTTGGTGCATACTCAGAGTAGCACAATCCGAGAGTTCAGTATCTTCCTAAAATCTATTTCAGATCAGACATTAGGCCCCTCATGCTGCCATTTCTACTTCAGTTTAAACCCTGGTAGACAGAGCTGTTACTGGAAGGTCACAGATGTGCAACTTTTGCAGGCATGTCAGAGCCTGAAACTGAGGCGAGTCTTGCCCCAGTTTCCTAACAAGACTTCAAAATAGGCAAAGCTTTTCGTGTGCATGTGAAAACAGGAAAGCATCTGCGTTGGTCCAAAGCTAGAGAAAGTCCATGAGAAAGCCCCATAAAGCCCATGGATAGCCACTTGCCAATTTCAGTGAGATTTAGATCAAGTTTTTATTGCATTACTTATACCTCTGGAATCTACAGGGGTAAAAAAGCCTCGAACAAAATCCTTAGGAAAGGAAATAGAAAGGGAACACCCTGTGATTTCTCATTCCAATTACAAATTTTGAAGCTAAGGCAAATAGTCAAAATAAACAAGTGTTTTCACAGCTGCTCATAATAGCTTAAAATATATAAAGCTTGAGTTATAAGTTATTTTCCTATTTTAGAAATGCATCATAACTTCCACCCCCTCGTGCATTTGTTCAGAGAGCCTGCTAAAAGAATTTGCTGAGAAGTGGAGTGCATTGCCATCTGCTAGCAGTCGAAAGAGACCCACTTTTTAAAAAAAATCTTGTCTTCATATTGCAATCAATTTATCTTCATCCTCTGTCTTGATGCAACCTGTTTTCAACTTCTGAACAAATCCTGAGGTCATGAATATCAGGCAAGAATATTTGGATTGGCTAAGGATGGCTCAAAGGAGAAAGGTATGGAGGGAACCATGTTGTGGCAGTTCTGTGTTCCCCCTGGCATGACTTTTGCAGCTGCAGTGTGCTTGGAGCCCCGGGCTTTGTGGTTTTTGGAACCCTAACCCTAGGCGGAACCCTAACCCTAGGCAGAGCAGTAAAAGCAGCCTTGGCAGAGCTAGGTAAATGGTTGGACTAAATGATTCTATGAAGTCAAGGAGGAAGAACACCAAGAGAACAACAAAATCTGCCTCCTTATAACTACATGATTGCATACACATTTTCTTGCTTTAAATACATTTTATAGGCTGCCAGTTGTCAGTGTTGCAAGTCTCGGTGTTCATCCTGCTTCTGTTCAGAAGTGATTCTTCTGTAACTTATCAGTTCTTATTCCCACAAAGCATTTCTTCATGTCATGTGAGCATTTAGGATGACCCTTGACATACATGTCTCACTTATTGCTTACTCAGAGGAAGGAGAGCTGTACCCCTCCCTGTACCCCTCCCTCGTTGCCATAGTTTTTAAGATGCTGGCCTCTCTAGCATTTTTAAACAAGGTACCAGTACAGAGCTACACTGAAAATGGGGATCTTTCTTTCTCATAGTGGGAATGTCTCACCCATCATGGACAACATCCCAACTGTTCTGAGTACTGTTGATTGAAGGGTTCTTCTGGTTAGTGAGGAAAAACCATGGGACTTCTGCTGCATAAAGAGGTGACTCCAGCAAGCCACACAACCAAAGGCCACAATGAGTTTCCTTCAGGGAAGGAGATATTCCTGTAGTTTTCAGCTAAATAAAGGAAATAGGAAAGGTCTCCATTGTGTTTTGTTGAAGAAGAGTCAGAAGACAAAGTGGGAACAAAGTCAAACTCCTGGATATACAGATGAGATCATATATCTCCAGAACATCCATGCAAACCAGCAGGATCCCTCTTCTTGGGGCCAAAATTAAATATATCACCTTCTGCATCTTTTATAGGTATGTAATTCTGAAGAACTTAATCAAAGGCAACGTGTCCTATAAGCAGATGCCACATTAGTACAATGTATGGCAATTACTGTTCCTACAAATTGATATTATGATAGTACACTTTAATAAAGCCATATGTCAGGTATCCTCTTCTTACCTCTTACTCAAATGACTTCCTTTCTATGGTGCAAAGGCTGTAAATTTTCCCAAATTAATTTTAACTGGAGAAGAGAGAGGAATACCTTTTTTTCCTATTTGTTTTCACTGTAGTTCAGACATCAGAACTCCCTGTCACTCATCTGAGACAATCTGTGAAACCAGTCTGTTCAAAACTGATCTGCTTTTACTCTTTGCAAAAGAGGTAAGATTTTGCTTGCTTTGCCTCACTAATTGTAAAATTTGCCAGTGATAGGGCCTGAAAAGTTTCATAAACTTAATTTCTGAACCATTTATCCACACATCTTATATTCTCACATTTTCCTCATTAAATTATTTCATCTGTAATCCAGAATAGATGGAATTGTGCCAGAGGTCTGAAAGGTAAGGCAGGGAACAAAAAGACTCCTCAAATCTTTCCATTTTCATATTTTAAGATTAACATACTCTGTTCAGCTGCTGGGCTTCCAGTAAAAGCTCATAAGCAAAGAATGGGTGTTTCAGCCTTTCAAACTTGATTAGCCAGCTCAATATCATGTTCATGAATGAGCCTTAGAAAGGGAAAGCCTGAAATGCCAGTTTTGCCTGAAGACATTTCACTATGTACACGTGATGTATTGGGCTATGTTTGTGTTACTTTCAGTAATATTATTCTTTACAGTATTCCTCTAGCTGAAAGCGAGAGTGACAAGCCCAAAATCTCAAATGCTCCTGCTGATTTTGGGCCCCATATTTTGGAAGTCATCTGGATGACCTTAGCAAAAACCAACACACTCAAAAACTGAAGAGCAGTTTTTTTCATAAAATTCAGTTTTCGTAAAATTTTCATTAAATCAGTTCCAAACAGAACTGATTGGACTGTAGTTGGTGCAAGTAGCTACTTGGATGGGAGTTTCTCTGCCAAAGGATTCATGGTCCCCTCACTCAGCTTCAGCGGTGGTGGGGAGAGGCAAGTAAGCATTTAGATACAAAGACTTAGAGATGCCAAGCCTTGTAGTGTGTCTTTGAACACGTGTCAGATATTTGTTATGTTCTGAATCAAAAAGAGGATTACAAAAGAGCATGAGGCTGAAATGTTATGTATCATTATTTCTTTATCAAAGATTGAGGTACGACCACATCCCGGGGTTGCCAGGCCAACAGATATGAGATTCTTGTATCTAGAGGTCACAGAAATTCTTTGGCAAATTCAAGGTTTCTAAATCTTCTTTTCCTTTGAAGAGATCACTGAACAGCTCTACTGATTTTAGTGTTGTTCTTAGCTTGCCTTGTTGTAAACAAGAAAAGAATGAAAAGCAGACATGTACACAAGCAACAATTCTTGTGATGATAGCTGCAATATTTTGTAGAGTTCAGGTACAGAGAGAGGAAATAACTGGAACTGAAATGTGGCAAGAAACAAAAATATCATAAATTTTCAAACACAATAATAAGAGCAAAAATAGACACTCTACAGAGACAATAGATGATCAAGCTACAACAGAAAGACACAGAAACATAATGAAATCACAGCCAAAAACCACGTGTATTTTGTAACTGCACATGTTGGGAAAGGGTGGTGGTCAGGAGAGGATATCCTGGAACCCATCAGAAAATTTTTTATGGTAAGCATGTGGAAGATGTGTCTCAAGCCAAGGTGTCAGAAGCAGTAGTTAGGAAGTGAAGAAAAAGAAAGAGCAACAACAACCACATAGGACAGGACAATAGGAACTCGCAATTGCTAAAGGTACTCTCAAAGATAAAAAAGCCAAACCACTAAATCCTTTAAAGCTGTTTCATGTGCAGAACAGTGGCAGTGGTTTTTTATAAAGGTTTTCAAAAGAGATTTGAGGAACTCTAAGCAAGTAACCTCAACATTTCACTGAGGAAATTGGTAGCAATTCTTCTCAGGAATAGAATTAGCAGGTACAAAGTGGGGCAGATCAACACAGTCTTTACAGAGATCAAGCCTCAGAAATCTGCCAGAATTCCCTGATTATACTTTAATAAACATGTGGACAAAGAAGATGCATTTAATATAATCTACTTTCATTTCCAAAACAAATTTGGCAGGGCTTACTATGAGACACTTTTATAGAAACAAGCTAAAATGGACAAGAGAAAAGGTCTTTGCATGGCTACATGATTAGAAAACAAAGGCTAAGAATATTTAGTTACTTTTTATGACTGGGAAGTTGCTATGAAGCCCTGTCTGGGGCTTCACCGTATCTTTAAAGAGATAGATAAATATGTATAAGGGTTGTCAATGTTTGTTAAGAATACCAAGGTGTGCAAGGTAATACAGATGCCAGCTGACTGCAGAAATGCAGAAGAGTTTTATCACGCTAAGTGATCAAGGGAGAAAATGAAAGATCAAGTTCGGTACAGGTCAACCTAAAATTACAGAAAGGAGGGAAATCATAACTGTCTAATTCCAAAGAAATATTCTTCTATGGTTAACGTAGCTCATGTCATTTCCCAGAGATTGTGTCACTGTAATTTTCAACCCCTGTGTGTGGTGAAAATATCTGTTATAATTATAAACACCAACCCTGAAATCAATCTGAAGTCAAGCAAAATTACCTTTTGGATAAATGGGAATGACACTTTTGAAAATAAGCCAGAGGCCTGTAGATGCAAATAGAGGAAGAACCTGAATTGCTTTAGAAAATAATGAAGTAAGAGCAAGTGTTTTCCAGCATACTATGTACCAGAGCTGCAATCTGATCATTATATCCACTCAGTCCCCTGGAACACAGTATATTCTGTGACTTCACAAATAATCAGGTCATGGCATTCTAACCATGAGATTTCTCCTAAACACTCTTAGAATGTCTCATAATAAACTGTACGATTTCCTCTGTTGTCTCTATAATGGAAACTGAATACATTTTCCCTTTGCTACCAAATAGGCACACAAAAATCTGACTCTATATAGATTTATTGTACAGGCTGCCAGAACCCTGACTAGGGAAGATCCTCTTAACACCAGATCTTGATGAAGGACAGAAAGTACCACTAGAGCACCACAGAGCTGCTGCAGAGGCCAGTGCTTTCAGGCGACATAACAGCAATTGACTGTCCCAAGGGAGAAGGGAGTCTGCTGATAGAGTGAAGAGAGCCTTCCTATTTCCCTGGACACCTTAGGAAAGTCTTCATATGATATGTGCTGAAGAACACATATGGGGGATGCTACATACTGGCTAGAGATCTGTGAGACATTTGATACATGTAATTTGCACTGGAGGGGGGAAGCGGTCTATTACCTGACAGTCATGGGAGAATTTCAATAAGTTCAACAACAGAAGGAAAGTGTGAAGGCCAGCAGTAAGCGTATAAAAATTTAAATGGACACCTTTTTTTCTTGATTCCATGATCTATTCCAGCTTCTGGACACATTTGTCTGTCCCCTGGAAAAGGCTGCCTCATGGAGGGAAGGCTACCCCCCAGCATCTCAGACCCTCCAGAATCCTTTTATAGATTCATAAAGAACAGATATGAATCAAAAAGCTGCTTGCTAGAGTCAGTCCCAAGGCCCTCTCAGAACTGTACTAGTAGGAAGATGGCTTTGTGGATACAGTCTTTGTTTGAGAGGGAATTGGTAATTTTTTTCTTCAATCTGACAAGCTGCCCCAAAAACCTTATTAGTTCCTTCTCCTCAAGAACACAGTGGCAGGAGCAATGTAATTTCCCGTCCCATTAAGGTTTTGACCTGAAGAATGCCCACACTGGGCTTTTTTTCTCACTGCAGCACAGAAACCCAAGTGTGAATGTAAATGCACCCAGGATAGGGCATTTAGGGTTCCATATTGTTACTGATGATGAGAGGAGCTGGACCAACCCTGGGAGTTCTGAGTCCCATGGTATCCATTCCCAAAAATAACTCCTGGCCATTGAGGGCACACTGTACTTAGACCCCATAACACCTGCTGCCAGGCCAAAGGCTAGGACCTCCCATTGGCCTGGGTGGGTAACACAGGGCCATGCACTGTCCTTACCGCCAACAGCATCTGGAAATGCAGCTCAGGTAGCAGAAGAAGAGGCAGGGCTGCAGCAATGTGGAAGAAGGAGAACACCCTGTGTGCAGAGGAAAACAGCTCCTCTGGCTCCTCTTCCTGGCATGCTGAGTGTTTGTACATGTCCATGGAGCAAAGCATGGTGCTGGGGTCTCTTTGCAACTCAGCAGCTGCGGACAACTTTTGCTGTCTAATGAGAAAGGGACAAAAAGATCTAAGCACACACACTGGCTGCAAGTACGTACAGTAGAAGCTGAAAGACAAAACTACTTTCTCTAAATATGCATAGTACTGGCAAAGGCTATCCAAACATCCTGGTACCACTCTGGCTCAGATATTCCACTGTGATCTCAGAGCAGGGGAATATGTCCTACATCCATCCATCCATCCATCCATCCATCCATCCATCCATCCATCCATCCATCCATCCACACTGGATGAAGGTTGTGTACACAGGCTGAAGGGCAACTCTGGGTGTTTTGGATCTGTTGCTTAAAGTAAACAGCTCATGATCACAGAATCACAGAATCGGTCAGGTGGGAAGGGGCACTGGCAGGGTCATCTGGTCCAACCTCCCTGCTCAAGAAGAGTCTTCTTAGAGCACATGGCATAGGATTGTGCCCAGACAGTCTTGAATAACTCCACAACCTCTCTGGGCAATCTGTTCCAGAGCCTGGTCATCCATACTTGACAAAGGCGTTGTCAAGTACACTCAGAGAGGAGAGCCAGGCACCATGAGCACTCAAGGAGTGGGACCGTGTGAGCACATAAGTAACATGGTTTGTTGAAAACAGGCCTCTTTTCATCACTTTGCTCTTTTTACTTTTTTACAGCTTTATTTCCAAAAATATACATTTACAGTAATCTTAATTCTCAATCTCTCTTATAGGTAATTGAAACACGAAGCTGAAGTAATAGGTGTTACATGGAGAAATTCAGAGCAGACTCCACACTGAAATCCCTTGTGCAGCTCTTTGTTCTTTATTTTGGACTTTTTTTCTCATTACAGATTGCATTTCAGTCTTTAGAGGGTTGCGTGCTTTTAATATGTGTCTATGGCAACATTTATTTTGTTAAAATATTGTATATGCCACACACATTTGGCAACAAATTGACAGTATCTAAACTAATTCCAGAAATAATAATTACAATAATTACACCTTTCCACATTGTCAACAAAGAGATCACTATCAACATCCCCAGCCTTAGCTGATTACTCAGTCCACTCCTGAACTTAATTTTGATCTAAAACTAACCTTTTCCAGGAAATATTTGAGTGAATGTAAAGCCTTGTGCCACTAAAGAGGCACCAAAATAAGTCTGTAGTGAAGTAAAAAATGAAGGCATTATGAGACCAGAGAACTCTACCAAAGATGTCTCGGATCCACATTTCAAAAAGAACATCAAATTACCTTTAAGAAAAGCAGTGGGCCTGCATTCAGCCTTCTCACATATTTATACAGTTGCAATAAGGTCCTCTTCAGTGCTTTACAGGTTAATATTTACTTTTCTTGGGCTATTTCTATACCAGTTAGATTTGCAATGCCTCTAGCATTGGCCTCATTCTCATCTAAATGAAGGCTAAATTCCATGTGCTGATCATAGATTGTGTTTCCTTCATTTACTGCCTTATTTTTTTTTTTATTCTGCTGAATCCTTGCATGGCCTAATACTCTCCTCCAGATGAACTCTGCTACAGAAGGATTTTGTTGTGCACAGTACACAGAGTTCTAATACACCCCTAATGCCTCTAAGTACTGCCTAAACACATGCCATCTATCACATTCAAGTGTTACCTTTTTTCTAGAAAGCACTGTTCCCAGGAGCAGTGACTTCCTCCCCAGGCAAACAGAGTCAATATCCTGCTTCGTGTTAGGAAGATTCAACACAAGGTAGCAGATCATTAGAGATCATTGCCGGAACAGTTCAACAAAAATTAATTAATTCGTGTCCTGCTCTAAGTGGACATTGTTGCCAATGTGACTTCTAAATCTGGACAACTCTAGAAAATACTCTGCAATGGTAATCCTTCATCCTTACGGGAAACTGCATCTCTTAATGCATATATCCTATCTGTGTTTGTCTTCATGTGTGTTAGAATTCACGACCTTTGGTCTCTCAGACATCAGGCCAGGTAGAAAGGTGCTTAGCATCATACTGGAAAATGTATTGGCCTTCTGGGATATCAGTAACGTTGTAGAGATCTGATATATAACGCCAGCCCATGCCTCCAAGATTAACATGTGCAAAAGAGTTCAGTCATCAAGAAGAGATGATTAAAGATCCTCGCTAATTCTATCTGCCTCACACCCATCACACCAGTCCCATTTCCTACACTTTATTAATGAGTGCACCATTGGAAAATCTGTTATCAATGTTCTTATTATGCAAAGGTCACAGACTGCATTAGCATTTGCAATACACCGGGTTTTTTTCTAGAGGCTGTGCAAGTCAATCACTTGCCAGACAAGCTACCATGTACAGAACTCATCATCTTTCTCACTCCTGCCCAGACTCAGAGCAGAATCTATGAGAAATCAAGAAATTCATGAGCATCAAGAAGTCCGTATTATCCATATTGTTCACATCTCTTCTGTAACATCAATTTTCTACAAAACATCTGTCTACAGAAATCTTAAAAGTAGCACAGCTGAAAGTATCTAGCTGTCAGCATGTTTCAACAAATTTCCATGTTTGTTTTCAGGATGTGATTTTGTGCCTGCCACCAAGTTCTCAAGCAAATGTCAGTGCTGTTCCCAAAGCAGCAGGAACTCTACTCAGAGGACAAATAGGGAAGGAAAACACAACAGCTTTTTTTTTATAGTTAACAAACTTTACAGAACTCTGAGGTCAAAGGATGATGACATTCAGCTCTTGATAATGAACATGACATTTTCACAGTTACATTATCTTCTCTAAATGGCAGAACAGAGTACTCCAGTCACAATACATCAGGGCACTCAGAGAGGATCTGGTCTTCCATTGTCTTCCATTCCTTTACATCAGTTTTGTACCAGTTTGACTTCATTTAGATTCACAGAATTGTAAATTTTGAAAAATGTTTAAAAGAGGAATACAGCACAAGGATGGAGCCAATAATGATTTCTGAAATTCTGCAGGGAACATTTCCCTATATAAGATATCTTAGACTTTGTAACAGTTGTAAAGTCGATTATACTTGAGGAAGAAATCAACTCAGCCATTCTCTAATATTTCAGACAGTACAATATCTGGGGCTGTTGTCAGATGTAAACCAAAACTGACACTTTCCCTGGTGCCTGGTGCTTCCATAACTGACCCTGAAAATCTGAACTAGACTTGCAGAACGACATTTTCTGGTTATGCAGAAAATGAAAAGAACAAACCAAAAACAAGAATCGACCCCCAAATATTGATTCAGCTCCCTTCAGCACAATCAATTCAGAAACTTCAGCTTTTTCCTCAGACTGCTTGGTTGAAAATATCAGGCAGCTATGGGTAGATGGACAGCTAGAGGAACTATATTGCTAAGACCGTTTGTCATTACGCTTATTTTGGTACACATGCAAAACCTCTTAGTGAAGCTAACACAGCCTCTGGCACCTTATCTCTATTTATCTTTGGCACATCACACTTTTAGATTCAGAACCTGTAGTACAAGAACAAGGAATAAGAAGGGAGCACTTGAATTTTAGATCTCTGCTTGTTTCCCCCACATACTGTCATGAAAATCTTCTTACACTCATAATGATATTTTAAGTACCTTTTAAAAGGTATAACTAACTAAACAAATACATAACTTGGACAAACCTGTGTCTGCAAACTTGAGTGGGAAAACAAATTTGTTTAATTTGGCAGATGAAAGCTCCATAAAGCAGAGAAAACTGCATGGATGTGACAGAGTAACCAACTGAGTACGAGCAGAAAGTGATTTCATTTTAGCTGAGAGCAACTTAATTTTGGCTGAGAGCAAAAAGGCAACCTCACAGTGCATGAACAGACACTACACAGTTGAAGTGGTGAAGTGGTAATAATTTGGTACATAGCATTTTTCTGGTACTCATGTCAGACAAATATTCAGAAAGCTGTTCAAATTAGAGTGGCACATCCAGATGCAGCTTTGCTATCAAAGAATTAAAAGCAGTTTCTCTAGTGGAAGGCAAACAGAGCATGATCAGTCTCTAGATATCTAAACAACAAGAGATATTTCTGAAAGCAGATTAATCTTTAAGCTAGCACAGGCATTATGAATTCAATATCTAGATATGGAAACTGGAGACTTCGGCCTAAAAATAGGTGAAAACTGTTAACAGGGAATTAAAAACCTTTCTTATAAATGTGATTTATTTTCTTTTAAATTTACAGTATTAAAAGCAAATCTAAATGCAGTTCTAAAGGTTATTAACACTCATAGTCATTAGCAACTAGCACAAAAGACAGTGAGAACTACTGAGAACAGTTTTTTTTTAAATAACATTTATTTAATTCAGCATGCTTAAATCATGCCTACCATAACTGATGACAAAAGTTACAAGATGTAGAAATAATTGCAAGGATTTTCAAAACTATAGCACTAGAACTAAATGTGTTGACCTAGAACATATTTGGGACAGCTTGACTTCCAGCTGACTACTCTCCCAAAGCCAGTGGCACTTAAGAAAATCACACATTGCAAGTGTATTTCCCACATGCCACTGCTCAACGTGTTTTTTCTGTTGATGTTAATCACTAGCATATAAGCAGTCACATTGTGTACAGAGAACAAGCAACAAGAAAATGTCCATTTTCAGAGGAGACAAATGGAGCAAAGTAGAAGAGGAAGAAACTCTAACCGAGTTAATCCTGGTCCAGTACAAAACTTCATCCATCCAACAGCTGGACACATCTCAGCAGGATGCAAGGATATCAGAGTTCAGACACACTGAGATTTCACTAGCAGAACAGTAAAACCTGTGAGCAGTAACATCTCCTTGCTTCCTTGAATAATGTGCATTTTTCTTGCACAGCAGGTTTGACCTGCTCAATTTAGTTCTGCTTCAAAAAAATGGTGGTTCTGATAGATGATGCCTTATGTTAGCATAGTCTCAAGATACAAGCATTACCTGTTCTTTATCTTGTAAAATATCATCTTTGACCTTCAAGTTCTTTTGTTTACAAATATTAAGTTACTCATATCTGCAATTCAACTGTGATGGACACAGGAATAAAAATATAAAGATCTGAAGAGTACAATATTTATTAAAATGCTTTAATATAGGTTCTCTAAAATAGCCATTACATCTCAATGACATTATTTTGAAGTGTTTGGATCACTGCAAGTAAGTATCTTCATACAGTTCTAGCATTCTCTTCAGAAACCTCTTCTTCATCTCTTGTCAATAAAAAGGAGACAGGAACATAAAATGCCTTCCAAGCACAACTTTTAAAATATTTTCTATTATAAAGAGAACAACTCTGCATGAAGATTTTCTTTTTCCCATGCACTTTCTATTTCCCACACTTTTCATTTCTCTCATATTTTTTAAGATATCTGTTCCAGCAGCCTGGGAGGAAGCATCATTCACACTGACTGGCAAATCTGCAGATCCAGTTTAGTGTCTGACCATCACACAGCCAACAATAAACTCTTGACTATGTGTAATTGTGTAGGTATTCAGTAAAACTCACGTGTTAAGACTGTCTTCGTTGTTGATGCTGACACTCAACCTGCAATTACCAAACATCACTTTGATCAAAGGTTTTGTTTTAAATTCTCAAGGGTATGGGGAACACTTTCAAGATGCTGCATATTAAGACTATAGGAGTAGTGAGACCACAGACAGTAGCTCACTGAGAAGGCTGCTCTAAGATACCCAACCACACACACAATCCAGCGCTCCTCACCAGTCTGCTGGGGACAGCTATAGCTAAGCTGCTGGAGGCAAATCCCCTGCTGGCTTACAGACTGGCAATTCTACATCAATAGGACAAGAATCTGCTCCCAATGGATTCTCTGTGCTAGAGGCTTGATCTGACAACATTTTGTGTATCTTTCTGCATTGCTCACACTTCTAAATGGCGGTTGTTAGTTCCTGACTGGCTTCTAGCCTCTGGCAGACTCAATATTTTGAGACCTTTTTCACATTCATGCAATAAGAAGTATGCTATTCCATTTGGAATTAACTTCTTTATGCTTCCATAGTTACTACTTAATGTGGCCAGCCTGATATTACAGGATTTATACCGAATCTTTTATTTATTTACTTTTCTTCCAGAACCTTCTTTTCTCATCCTTGTATTCATTTTTCACCATGAACAAAACAGTTTCAGAAGAGTTATGTAAAATGAAAAAAAGAGATCAGAGATTTAAAAATCTAGGAAACCTCTTAGTAGAACAGGATAAAGTAATCCAAAACTTTTGGGCAGAAGCTGTGATACTCTCCTTATCCAGTTCAAAACTGCATTCTTGATATTGACAAATTAAAGGTAATTTTCTTCTTCCTATTTTTTTAATGAAAAATCCATGCAAAACATTATATTAGATGTTATTTGATTTTGCTAGCTGCTATGCTAAATTTTTATGTGTACTTGTAAATGGGAGAATGCATTTATGAAAATCCATCCCCTTCTGCGCTGGTTCCCTCTCCTGCAATGAGCTGAGTGCTGGAAGCCCTCTGCCACAGCGTACAGCAACTCAACAGAGTTTAAACTGAGAGGAAAGGCTGTCAAAGGGGCAAACATTTCAAAAGATTCTGACTTTTGTTTCTCCACAGAGATGTAGAGAAATGCCTTTTTTTCAGTTTGTAAAAATAAAGCTATTAAATAAAGAAGTGGCTTAATTATCAATGTTTGTCCTTACTAACCTATTCTACCTCTCTGTTTCTTCACATAGGTCTCTTCTCCAGGGCCTTGTGCAGTAACATTCTTGGGGTGTGCAGGGCACTGGTCTGAACTATAAGAGCATTCCCTGTAACTCCTATGCAAGCCTTAGCAGCTCTGACAGCCAGTGCTAGAGTGTTGTTGGACCTGTGCATTCTCCCCCACCCCTCCAGCACAGTAGGCCAGCCCTCCTGCTCACTTGGGAAGGCTGTCCCGGTGGAGATGCTGAGAGATGCTTTTTGACCTTCTCCATACAGACACAGCAGATTCCAGCCCTCCTGTATCTCTTAGGCTGAAAATATCCATCTGCTTGGACTCTGTCACACATGGGAAAGCTGCGCTCCCTGCACGCTTGTCATCCTGTAATTTACAGATCAGCAGATTCACAGAGGGCCAGGGGAAGCAGAAAGGTGTGTGAAGGTAATGCTGTTAATGCTCTGTGGCTCTGCAGGATGCTGGGTTATACCCACTCTGTTTCTGGTTTTGGCTGCTGTGCGTGCACCTCACCCCCTTATCAGTGCAACGCAGGGGAAAATTTTCACAGGAAATATTCCTAATCCCAGTCTCTCTTTTGTAGTTTATCCTAGTTAAACTTTTTTCTCCAAAGCTGCCTCCATGGACATTTTCATTTCATTGAATGGACTATAATAATGTTGAGTACAGTCTTTGGAACACGTGCTCCATCACAGGCACTCACGCATGAATTCTCACACCTGGGCCCTTCTGCCTCTCTCTCCACTGGCCTCAATGTGAGCAGGATGAGCAGATCTGGGTGCAACAAGGATGGGAGTGAACCAGACTGGGCAGCACACCTGCAGCACAGCTGGTGGCACCACAGACTGCCAGCTATAACAATCATGTGGGGACAGGCAGGGAAACCAACCATTTAATACAGAGCTGAATTCCTTGAACTACATAGGTCCACAAGAGCTGTGGCTATAAAGCCATACCCAAGCTAAAGGCCAAATGAGTAAATTTACCTTCCATAGCTCCTCCCATATAATGCACGGAACGTACTAATAATCTGGCCTCTCTAATACAATTTCTCTGTCTTATTCTATTTCACACTTTTGTTTCTTATTTTTCTAATTTTTCCTAAAATTTAAGTAATTTTAAAAATTGCATGAAAAGAGCTGGAGTACTTTCTAGTACATTAGTGCTAAAACAAAACAATAATGTTCCAAACTAGAGAAGAGAAATGCAAGAACATAAAGTCCATAATGATAGCTAGTTTTAAAAAACAATATGGATTTCATCCAATATAACTCCAGTTAATCCTTAACCAGGTTCTTTCACACAAAAACAATCTTTACTTCAACTGGATCAGGACCATTTACAAAGCTTTGTTATTTTTGGTAGTGACTATAGTAACTGCAGCAGTAAAAAAACAGCTTTAGTAATTTAAATGGCATTTCAAGCATTTTTAAAAGGAGAATTTATTTTTTACGTTATTGAAAATTCATTAGTTATTCATCTTGTATTGCTTGAGGAAAGCTTTAAGGGTAGTTTTCTAAGACTTTAACTCAATACATGAATTAGATTGTGTTGGTCAAGTATAAACATACTCTAATACTAGACTTTGCACTGTATTCTTTTAAACTCATATGGCTTTACAGAAAGGCTTTCAAACATGTGAGATGGCATAATACATTTAAATAGTCATAGATAAGTGTATATAAGGATCTCTAGAAATTCAGAGATTAACTATTTTAGATGTAAGCCTTTAAATTATTTTAGATGTAAGCCTTTATCATGGTTGCAGAGAGGCAAGTTCATCTAACATTATTTTCCCACAGCCCTAGCTCCTTTGCTGGACTATCTTCTTTAAAGCACATGAAAGTCATCTGGAGTCAAAACTCCTTCAGCAAGAAACAGTCCTGTTAGTGCTTCAGACAGAGTGGGCACTGAGTGAAAATGGCTCCATTAGCAGCTGCAAATTACACAAATGAGAGAGAAGCCTTTCAAAGACAGTGAAGGGAAAGAAGGAGCAGAGAGATCAAAGTGAAGAAAACACAGCAGCAGACTAGATTTTTTCAGTGATCTGCAACTGTAAACAAAAGGCACTGAATATTATAGGGATGTAAGTGTTTAGTTTGTACAGAGAGCCACACTCTCCCTCTTACTCCCATACAATCTTCCTAACTGGTATCAATGGCTAAGAACTTTGTGCTTTAGGGAATTCACTGGCCTGATTTTATAGTTCTGGCTGCATGAATTATGTTTTGCATAATCAAATTGTGGCATTCATTATCACAACATGCCACAGACATCATAGGCATAAATAGATTTAAAATAATTAAACAAATTTCAGTCATTGTATCAATGACTATTAAACATGACTAATACTTGATCTACTGATTGCAGAAACTAAAAGGACAAACCAGGAAAAGGAGCAATGTGTACCTCTAATGTTTCTCCATGCACCACTATTTACCACTACTTGATAGAGTCCCAGATTCAGAAAGGTTAGAAGGGACTTGTGGAGATAATCTAACATATAATAACTCCAACATATCTGCTCCAAGAAGGGTGAACAATTTGTTCTCAGGTGGGTTTTGAATATCTTCAAGAAAGGTGACTCTAAAGTCTCTGGGCAACCTTTTCCAATGTTTGACCACCTTTTACAGCTAGAAAGCTTTTTCTTATGTTTAAACAGAATTCCCCACTTTTCCACTTGTGCCACTGCCTCTTGTCCTCTCACGGGATATCACTGAGAAGACTCTGGCTCCATCTTCTTTCTTCCCTTCTGTGAGGTATAAACACTGATTAGGACCCCTGAGTCTTTTCCAGGATAAAGAGTTTTAACTCTCTAAGCCTTTCCTTTCATAAGGAACATGCTTCAAGTGCTTAATCAGCTACATGCCCCTTTGTGGACTTGTTCTGGTTTGTGCATCATATTCTTACATTCCTCCTTCTTGTCTTCCTAGCTTGCTCTTCCAACACAGCTATCCCACCATGTTGCTGTGATCACCATGAGATTTAACCCTGCAGTTAGATGCAGTGCTATAACTCCTCCTTTTTGCTCTCCATGGAGCATGCAGCTGCAAAGAGGCACTCCAGAGAGGTATTTGGTCATGCTGATGTAGTGGCTTAGTTCAATCTTTGGTCTGATCCTGTAAGGATGCTGATGTGGATTAACCCAGATGCTCTCTCATTCTGCCCTGCAGGTGGAATAGGGGACAGAATCAGAAGGGCGAAAGTGAGAAAATGTGTGAGTACAGATAAAGACAGCTTAATAGTTAAGAAATAATAATAATAATAATAATAATAATAATAATAATAATAATAATAATAGTAAAGAAAATATAAGAAAGAAAAAAGTGAATCCCAAGAAAGAAAATTGATGCAAATGAAAAGAGATTCTCACCGCCAGCTGACCATTGCCCTGCCAGTTCCTGAGAAGCAGCTGCCCCTGGCCAACCTTGCCCCCTAACTTTATTGCTGAGCATGACACCACATGGTCTGGGACACCCTTTTGGTCAGTTACAGTCAATTGTCCTGGCTGTTCCTTGCCTCACTGGTAGGTGGGGCAAGGAACAGAAAAGGCTTTGGCTCTATGTAAGCCCTGCTCAGCAATAACGAAAACATCTCTGTTATCAACACCGTGTCCAGCAGAAATCCAAAACACAGCCCCATACCAGATACTGTGAAGAAATTTAACTCTATCCCAGCCAAGATCAGCACAGCTATCTTATAAACTGGCACTCTGAGTTTTTGCCTTTTCCAGGTAAATGTTGCAGGTAGTTACCAAAAATCATTGTCAATAGGAAAAGAACAAATTGTAAAAGCTCATGGTACAATACCTTCCTTTCAACTAGGATCAAATATTGCTCCTAAGCGACTTTTTAAAATATATTCTTAAGGTATGCAGTAGTTTCAAATTTCAATTATCCCACTAAGAGTATATCTGTCCTTAACATTTGAACTTCTCCATCATATTTACCATAATTAGTCTTTACTTCAGCTAAAGTACAAATTCTCACCGTTACTATCATTCCTTTAATTTTCTTTTCATTAGCTGTGCTTTCCTGTCCCCTGACAAGTCTGGCTGCTTTCCCTGGGACTCTATCCAACCAGGCCATCTTTTTCTTCATGTGCTTCCCCAAAGACTGACATAATAGAGCAGTGAGGCCTGCCAAACAGAGAAAGTACATTAAGGATCTTTCAGATGTCACTTGCCCTGTTCACAGTAACAGACCATTATGTACTCCCATTTGCTCTGTGACTTCTAAACTACATGATTGTAAAATCTTTTATAGAATATTTACAGGCCCAGTTTACATCTTACTTGAAGACATCCACAATGCAATGTCTGACAGAAGAAAGCAGTACTAATGGTCTTGGAACAGAAAAACATCGGAAAAAGGCTGTCACTCAGAAAGCAGGTGGATCACAGAGGCGATATGGCACAGGCAGAAGAGGACATGTTCCTTCTACACAGCAAAACATTTCTCTTTCCCAAAAACATATTGCACCATGAAGCACTCCACCCTAAAGAATTCCTGCCTTTCTCTGAAGTGAATCTAACTGTATCATCTTGCATGAACATAGTGTACAATACCTTTTTATCTTCTATGGTATTGTTGAAGATAACGCCCACAAGATCCACCCCGTAAATAAAATCTGTATGTCACAAATTAGAGCAAGCAATTTTTCATTATGAATAACCTGTGTTTTTTCCATGACTCCTTACTGACAGAACTTACAGTTCCTCTGTTTTTCTCAAAGAGAAAATGTGTTCGGTCAGTCTATTTTCACCGGCCTGAACTCCCACTAATTCAGGGTAAGAGCAATGTGAAGCAGAGATCCTGTATCACTCATTCAGTAGTAGGCAGTTCCCAAATGGGAGAAGCCAAGGTGTATTAAAACAGGTTATATTAAAACAGGTTCACACTAGAAAATGGATGGAAGTTGCCCTCCTGACTTCAAGGATTTCCAAGCACAAAGGCAGATAAAAGTCAAAGATGTAACATTTCTTGAACATTGTTTAAAAAGGTTTACAAGTTGCGGTTTTTATGAAGTAGATCCAGTTTGTAAGATCAGAGGTCAAGATAAATATTTAAGATTATAGATAAATATATAGTTCAATAGGACTTGCTAAAAATTTCTGTTTCTATATGTATATGGGCATAGGAATTGTTTCATGAGCATGCTAATGCCACTGTCTTCTACCAGTGTAATACTTCTGAAAGCCAGACATATCTAGGCTATTTTAAACACAGTAGATTAATTACAGTTAGGTCACCTTGTCTTTTAATGATCAATTTCACTTTCTCCTTTGATGCAGCACATAAGTAAAACTTGCCTTCTGAGCAGCAGCTCAGATGGGTATTAGAATTATAGTCAGAGCAAGCATAAAAGACATAAATAAAGGGGAATAACAGATATATTTGGATTCTGAAGAGAATGATGAATATTACAAAGACATTCTACTATTCAGGCCTCGAGTCTGGAACTGAGCAGCTCTGCTCCTCCTGATGATTAGGTAGGTGAACAAAGTAAGATGGTTACAAATTCAGGTTATCTTGAAGGGAAATCCCTCTGTGTAATTAGGTCCTCTGTTCCAAAAACAGCTACTACAGATTGCCAAAGTAGTATTTATCAGACACCTGCAGATTTCTCTGTCATGGAAGAAAGGGAAAGGGAAAGGGAAAGGGAAAGGGAAAGGGAAAGGAAAAGGAAAAGGAAAAGGAAAAGGAAAAGGAAAAGGAAAAGGAAAAGGAAAAGGAAAAGGAAAAGGAAAAGGAAAAGGAAAAGGAAAAGGAAAAGGAAAAGGAAAAGGAAAAGAATTTTGAAGTATTACAGTCAATACTTTACCCTAGGGAGAGAACAGACAGTGATATCCATTAGTCTTTAAATCCCCCTGTTTACTGTACCACTAGACTTTATGTAATGTTGTTTTTCTTCCTGAAATGGGTCTGCCAGTGACATGAAATGATCACAATGTAATATCCTAAATGTTTTCATCGTGTGTAATTATTTATTTTCATGCTATTTTGAAATCCTAGGCAGATTGCCGACTTGATGATCATGTTTTCCCCCACAAAATACTTAACAGACAAGAGACAAAAGCCTTAGAAGGATCAGAAATAGAAATGTTTGCATAACCTGCCACTTGAATCATGAGAAAGCAAATGCTATATCTTATTATAAAAACACAAACAAGCTTGTCTTGTGCATAGCTTTTAATTAATTCTTTGCCATAAATCTTTATCAACTAATTAGAATAATAATTACAAACAGAAAACACAATTAGACAAAGAAACAAAGAAAATAAGGAAAAGCCAAGCTGACTGAATTAATTTTTATTATCTTTGAAAAACCTGGCAAAAAGTTAACATGTAATTTCAGATAATGTTATTAATTTAATTGAATGATTCTAGAATAGTGGTTATATTAATCCAATTTACAGCAAATTGCAAATAAATTTACAGTATAGGATTTTAGACTCTAAAGAATAGAAATCAGTAATAGCATCACAATCCCATCTTTTTTTTTTAATAAAGCTATAATGTGAATATATGAAAGATAATGTTCTGTAAATTTTCATACCAGAAGGATAATTCTGAAATCTACCATCAGAGTGGATAAAATCACATGACTTGTGGAGCATAAAGATGGTCTCTTTAATACTGCAGCATGAAAAATGCTCTTTTATCTACTCTGCAAAAAGAAAGACACCCTAGAAGTGTGCTCCTTGTGGTCAGATTACTTTACCATTTGGGTTGAAAAGTCAGCTGTGGATAGGCATAAAATTAAATCTTTATGCTTTTTTCCTGAGATTTCAGGTATGTTCAGCACCTTCTGCATACTCCTTCAAAATTTCATTTGTGGTAACCAATTGCACTTTGGTCTTTTCTCAGTCACGCTTGAAAGCACCAATAACTCCCAAACCCAGGACATGGCTAATGTGCACAGACAGAATGCAAAAGAACTTGTACAAGTTGGAGAGAAGAGAAAACTCTTCCAGACACATTATTAAATAGCTAAATCATCTGGGCGGAATTCATGTCAATGACAGGTCGTAAGGCAGATGTCCCAATCTCAGCTGCTCTCTCTAAGTTACCTCTATGAAGTCATACTGACATTTTGCCAACTTCATTTCTTCCCAGCCTTACCAAAATAACTATTGTAATGGAGAATAACCTTAGCTTAACAGTATTCTGTATTTGCTTTGGAACTCCTTTTGAAGCTGTACCTTTAAATAATACCTCAGGAAGCCTGAAAAGCACCATGCTGTTATGAACCTCAAGAACTCCTGCAGCTTAGGGGGTCTTATCAGTCCTAGCAAGAGCTTCTATGGCTACATCAGCAAAACACAAAGAACAACGTAAGTAAAACCACATAACAGTTTCAGAAGACTATTTTGGGCAGGGATGAATACACTTTTTGTCAAGCTTTCTCTCTTTAAGTCTCTTCTTCCCACCTACACTTTCACAAACACCGTATCTCTTCTCTACATTCTCAAGTAATCTGCCTCAAGTCTAAATCCAGAAGCTGCTGAAACAACCTGTCTTACCTAATGGCATTCCTCAACTGCAAACTCCATGCAGAACCACATCTGAGATGGATGGTTTTAAAAAGCACCTGGAAAAAAAAATCAACAAACCCACACACGAAACTACACTTTCAAACCAATGTGTAGGCCCTTTCCTGGACTTATCAGCAACTCCAGGAAAACAACTTCATTTGAATTTCTAAACATGTGCCCAGGACTCTTAGACCTATGACCTGCTTGGAAGGACTGAAGACAACTGACCAGGGATGAACTGATCAACTTTGCCTGGAATGTAATTGAGCACTGCTTTGTAAATGCATGGAAATATACTCTGAAGAATTTCTAGCATTTCTGCTTATATTCTAGTATTTTCCATTATTTTAATTGAAGTCTGCTTGAAAACTTTGGATTTATTTTTCTCCTTGTTCCAGCCATTGCTCTACCAGTCCAGTCTGGTGGTGTATGCTGTTCAGTTTAGAAGAACAGGTTTCACATTTTCCACTTAGAACTCCAGTGATTCCTGGAACACAGGCGAGTTACAGCGAAGAGCTTCCACGCATTGTTTTAGCCTGACAAGAGTGACTGAAAAAATAGAGAAAATAACACAGAAAGAAAATCCAGCAAAGCGTTTCCTTCACAGAAAACAGACACTGGAAAATACTCAAGTTTTTGGTTAAGGATATGTAATAAATTTTCTCTGTATATTCTCTAAAATACTACAAAGCTGAGGCACATTATAAGTATTCAAAAGATCTTGTCTAAATTAAATAAGATGCTAGAACAACTACCATAAGAAATGTAATCCTGGGCTTTAACTGCTCTTAATGATTCCCCACTGCATTCCAAGTGGTCAGTCTATATTGAAAGGATTATATCTTCATGTGAAGAAACCTTTTTCCCACTCTCAACTCACAGTGTCATTTTTGCTAAAGTCAATGTATTAGCCAATATGTTAATTGGAATGTTTACCCAACCATGGAATACACTAAAGCTCAAAATGTATTTCAGTGATAACAAAGAGATGATATAACTACTTTATTAGTGCTAATACAGCTGTAAAAATGCACTTGTTAAAAGTGCATTTAGACCATGTATAAAAAACTAACCACACACCTGAAATAAGTATATGTGTTTTAAAATTTTATTGTATCTATACTTAATAATTTTGTGCTATGGCTGAATTTAATTCTCCTAAATCACGGTACCACTCAGTAATATCAAGTTTTTGCATTAGACCTTTATTAGATTCTTGGGATCATAACTTATTAGCATGGAAATACAAGCAAATTGGTGCATGAAAGAGAAAATTAAAGAAAAGTAGCCTTACCTCTGACTGTGGCCGTAAGTGGGTGTTTAGAGCAAACACATAAAAATAGACCATTATGGAATGGTGCTTCCCTCAGTAAACTCTTTTGCTGTGAGCACTGAGACTAACAGAATTACAATCTATCATGTGTGCACCATCCTTTCTAATTCATGGACCATAAAATTGACTGATCATATCTTAATACATTTATAATTCTGTATGAAGTAGTTTTTTAATGTTTAATTATGGGTTGTTTTCAAAAGTGATTTTTGCTTAAGGTCTGTCATTTTATCATTTCATCAAGTGCCTTCTAGTTCTTACATTACTTAGAAGAAATGAACAACCATGGCTGCCCAAGTTCTTATAGAATACTCTATCCTCTACTCTGTTCTTCAGCAATAGCCATGCTAAGAGTTACAGTCCATGGATGCTTTTTTGTACAGAAATCTCTGTGTATTTCTAATAATTCACAGCAATTCTTACCTTCAAATACAGAGGATAAAAGTGAATACTCCTGTGATTTGAAGTAATTTTTCCTCATGTATAATTATCAACTTTAATTTTATGCTCAACATCATATGAATGTACTAAAAGATAGAAAGATAGCTTTTACACCAATTGAAGTTATTAACCACACATTTCAATTATTATTCCAGAAAAAACAAATACTGAAAGATGAAGCAAACAGCTACACCAGCCAAAATAAACCAAAAAGACTTTCTGTTCCTGATATCTTCTTGTATTTTTAAAAGAAGTGAAATTTAAAATACACCTCTTCTTTTTTTTTCTTTTTTTTTCCACAAAAGCTCTGGGCATATTAATACTCATGTGCTTCATAAATAACAGCAATGCTTTACACTCTGTCAAACAGCAGATGTACACCCCAAAAAATGAGCAATACAAAGATAATTTCTGGGAACATAAGGCACATATACATAAGAGGCATATAATCTTGTTTCTCTGGGACCACAAATATATTGTTTCTTGGATATTTAATATTCTGCCTTGTGTAGATTGAAAAATAAAATACTCACAGTCCTGAAGATGTGCTCCACTTGCTTAGCAGTCATTTTAAATTCAGATTCTCCATTTGTCATTGATTTCATTCCCTTTTTTATGCATGAATAACACAAAAACCTTAAGACACAGAGTACCTTCTAGTAAAATATTTTCTCTTTCCTAGAATAGCCAGAATTAATTTGATAGTAATTACAATGACAGGGATTGGAATGGATGTGCCACAGGGTGGTAATCCTGTTCTTTCTAAACGACATCACTTTCATCAGTAAAGCAACAGAATTCAGAACCAGTGGTATGTGGTATTTGTAATCCTAACAGCCATCCAACTCCTTTGTCTATACTTTTGGAGGAACATCACAAAGAAACCAAAATAAACAAGGGGAAATGATGATCAACTACCTAACTAGCTCAAGGTCTAGCAAGGAGTTAGTGGAGGAATATGGTATTAAACTGTCATTTCAATGGTTTCAGTAGTCAAGCTCTTAGACCATCACATAAAGCTTTAACCATAGAAATAATCTACACTCCTCCCTCATCACTACCCATTTTCAGTGCATTATGAAGAGTTTTAACTAGTAAATCCTCTAAATGTCTTCTTCAGACATCAACAATTTTCTATGTGTTGATTATAAAAGACAAAAAAACTAATGATTTTGTCTTACGGGGAGGTCCAGTAAGTGACATAGCACATGAGCAGCTCAGGGGGATGCTGAGAAATTTATACAGATGCATGTGGTAAATATTTGCAACAATTTGCTGTGAAGGGAATATCATTGCATATTTACATCTTGAACTGCTGAAACGTTGTGTACAGGCACTGAAAAAATGCCACTGATCTTTTCACTTTCATTTTGCATAGGTGATTCCAAAAGATCTTCTAATAAATTTGTTTCTTAACAAGAGAACATAATTTGTTAGCAGTACTCTTTATCATAGGACCAGATGGCATTTTTGCTGTGAAACCAAGTTTCTTAAAGATTTTATGAACAAAAGAGAAAAGCTTGGTTTGCCTAGAGACAGAATTTCATCTTCAATTAGCCTAACAAAGGCTGATCTGCAGAAAGATTTGAACATCTTTTATACCTTTCCATACAAACAAATGCAATTGAAAGACCCTCAAACCAACTTCAGTGCCCACACAGAGGCTTCAGTCAGATCCCACAGGATACAGCAATCTCTCTACTTGATATTCATTTGTGTAATGGGACCCAAATCTGTGCCTTGCTACAGACATACTGAGTTTCAGAGATGCAAAGCTGAGGTCAGAAAAAGACTTTTTGCTTGTTTAAATAGTCTTTATTTCCAGATATCCCTACTTATACTGTGTGGTCAAGATGCATTGTAGTCTTTTCAATAATAAATCAAAGTTGGGAATACACACTCAAACCTCACTACCTGCTGGACCTAGAGAGATGGAGCTTTAACAGCCTCAGCTCTGTCAGGCTACGAGACCCAGCAGCTGAGTAGAATGGACCAGGCTAACTCACCATTCCATGTTTGGCTGCTTGATTCAAGTACTAACAGTGTGGTAAAAATCACAGTAACATTTTAAATTAAACATTCTTATCACTCTAAATTTTGTCAAATTTTTACTATAAATATATCTGAAGACAGACTCGGCAGATTTCATCCACTGTGTTTCAGACACAGTAAGATCCTCAAGAGAAAAGGAGCAGAGTGATTTCAGCACCAACGCCACGGAAGTACCTTGGACCAAGCTGTCCGCTGTTACACTTACAGATAGTTTGTTAGATTTAACCAACAGGGTGGATGAGAAAAACCTATCTGGCATACCCTGCAATTAATTTCATTCACAGAAAATTATATAAAAAATAGCTACTGAATATAAGCACCACTACTAAGTGGTTATTGGGTAGTGGTACTGCTAAGCCCAAGTAAGAACAGCCACTGACTGCATTGTTAAGTGCAAGCCTCCAAGGCTCTTGGTATGAATTATGAGGGAACTAAATGGTTACTCAACAACAACCTATACAACCAGGTCACTAATCCATCCAGTACGGTGCCAGAAACACTAGTGGTAACACTAGGAAAGGGGGAACACACAGCTGGGATGAGAAAAATGCAAGACCAACCCTTCAGCAACAGCACAGGTTTAGACCAACACTAACTGGTCATAAAAAGTAATTTTAGACACAGTGATAATAGCAATGTAGTAAATGAACATAAGTAAGTCATAACTCTTAAATTTTATTTGAGTGACTGCTGAAAGATACTAGAGCTGTAAAAATTAACTATTTATCATCATATAAACACAGAAGAAAATACCAGCTGTACTGCTAGAGCAGGAATTCTGCACGTTGAGTAGATCTAGAAATCACAAATGTACATATGGCTAACAAAAAAATCTAATGATCATGAAAAGTAGATCTCTTTTACAGTATAAATTACTTAAATCTGTGATACTTCAGAAAGGCAATTATAAGTACTATGAGCCAGGAGTTAACATTAAGTACATTTCCCTCAGCTATCAGTGTCTCTGTGTTAGGCCACCACAACGTTTTCAAGTTACTAGCCTAATGTGTAAACCTTCAATTGTTAATGCTACACAATTAAAGAAACCATACTTCCAATACAACTGCACCACCCTACCTACAAACTTTACTGAATTGTGTCATTTGGCCCTGCCTGCAGTAATGTAACAGATATCCTTCCTTTTGCAAACACACATGGAACCTGTCACACAGCATCTAGGGGAAGACTTTGTTTCTGCTTAGCACTTAATCACACAGCCACAGTAAAGGAAAAAAAATCTAATAGCCATCACATACCAAATAACCAAGATACATATTTGCACAATCTATAATCTAAATCACAATTAAAAAAATTAAAAACAGGGCAGTTTTAGTGCATTTAGTAATTAAATGTTGAAAGCAGAAATTATTGCTGAGAAAAGGCAAGATACAGACAATGAGAAAGGAAGATGCAATTATGCATTTGAAGAAATAACAGATGGCTGGAAAGATTATAAAGAAAACATAGAACCAGAATAGAATCATAGAATCATTTAGGTTGGAAAGGACATCATTGACTTAAACCTCAGACTAATCACCACCTTGTCAACAAGACCACAGCACTATGCCACATCCAGTCTCCACTTCTAGGAATGGTGACTCCGCCACTTCCTTGGGCAGTTTGTTCTAATGTTTGACCACCCTTTCAGTGCAGAAATGTTTCCTGATGTCCAACCTCAACTTCCCCAGTGCAATTTGAGGCTATGTTCTCTTGTTCTGTCACTTGTTACCTGGCAGAAGAGGCTGACCCCCACCTGGTTGCACCCTCCTGTCAGGCAGTTGCAGAGAGTGACGAGTTCCCCCTGAGCCTCCTTTTCTCCAGGCTGAACACCCCCAGCTCCCTCAGCTGCTCCTCACAGCACTTGTGCTCCAGACCCTTCCCCAGCTCTGTTGCCCTTCTCTGGACACGCTCCAGCCCCTCAATGTCTCTCTGCACTGAGGGGCCCAGAACTGAGCACAGGATTGGAGCTGTGGCCTCAGCAGTGCTGGGTACAGGGGGACGGTCACTGCCCTGCTCCTGCTGGCCACAGCCTGGCTGATCCAGGCCAGGATGCCATCGGCCTTCTGGGCCACCTGGGCACACCCTGGATCATGTTCAGCTGCTGTTGACCAGCAGCCCCAGGTCCTTTTCCACCAGGGCAGCTTTCCAGACAGCCTTCCCCGAGCCTGTAGCGCTACATGGGGCCGTCGTGACCTAATCTATGTTTTCAAACTGCATTTGACTATGACTTCAGAATACAGCTGCAGAGTTCACCCCCAAGCCGTCAGTCTGTCCAGCAGCATCCCCCAATGGCAGCCGAGTGACAGGCGGGCTGGCGCGGCCAGCGTTAGCCCATGCTGCCACCTCGTGGGGACCCACCCGCGACACACCGGCCCTCCGCTCCAACACCGCCGCCAAAAACCAGCGAACATCCGTAGTGCCCTCTGTGCACAGCTTTTTTAGGAATGATAAACCGAACCGCCCGTCTTGTCTTTAGATTCTCAGAGTGGTGTGAGCACAAAACTGAAGGGATGATGTATATATTCCTTTATTCTTTCAGATACAGGCTGACAGAGCTATAAAACCCACAATATATACATGATACATAACATAACCTGTATGCACGTCTTTATAATTCTCTGTAAAGACATGGAGAGCAGAATGTGAAGCTGTATTTTTTTAATTTTTACACCATTAATAATAAGAAAACTATTACTTCAGAATGCGTTGCTATTGTTCACTTAAATATAAGAATGAGCTGTCTTCCCAACAAAAAGCTAATTAGGCCTAATTAGGCTTCATATAGCTAATTACACTGTTTTTCAGATAATCATGTTCTGCTGGTTTAAAATTGCATTCAGACCTCTAATCAAGGCAAACCTTCCTATCATTTCCCTTTCTCTGCTACATCCACATCACCTGGATCTTACATTTTACTCCTTAGCTGTTACTCATTATGATCTTAAGAAACTGTGAGTTAGATTTTAAATGGGAATTAACACATATTAAGGAAGATGAAAGCAAAATTTTGGGTGAGCAAGCCTGCCCTCACCTTGGAAGCAATTTCCAAATCTAAAGATATGTTGAGAAAACACCTCAGATTTTAGCTTCATTGCAAAAAGCTGTTGTTCTAGAGCACGACACAGCACAAAGTACCACAACTCCATCAGAAGGGCGTGAGAGAGACTTATTATAGCAACATGTTGCTTTTATACTTTTCCAAGATATTTACACTCACTTAACATACACATTCACTGCCCATTGGTTATAGGAAAGAAACAAAGTTCTCAGTGGGTGACCAAGGAGCCATGTCACTCTGTGAGCCAGCTAGAGTCTGTATCTCTTAACTTTCTTTCCATCACATCTCCATAGTGACAACCTTGGTGTCCTCCTCAGGAGAGATATGGGGCTTTCCTTTATCTTCAGGAGGCCTTTGCTGGCTCACAAGAATGTCTTTCCTACAAAAAGTGATGGGAGATTCAGAAAGACTGGTATTCACAGAGCAGGAGAAGGGGGTTTAGTTCTTATGGGTCACATAGAGAGAGATTATTAATTTCTTCTTATCTGAGGGAAATTATTTACAAGGGAAATCAGTTTGAGGATAACTTCTGGATAGTTCCACCCGTCACACACAGATCAGCCTCATTCAAGTGCAGATTAAAAAAAAACCATGCAAACTTGTTTGATTTGGGTGTTTTACCAAGAATGGGTGAGGCCCTACTCCATAGAATTGTGTAATATTTTAACTTCACTGCTCCTTTCTTCATGCTTTCTTCCTCATTACTCCTGAAATTCTTCTGTCCTTTAAGCACACAGGACTGCAGTCTCTCAATCTTCCTCATTACTCCTGAAATTCTTCTCCTGTCCTTTAAGCACACAGGACTGTAGTCTCTCAGTTTTTGGCTCTTTTCCACACAAATACTGTTTGCCTTGGCCACACCAACTGCTATTCACCATGTTATTAAGAAAACCTTGAGTAGGTTTGTGTTTCAGCATTCCCTGTGTCCACTAGCAGTGGTGTGTCCTTCTTGACAAGTTTTGGTAACCTTGATAAGCTTTTGGTAACCTTCCCCTGAGCATATCAAGCCCAAAATCTTAACAGGGCAATTCTAACAAGAAACTTATCATGTTAACACCTGGACATCAGCAGAAGAAAATCAGTGTATCTATAATTTTAAAATTTAACTGTATTGCACTAGAGGTGGTTAAACAGATAGCTGGACAGTATCATGCTACGTTTGTGACAGCCGAAACATGAGTGGCAAAACACTGCAAAAATATCTCTTGCCTCTTCTGCAAGTAAAGAGAATGCATGTAGAATAAAGTAACCCCAAAGCAAGGACTTAATGGCTTCTAATTCAGCGTTCTGGTTTTGGCTGGGGTAGTGACAGTGGCTGGTATGGGGCTGTGGTTTGGATTTGTGCTGAGCAGAGCGCTGGTAATACAGAGATGTTTCTGTCATTGCTGAGCAGGGCTTACACAGAGCCAGGGCCTTTTCTGCTTTCATATTGTCAGTTTTTGAACTGGTGAGGAAGCTGCAGGTGCACCAGAGGCTGGGAGGGGACACAGTCAGGACAGGGGACACAGCCAGGACAGGTCATCCCGACTGACCAAAGGGACATTCCAGACCATCTGACATCATGCTCTGTGTAGCAAGAGGGGAAAGAAAGGAATGTGGGACGTTTGCAATGATGGCTTTTGTCTTCTCAAGTTACCATCGTACGTGATGGGTCCCTGCTCTCCCGAGGATGGCTGAACACCTGCCTGCTCATGGGAAGCTGTGAATTAATCCCTTGGGGTTTTTTTGCTTTGCTTATGCGCGTAGCTTTTTCTTTCTCTATTAAACTACCTTAACCTCAACCCACGGGTTTTCTACCTTCCACTCTGCCGATTTTGTCCCCGATCTCGCTGCTGAAACAGCGAGCGAACAGCTGCCGGTGTCTCAGCCCG
>NW_005054302.1:3981654-4038760 GCF_000277835.1 Geospiza fortis | reverse complement strand
GGCGGCCGCGCGTCCCTGAGCCCGCCCGCAGCGGCGCGGGGAGAGAGAGCTCGTGTGGGACAGGGACCGAAAACAACAGCCTGAGAAACCACGGAAGGTGCGGGGCGGCAGCAGTCCCCAGGGATGGGAGTCGGGGTCCGTACGGGGGGTGGATTGCAGGCAGGGAGTGAGTATGGGGAGAATTGCAGTAGGGAGAAACCGTCCTTGGATGGTGCGTGCTCAGGAGGGAGGTGGGAGAGCAGCAGTGGTGGGAGCTGTGAGCTTCCTGCGGTACCCAGCCGTGGTGGGAGCTTCCTGCGGCGCCCAGCAGTGGTGGGAGCTTGGGAGCTTCCTGCGGTGCCCAGCAGTGGTAGGTGGGTCGGAGAAGCTGAGCAGTGCAGAGCAGGCTGCTGGTCTGTTCCATTTAGATTTGCTTTTCAAGGAAGAAATAGGTGTGTAAGAATCCAATACAGCATAGGTGAAGTGTGTGTAATGTCTGTGACAGGTGTATATGATATGGTTTCTGTGTCTATCACTTCCAATTTGCTCTGCGCAAAATGATGTGAACCTATAGCGTATAGTGTTGGCTCAAGTGATGAACTGGGCTGCCTTGAAAGGTTGAAAGTAATTTGTCTCCTACTTTTTCTTTTTTTTTCTTTTTTTAATGTTAGGCACCATGAGTGGAATGGGAGAGTTCTCCTTGTTGGGTGATAGTAATAGAGAGCTTCCCAGAAATCGAACGAAAGGTGTGAGGTATGTGGATTTCGAGATGGTGGCTTTAATATTATCAAGCTCTGACAGCTCAATTTTGAGGAAATAGAATTGAGAAAATGTAGAAAGTAATGTTTGTGTTCTGCAGTGTTGTGAGACCGTTATGTATGTGAGTAAAAATACTCAGTTTGTGTAAAGTTTCAGTATTGAGAGAGGTTCATGGAAAGGGACATTTTTAATGCAATTTGGTGTGCTGTCAGATACTGTATCATACTGGTCTGTATGTAGTTTTTACAAATTAGCTCTGTTGATTTATTCAGTATGTTTTAAATAACTGTAATGAATGTGATTAAAACTGATTACATAACAATTTATTTGTGCTGGTTCCAGTTACCTGAAATACTGCATGCCTAGCAGCTGTAGTCTCACCTTTATGTATGATGAAGTACTTCCCCAGTTAAGAGAGGATAACAAATTTTTTGTGGTGTGTTTTGTTAACTGCAACTTCTTCATAAAGTCATTTGGTAAAAGTGGATGAGCTTAGCTCTGAAACAGCTGGAAGTCAGAATTAGTTTCTTACCAATATTCTTAATGATCCTAAATCTTTACTTTTACCTCTGAAGGCAATGTCCTAAGCTACTAGAAGAGCATTTTACAGAGCCATATCAGAGAAATGGTGATTTGTGTCATATGTCAAAAACTGCCAGTGCAGAAGGTAAGGCTTTGGGATCTTTTTATTTCCAGCAGTTTTATTGTGTGCACAGTTCACTGTTAATTTTTATTTTATATGATCTGTGAAGAACAGCAGATGGGCTGCTGGATTTGATTAACACATTGTTTATTTGCTACTTACCAGTAGTTAGCAAGAACAATCAATTCCTTTTGATTCCTCTCCAGCTCCTTTTCTTGATGAAGTGATTGTCAAGTTTGTTCTAAAAGAAACCTCATTTTTCTGGGTTTTTCTGCATGAGTAACTTTTTTCCAAGAGTTGAAAACTTGTATGGGATGCGTAGTATTTATGGGTGTTTATGAAGCCATTTTTTTTCCTGTACTTAACTATGTTTTTTGAATGTGTGGGGTTTTTGCCTTTTTTTCCTTTCATACAGTTATCCTGTGCTGAATGTAGTAACGTTTATATATGTATAGCTAAAGATAACAGATAATGCCCTAATCAGTACATGCAAGTCAGTCTTTGTAATTCTCAGCTAAGTTTTACATCTATCCATCTGGATTACTATTCCTAGCTCTTAAATTCTCTTATTAAAAAAAGTCAGGGTTCTAATTCCTGTTGACTTGCTGAATACTGTTTATACTATTTATCACTGTGCTGGTGATAGTATATTCCTGTTGTCTTATGGATTAGGATGCCCTGCAGGAGTGGGTTTTTCTGTGCTTGCTTTTACAGTGTTGCATGGTGATGGGAAGGATGAAGACACTGATTTGTTTTGTTTTGCTTCTGCAGAAGTAAGTTGATCTAAAGCTTTCAGTTCAGTAGTCACTGTGGTGGTGTGAAGTAGCAATTTTATAGGAGCTTGTGAATTTTCATTGAGAGTGATTAAAGCAGGCTCAGGCCCCTTCTGAGTTCAGGATCTGTGCTTTATGACCACCTACGTCCCCAGCAGGTGCTTGCTAGCATTTCTCATTACACAGTGTTGCTGTGTAGTGCACGTCAGCTGTTCAGAGCCTGGGTTTAGGAAGGTGTGCTTTTGCGGTTCTCATTAGTGCCCCTTGTTGCCAGATCTATTCCACCCTCTTGTGTGCACACAGTGTGCAAGAGAACAACTCATTAATATGTACGTTTTCTGTACATAAAGATTTAAAAGATACTGAAAAAAACAACTTCACTTTGCCCAGTAGTGCGTAGATTTTGAGGTTTTCTGCTTCTGCATCTTAAAAAAAAAAACTTGCCTATGACATGTTAATGCCATTGTTTCATCGAAATTTATATTTTGGACAAACATGAAATGCCCTTTTTTCCTCTTATGAAATTCAGGTTTAGTATTTATTGCAAAATTCAAGCGAGTCAGATCTTTGGCATTTAAACCCTGAAATTAGGCCTGATTGAAAAGGTACATTGTAGAATCTGGTTCAGGAATCCAGTGCGTTATGAGTTTTGCATAATAATGGAGAAAATACTGAGTGCAAACAGGAAGTTGGGATTCCTTTTACTTGGAACGCTTTTTATTTATCACAAAGGTGCACTGATGGCTACAGATGAGATGTTCCACTTTGGAGCTCTTTCCTTAGACCTCCCCTTGTACAATTCAACAGCACTTATTTGAAGCTTGGTCTAATTGAAATGGTGGGCAGGGGTGGATACTGAAGGTGAAAACAGGTTTATAGAATATCTTTCCCTGGGATTTGGCTGTAAGCCTGTGGTTTAACTTGTTTTCCTTTTCCCCCCTGAATTTAGAACAGAACGGACTTTAAATTTGGGCTGTGTGGCAGCAGCTCAGAAAGACAAGCAAGGTAAACCTTTATTAAATCTTTTCATGTCTTTAAATGCCAGCCTGGGGGAAGATTTAACCAAGTAAGTGATTCCAGACACTTTCCTTGGGCTGATTAGTGTGTTCTTTAAACTTCACTAATGTATTGTTGGTATGAGTGTCTGATACTGTGAGAACACATGGAGTACAAGTATAATTTCATTGAGAGGCAGCGAAAAACAAATTGGTTTGGCTTGAAAATGTGTGAAATTGAAAGTTTAAGC
Source organism: Geospiza fortis (assembly GCF_000277835.1). NCBI lineage: Eukaryota > Metazoa > Chordata > Aves > Passeriformes > Thraupidae > Geospiza > Geospiza fortis. The sequence goes on along the minus strand of NW_005054302.1, from coordinate 4,035,360 downwards.
ACTGTGGTAGATGGCTGATAAGGGTTCAGAGGGAGAAAGATCTGCTGAACTGCCAGGCTGTGGTGGGAAGGACTCTGCCTCCTTCTCCCCAACACCTGCTGATCCCATTGCTCCTTCTGTTTCAATAACCAGTCACAGCTATATGAAGATTATTCCAGCAATATTCTGTGGTCTTATCAAATCTAAAGTACATTCACTTGTTTATTTGCCCAGTCAGTGTGAACCTGAAGGAAGTTTTAAAATGGATGTCTTCCCTCTGCAGTGTTATTGCTGTGGAGATTGATGTTCATGCAAATAAAGATAGTCCCAGAAAATTCTTTCAGGTCTGTTGCATAAGGAAGGAAGATGCAGGAAATTTGTCTTCTGAGTTTGGTGCATGTTACATGCACTGCTAACCTTGCCCAAAGTGAAAGATTTCATGTGTGGCTGTCAGTCTCTGCAGCAGTGTTCTCCAGATGCTCTCACCGTTGGTCAGACACAACAAACAGAGCCCAGGAAGAACAACACAAGGCTTCCTTCCTGGAATAAGGCTGGTTTATGCAGACTGCTTTTGTGGGAGTCTTGTTAGCTGTTGCAGCAGAGCAGCTGGAGGTCATCATATAATAAAACTTAGGAGCCTTCCTAAGATTTTAACAGTAACAAATGAAAAATGAATCCTGGAATATTCACAGTCATGCATTTACTCTCACTGAGGATAAGAATCACTACCAGCTACCAAGGTTTTGTCAGCCTTGCCAAAATTGTCAAATGAAAAATAGCTACATTTAAGGGGATTATAGTAAGAAGATTTTTTTTATGGGGTATCTGCTATATGTGTGAATTCATCTGTTACATAAATAGGTGTGTGTACATGTATTTAATGATGGATTTTTTGTGTAAAGTATTTGTAGGAAGTTTGGTACTTTATTTAAAATGAATAGGTCTTTAATTTTTTTTTTGTTTGCAGGCCCTTCAGTCACAATATCAAAGAGAAAAGTGTTCAGTACCCATTTTCTTCCAATGGTGGGCTGAGTGATGGATCAGCTCTAGCTCCATCATCTGACATGGTATATTAACATGGACTTTCCTTATAATCTCACTTGGTTTGTATATGCTTAGTTTATAGTGCACTTTGTAAAACAAAAAACCCTGCAGCCTTAACAGTTACTTGCTACTGTTCTGTCTTCTTATGGAAGGGATGTGCAGCTACAGTGTTCATAAAATAACTTGACAAAATGAGTGCAGCTCAGACCCCCCAATGAGATCATAGCTGAAGATTGTTAGTTCTATCCAGTTGCTGTGAAATGATGTATTTTGAATTTAGCTTTTCTTAAAAGATACCCCAGGCTTCACAACATTGGCGTTGGGGACTTCTCTAATTGTTTTTAAATTTGGGGCATCTGCAGGGCTCATGTTCACATCCTTAAAACAGTAATTCAGGGCAACAAGGTTGGTGGACAAACGCACCTCTTTAAACGTTCTGTTAAATTTCCTAACCTCGTCTTTCTGAATATGTTTGTGAGGTTTTAGACCAGAGAACGTAAGTCGTGGATATTTTAAAGTGTAAAGGAACTGTATATCAAGTGCCAGTCATGTTTTCTTCTGTGGAGATTGTCCTGTACACTGACCTTGCAAATGTCCGATGTGATTTCTTAGGTAGTTTTGTTACAGTGCCTGTTAAAGTTGAAAATGGTTTCCTTGTATCGGCAAACTACTGGGAGTTAGCTATGTTCTTTTGAGGGGTTTTCCCCAAGTGATATTCCTAAATATTTTACTTTTGTTCTAGGCTGCAGTATTCCCATTCTTCAATCTTCCATGTTTTCTTTTCTCTGTATTAATAACTTCATTTTGCCTTTTTTTTCAGTTACTGTTTTAATTTGTTTTTTGTATGTGAGTATGCAATTAAATTGTTTCAAGAAACAAATTTAGCTCTGTTTCAGAAATACTAATTTCAGTGGAAATGTTCTCAGTGGAATTCATATGAGCCAAGTATTTTGTGCCTGATGGCCATTATGGAGCTGCTCAGAGTCTTCGCATAGCTCATCAGTCATCCACATCAAATGCCTCTGTCAAAATGGCCAATGGTTGTAGGCCATCTTGTCTTCTAGTTGTGTAAGCAACTTTTATGTTCATTGGCAAACTTTTCCTCAGGAGAACAACACTGGGCAAGATATTGATGAAGCTTTGGGCATAGCTGTTAGTAATCTTGGCCACTTCCATGATGCAAGCAAGGTGGGTGAAATTTAGTTAAATAAATCATTAAATAATCAGTCCTCTCCTAGACTGAAGGTTTTTGTTGGGAGTAATCACGCATTAACGCATTATTTAAATTTGCTTTTCCTGCCTTTGTTTTGTTACCTCTTTTGTCTTTAACTGTTCCATGTTATTTCTGTGAGTACACAGCCTTGAAGTCCAGGCTACAGCCTGAGAAGTAGTCTGCAGAGGGGTACACGAGCCTGTGCTCAATTTAAAGTTAATAGGTCAATACATACATTTAGCCGAACCATATGCAAGCCAGTCGTTAAGTACTAAGTTTCTGTTTCCTTGGATCAGGGAAAAATTCAACTTTTGTTTTTATTGTAGCAGCTAGTTTAACTTTTTAATTCTGCTGTGCCTCTTTCTGCATTTAAAGGTGGAAAAGATGTTATGAGGGAAGGAGAAGTAAAAAAATGCAACAGAATGTGCAGAAAAATGTAAATCAAGTAATTTGTATGCACAGTATAAAACATAGGAAGAATCCTAAAACACCAGCTATGTTGTTAATAGGTTTTATTAATTAACTTTTAAACTTTATCAATGATAATTAATTTATTTGAACTTTAGCTTTTCTTAAATGTTTTAATGTGCTGTAGAAAAGCTTGCAGTTCTGTCTTTGCCATCTATTTGCATTTTACGTGTAAGATACACAGTATAGAAGTATTTAATGTTTCAAAAACTTAGTTCTGATAAATGTGGTGGGAAGTGTCAGGGAGGCCTGTTTTTCATTACCTTTCTAATGGCCAGTCTTTCTGTTAAGCAAAGCTATGTTGAATTCTTAATTCATACACTGGTAGCATATTGAACTTCCTATTTCAGCAGCTATAATATAATAATGCATGGGTATTATATTATAATACCAAGACTGTGGTCTTGCAACAGGTTTTCAACAAAGACTGAGAAATTGCCAAAGCAGTATTGCGCTATTGAGGGTTTTTTTCCTATAGTCTCTTCATTGAATGTAACTGTAGTGACAAAACTGATGTTTAGCCAGAGGAAGAAATTTTTTTCAATTTTCCCTTTATGCTCACAATGAGTTAAAAAAAAAAACGGTAGAAATCTCAGCATGCTGTTCTTTGTGTATGGTGCAGGTTTGAAGGTCAGGTAAGGAAAGTGAGACATTGAGCCCAAGATCTGTTTCTTCATAGAACTAAAAGATTCAGTGGAAGATTCAAACAGTGCCAGCTGACTCCAAGTTAGAGAAAACAGAGGGTTGTAATGAGCTATAAGTGGTTTAATGTAACTCTATCTGCTGAGGTATCCATCACTGTCTTACTGTTCATTGCTTCTGTTCTGAATTTTAAAAGTAGTAGTAGTAGTATTGTGAGAATAATAAAATAATAATGAAATAATGCATGTTTATTCGTACTGAACAAAATAGGTGCTGGAATACTTGGAGCTCAAAGTAAAGCATAAAAAAGACAAAGTTACAGAAGCTGCAGATAGAACACTTGATGAACTTATTACTCTTCTGTCAAGGTAGTAATCTAGTTTTGTAGTATGGCACGGGTGAGTTACTTTTACCACAAACCTCGTCCTAATTCAGGTGAAAGAGTAAAATTTTGTTTAGAATTTTCTTGTAGCAGTATTTCGTAGTACCTGTCTTTTATTTTTACCCTTTCATTGTGGCATCTTGGAGCTGGTTTGCATGGTTGAAAAACACTAGCTTATGCTGCCTCTGCTCTTAAAAAGATAAGAAAAACTACTCATAATGTTAATTTTCTGAAAAAGCTCAATTTTGTAATACTCTTATTAGTGGATGGCAAGGATAGCAGGGGTTTTTTTTATTTACTTCCTGCACATTTTCAAGCTGATAAAAGCGCAGGGACGCTTCATTTCTGGATTTTCACAAATATTTATGTCTTCAGACTGGGGGGAGAGAGGTATTAAAGCTCAGGTTTCCAGAAGAGCCTCTGAGGGGGATGGTCTTTAATTCTACCTTAGTAGAATTAATTGTAAGATTCAGCTGTTTATTTTTCAGTTGGATGTGTTTGGAAATATCAGGAGGCTGAAATGGAATAGTGCTCTTAATATTTAATTAATAAGTATCTTTTCAGTGTGACCTCCTTAACTTTTGTGGTTCCTCCAATTACAGAGTGCATTTCCCATGCCTGTACTTCTCACTGTTTGGGGGAGATGATCCTGGTGTGTGAGATATATCCACTTTGTATTGTGTGGCTGGCAGCTGTGTGTAACAGTTCAGATTTGAGTCTGTGCAGCTGAGTGCGTATTAAATTCTGTGAAAAGTAATGTTTTTAACACAGGAAAAGGAAATCATTCGCAGAATTAAAGGAGAACATCAACAACTATTGTTCAAGTATTGCAAAAACGAAGGAAATCATCGAAGAGAAGAAGAAGCACTTGATTGGTGCCATTAGGACGGCAAAGGAATTAAAATTTTCACATTCTCTAAGAAACTGTTGTGATCTCACTCAGGTAGTAACATTCTTGCACTGTGAAATAATTTATTTTTAAGAAATACGTTAAAATTTGGATTAGAAGTTTGTGGTCTCAGTTTGCTGACTTCAGTGCTGACATTTTGGGGCTGTTATATTCTTACCCTGCTTCTTCGCAGACACAGAATTTTTATTTGGTCTTAGTCATAAGTTACAATCTGGTAACTAATAGGAAGCAAAGAAAGGTGGTTCTTACCTTGAAGAGTTTGGCATCTGAAACAGGAAATGGAGGGGGAGGATAGGAAAACTGGCACAGTGCTGATCAGTGAAAAGGTAGTGTTTGGATCAGTTCAGTTTCTCAAGCCTTTTCCATTCCAGAGCTCTCCATCCTTTTCACTGAACTACCCCAGAATTCATAGCCACGCTCACTGAATCCTCTTGGTCCCAGGCCTTTACTTTTGTTCTTTCTCCCCATCATATCTGCTGTTCATAGAAACCCATGCTACCTGCCATGCTGTTTCAGAGCAGAGGTCCATCCTCTGAAGTCTCCTGTCTCTGGCAACAGAGAGGAAAGATGCTTGGAGGAAGCATCCAAGAAACTGGGGAAGTTGAAGGTTAAGGATTTTAGTATCAGTAGGATACATTGGGCTCATTACACTGAATAACCATTACCTTATTCTGTCATAAGATTGTGGAACATCTTTAATGTTATTGTAGAGCTTGTGGCAATGTGCATGGGTGTGTACATAGGTGCATTATGTGTACATAGGCATAGGTTGTGTCAGTGAGTTCTACCTTTTACTATTTAAAATTAGGTTTATGTAAAAAAGCTTCCTCTGTTATTTCAAAATGTGCCACTCACTTATTTCATTTGAAGCCTTTGTAGTCCTTGTGTTGAGAAAAGGAATGAATAATTGGTCTTGTCATTCTTTGACGAAATGTGCTTTTCAGAATCACCTACACTACATCCGTTTGTCACTTTCCAGCTGAAGAAACTGGGTCTTCTGTCCCAGACAAGTCTAATCTTTCCTTTTTTTCTGTCATTTACTTCTATCTCACCACTGTGATTTTTTGGGAACTGGCAGCCACCACTCTCCTCTCATAGGCCTGCCTTTTTACTTAGAGATCACTTTCTCGTTTGATATTGAAATAAAAGGAGTATCTGACTTTTGCTTCTGTTTATATGCATAGATTACAGAATCCCAACCATTAAGTCTTACTAAGGCAAGAAGACATATTTCAGAATTGGCTGTTGGCTGAACTCTTGGGGTTTTTACCATAAAATTTAAGGTGTCGTGCTATAGATAAGAGGTGTTTCTATAACTTCCTGTTTAATGGAAACTAAGATTGTACTTCTTAATTTCAGATTATTTATGATTTGAAGTTGCCAGTGGAGACTGAGCTCTCAAGAGTGAAGAATTTAAAGGACAAAATACTTTCAAGGTAAATGACTGGAGTGGGAGATATACAGGAGGTAAAAAGAGGCATAGGTTATCTTAATTACAAAAACTGTTCATGAGACAGTTAAACAGCAGAAGTTGAGCTTCTTCACTTGCGGTTGACTGAAAAACTACTTCAGGCATAAGTATGAACTCTTCACTAAAAGTAGGCAGTAGCCTTCATGTGAGGCATGGGGGAGGAAGCACATACAATTTGCTGAAATATAGGCAAATACATATGCATTTTAAAAACCCTTGACAGACTTCTGCCACTTCTGAAATCCTCCTTTCCTTACAAATAGAAATAAATTGGGAGAATAAGAGCTTCATTACTTTTCAGTGAATCAGTTTCTGACCTTCAGGAAACATAAAATGCTTTTTGGGCTGCTGATGTCAAAAGAAAGTTGTGGAAAATCCCAGTTGCCGTGCTGTCCTCACTGGAAGGCGCTGATGATTTCTGTAGCAGAAGTGAGATAGAAAGTAGGTCACAGCTGAGGTATACCTGTCCCTGTGCAACTTGGTCATAAGGCTGGTCGAGAGTGCTGCAGTTCCTTGTGCATAAAGGCCACACTGGAAAGTGATGGAGGGGCAGGACAAAGATGGTGCTCCTTTGGAACATCTTGGGGCAGGTCCCTATTATATTTCAGGATGTGGAACCTCTCTGGGAATAGAGTGGGGGTGTGATTCTGACTGGCACAGAGAAATGAAGCTTAGCAAGCTGATTCTTTACATGCTAAATGCAAACAATTTTTGTAGGACCACAGAATCATTTAGGTTGGAAAAGGCTATTAGGATCAACCGTTAACCTAACACTACCAGCTCCACCTTTACCACATGTTTAAGTGTAGTGTCTACATGTCTTAAGTCACAGAGACATAGAATGATTTGGTTTGAGAGAGACCTTCAAAAGTTGTGTAGTCCAAGTGTCCTCCAGTAGGCAAAGGCCTCCTCAGCTAGATCAGGTTGCTCAGAGTCCCATCCAGTCTGACCTTAGACCTTTCCAGGAATGGGGCATTTACCGCCTCTCCAGGCCACTTGTTCTGCTGTTTCACCATCCAGGGATGGGGCATTTACCACCTCTCCAGACCACTTGTTCTGCTGTTTCACCGCTCTTAGTGTAAGAAATTCCTTTTATCTACTCTGAATCAACATTCCCTTAGGTCAAGGGATAATGGTTTTAAACTGTTGCAGGAGGCTCTAGAAAATTTGTGTGTGCCTGTGTTTCTGGAGGGTGCTGTAAGATCTCCCTGGTGCCTTGCCTTCTCCAGGCAGAACTGCCCCAGCTCTGTTAGCCCCATGTCTCCAGGGATGGTGACTCAGCCAGTCCCTGGGTGGGTTGTTCCAACATGAGACAAAAATTAAGATCCAGTCTTGTTAGTTGAGTTCTTGAGTTAGAACATGGATAAAGCAATCTATAAAATCCTCTTTTAGAAAATTTAGGCCCTACCTACCAAGTCACTGTTTTGAAGATACTGTCAGTGATGAATGGCAGTTTCAGAGAGGTCTGTTTAAATACATAATGGTAAACTCTCCCAACTTAAAAGAACGCTGAAGCATAACAAAATCCAATTTTTTTTAATTGGAAAACTTTTTGAGAACTTCAGCTGAACAGAGGACAAAGGAGACCTGATGAAGGATAACTCTGAAGGCATTATGTACCTTGTGCCACTCCAAAATTACACCAAAGGTGAAAAAACCACAAGTAGGAGGTGCATAGAAGTTGAGACACATGCTGTAGACATAAAATGTTGCAGAAAAAAGTGATACTTTCCTGAAGGCTCAGCTTGAGAGAAGCCCAGACAACTGTTCAGTACTACTTACATTTTGGTTTTCATTAATTAAAACTGGATAGAAAAGCTAAGGCATTTATTTAAGTTACATTCACAGTTCCATTAGTTTAAATGTGAAAGTGCTTAAAAGATTTTGCTGGTTTTCTTTTTGGTAAAGAAAATAGTTAATAGTGTAGCAATAAACAGAGGCATATATTTTGGACTTGAGTTACAGTTTTGTTCTTTACAAAGGAAAGAAAATTCTTTGTCTCTGTGCAGAATAATATATTGAACTAAACTGAGTATAGATGAGGAAACTGGGTGAATGCTACAGTACTCTGTGCATGAGGGAGAAAGCATAAGACAAGAGTTTTTAAATATGAACATGAAGATAAATGAGCAGCCAAATCTGGTTTTTGTAGGAAGAAATAAACTGGATTAGGTAATTAATCTTACTTTGCCCCTCCATGAATATTGTGCTGAAAAACACCATAGGTCTCAAACTGTCAAAGTGAATTAGGTATTCTTGTAACCCTCTATAATATTTGTTCTCTTCTCTTGAGATTGTTCCTGAACACTTCTGAGATTACATCTTCATTAGAAAATTTGAGAGAGATTAAACATGGAATGACAAGGAAGTAAGTATTCTTTAATGAAAGAGAATAGGTGTAGTAATTTACCTGCTCTAGTGTTAAGTATTTATTGGAGACCAAATCAAAAAAACTGTAGGTGCGTGTGGAGTTCTAAGAGTTTATTGAAGCAAAGCAAATCTTTATATGCTGGTATTTCAATCACCATTCCCGTCAGTCCAGTTGGTGTTTCAGTTCTGACATTTTGGTTTTGCTTGTGTTTTGCCCTAGTATATTTTGCTGAATCACTTAAGTTATCCACATTTTATTTACACTGTATACTTTTCAACTTTGATTGGCACTTAATGTTTCGACCATGGAACCAGTTAGTTTAGTGGTTGCCTTGGCAGTGTTAGATTTACAGTCGGACTCCATGACCTTTTCCAGTCTGTCTCCCTGAGTGCTGTGTCTACTATGTTTCTGCCACATGTAATAGAGATGTTAATTATTTCAGCACATGAAAATGCATGTAAATGAATCTCTAATGAACAGCAAACACTGAAATTGGTAGTATTTCCAGTTCACAGTATAAATACAGATTTTGTCAAATGCCAAAAGAATTTTCTCAAGATTAACAAAGAAAACCCTTTTGTTTTTAAAATTACAATTGATTTTATTTTATTTGGAGGTTTTTGTTGTTCTTTTGTTTATTTGTTTCTGTGGTCTTTGACTAATACTTGAAAAATGGGAATGGAGTTGCTGTTAGTGCTGTTGTAGTTAACACTGAATATGCTAAAAAAGGCTTATTGCATACTGTAATATTTGAAAATCCTACACATGAGAGTGAGTAGTATCTGTTGGTGCAAAAACATCTGATATGCCCTTTTTTTTTTTTCAACATGAGCTATTTTATCACATTATGAACATTTTTTTCAAATAGTTTGTATTTGTACTTGTGTTCTCTGATCATCTAGGTGCGGGTGTAGCTCTTGCAGTAAGCTGTGCCCAAGCATATGTACTGTGTCTCTGACAATTCTTCCTAGGATTCAAGAGTTACAGTACTGGTTTTTTGTTGTCTTGGTATTAAAAAATGTGATTTAGTTTATTTCTAGCAGGTCTTATGAGGCGTTTTTTTAACATAGTGATGCATTCTTAATAAAAGTTCTGCTTTGACTTGTGCTTTTCTAGAAGCAGACTGAATTATGTTAATTTGTCTCCAAATAAAATTTTTCCGAAACACAGTGAAGATAATGGGCAAGACACTCTTATCCTTGATGACCAGGAAGAAACACCTGATGTCATAATAGAAGAAATACTTGAAGATGACTTGGAAGGCAAGTGTCTTAGTACCTCATGCTTTCAGTTTTCCGTTGTTGAGTGTGATCCTGGTTTTCAGTCTTGTATTATGCTGTATTTGGCTCGTGCAAGTTCTTTAATGGTGTCTGTTTCAATTCTTTTGAGGCTTTTTTTTGTTCTCAAGTTTAGCTTCTTGAAAACTTTATCACAAGCTCTCCAAAGAGTATTAAAAGCACTAGCTGCTATATGATGATTTACTTTGACTTGTAAGAGTTTCTGTCGTTAGCTCCTGGAGAATTCTTTTCTGTCAGTTACCTCAGCTTCTTGAATCTTCTCTCAGGCCATAGTCCTATGATATTGGGCAGGAGCAGCTAGGTTCTTCAGCTTTTCAGATTTTTCCCTGGATTTTATTAGTAGGAGTGTAGCTGACAAGTCCATGAAGGGATTCTTCCCCTCTCTTTGAAGACTGAATCTGCAGTACTGTGTTCAGTATTGGACCCTGTGGTACTGAAAGTCACTGTCACACGGGAGGGAGTCCAGCAGAGCCTGCCAGGCTGGTGGGCAGGAGGTGCTCAGGGTCTTAGAGGTGTTTTCCAGCCTTAATAAGTCCATGGTTCTGTATGTAAGACAAGATAGCTGACTCATCACTCTTTGCAGATGGTGACCAGGGGTGATCCAAAAGAGGCTGTGTCCCTATAGGGGAAGTCTTTCAGGTCATTCAGACTTTTTGTTCAGATGCCATCTTTTACACTGGAAATGGCCAAGAGAAATCTTGCATCTCTTCTGGATGTGGCATTTCCTAAACTTGGAAGCACAGTTCTGGATACCTGCTTAGATTGTTTCAGATGCCAGATTCTGTGTAGTCTTTCACCCACGATGTGTTGCAGTTCAGAGGTGGCAGTGCTCCAGGATGTTGCAAGTCTGTCTGGTTGGTGTGCGCTGATCAGTCATGCAGGTGGTGCTCAATTAGATGATGTTGTCCACTCTTTGCAGGTATAAATTATGCTTGTAAGAATTGCATTGTGGAGCTTCTAAAACCCTCTGACCCATTAACAACCTTTGTTGAGTGACTTCAGAAAGAGAAATCTGTCTTTTGCATCCCTAATGGAGTGAAGTACCTGCAGGACAGAGGATTTGAATGCTTAGTCACAAGTCCTGTCTTACATAGGGTCATCTCTTGCCTCGTTCCTTGGTCTTCATGCACTAACACTTAGTACTATAGGAAGGTGCTTAGCATACCTGTTCTTAAAAGTAGAAGTCTTAATCTCTAATTTGCTTTCTATATCTTTGTTAGAAGGAATGAAAACTCTGAATTACCCACTTAAATTCAGGCTACCGCTTTGTGAGACAGCATTTTGTTTTGGAGGGTAGCATAAGGGAGGTAATTCAAAAGAAAAATTCCATCAGGAAGCAAATTTTGGTAATAGTTTGAAACAAGTATGAACAGACTTGTCAGATTAAGATCTGTTTGAGGTCAGATTAAAATCTATTTGAGGTAATACTATCATGATTAATGCAACATAAACTCGATCCTATGCCTGTTAGTATCTGTTGGAGTCACTTGGAGGGTGTTTGATAATTTGTTTTGTCTTACTCAGGTTTGACAGAATTGGTGTTGGTAAGCCATGTTATAAATCCATGCCATTTCTATATTCGGAGATATTCACAGAAGAAAGAAGCATTTGCTTTGCAGACGAAATTAGAAGACTTCTGCTGTAGTAAGAGTTCCTATCTCTTGCCTTCAGACATTTTGGAACTAGGTAAATTGTTAATTTCTAAAGGTCTACGCAGTTTAAAATACTACCTTGCAATATGCCTTCCTTAGTATCATATTCTTTCTTTTTTCTCTCCTCCCTCCCACTCCTTTGTGTGGTAAAGCAGTCTTTATAAAGTTCACTGACTGAATTGAAACAATTCTAGAAAGAAAAATGAAAGACAATAATACATTCTTAAATCATTAAAATTATTTCCTAGTCCACATGTTGATGATGTTACCCACTTCCATCATGTGTTCAGAAAACTGATGAAAAGTATGTAATAACTTTATATGTCAGTGGGGTTTTTGCTGCTTTACTTAGAACTATAGAAAGTTTACCAGAAATTACTTTTTGATACAAGCCAAGCACTTGCTAGCCTTAAAGATACTGTGTAAATGAATGTGAGGGGAACTTCTGGTGGCTACAGAGATAAGATTTACTGTCTTTGTCTCTTCATTGTAGCAGTAGCACTTTTATTACCTGTGTGGAGGATGGGAACAGGGGAGCATTATGCAGAACTGTAATAATAGTTTCAGTGTGAAATACTTTAAAATACTGAATTTAGTCCTTTTGTATTTGCTTCCATATAGGTGCTAGAACTTTCATTAAGAGTAAGGAAACTGGAATGTGGTGCCGTGGAACTATCACTGAACTAATTCCTGTAGAAAGTAAAAATCAGAGGAAGAAGCTTTGTGGTCCAATAAGATACAAAGTGTGTGATATTGCCTTGCTGAAAGTATACCTGATTGATTTTGGAAGCTCTGTAGTTCTGATTTTCTCAGGGTATGTTTATGGAGAGAGGGGTTTTTGTTTGCAGTTGTTGTCTTTACTGTTATTCAAGGTCTCTTCTGAGAAACAAGTCCTTCCTCAACTTCACACAGGTGGAAATCCAGATACCCAAGTGGCTCTGGTATTCTCTTCATACACATTCCCCTCAAACTAAAAAAAAAAGTGGCACTATATTTAAGTGCACAAGTGTACAAGCCTGCATATGTTAAAATATTTAACTGAGACATGAATTGCAAAAGCAAACTCATGAACATGTAACTACTAAATGCTTTAAAAATGCATTTCACTGAGACTTTAAAATTCTGTTTTATTAACATGACGTTATGCCAATTACTGCAATAATAACTTAAAATAAAACTCTGGGGTTTGGTTTAGGGGGGTTTTAGGCATTGTATTTGGAGTATTTTGTTTTTAAGCTAGTGCTGCATTTATTCCCATTGACATTAGATGTGATCCCACTGAAAGGCCTGATCCTGCTACTCTGCAAACTATTGAAACCCATGACATTTGTCTGTTTGTGAGGAAGCCTGACCAGCACATTGAGGCAGAGCTTGCAGCCATTCCTCCTTTAGCAGTACGATGTTCACTGAAGGATGTTGTTCCCAAAAATGAAGTAAGTACAAACTGCTTGAAGTATTTCAGGAACTTCTTCATAAGATTTCTGTTAAAGAATGTAAATATGGAATTTAAAGTTATCTTATTCCAGTATAAACATAAGGAAACTCAAGAGTACAGAGTGTATTTATTTTAAGTTAAATTCTCTTGTAGAAAGATGTGTTGCATTGCTTTCATTGGAAAAGAAATAAAAGCTTATAGCACTCTGTCTTAAAAAGCCTGTGAGACTACAAATGCATATTTGGGGCGTAAATCTCACTGCTCATACTTTAGACATGTTCTTTTGTGAAGTTTAAAAAGTAATTGCAAAATTTATTCTCTTCTGTGTCTGATAACTATGTAAGTAGTACTTTCAGAAGTCATCCAAACAAAGAATAAATGGCTTCTTTAAAAAATTTAAGATAATCTCTTCAGGGATTGTACTTGTTACTTAAAAAATTTTGCCACTATTGTAATGGCAATAAATAACACTTTATTCTCTTTCAGTGTAACCACAAATAAAGTACTGTCAACCTTTGTTCCATTACCAAAAAACAGCATATATATTGCAGTATTATTTCCTTCAGTATTCACTTTTTATTAGCCTTTCTTTATTCTTGCCACATTCACATGGAAATGAACTAAGTCCAGTACAGCTGTGCATTTCTGACAGTATTAATTGTTGGTCAGTTTTGAGGAGTTTTTACCAGTCTGATGTTGACTGAAATAACTTTAAATAGGAAAGTTGTGGAACAATTTTCCCAAGTGCAGATAAAATGCCTTCCTTATATGTACTTTCAGTTTTTTCTGTGCCTAAAAGGTACAGATTTGCAGTATCAATTGAGAAATGCATTAACTTGATCCCAGAGAAACAAATTCAGACACGGTTCTTCAAGGTAGATAAAGTGTTACACAGGATACTGTGGAGAGTAGCCGTGTGTAAATTGATCAAATCAGGTTATGCATTTGTGTAAAGACACAAAAAGACAAACTTATATTTCTGCTCTCTCATTTCATGGGGAAGTCATGAAATGAAAGTAAGGTAAGATGATTCTGGTTAATGTATCAAAACAGTCTGAGGGGATTTTCAGAAGAAACGTGGTAGAAACTGCAATCCTTTGACCTGACTCCGTTTTATACAGTTTAATACACATACTAATCCATAAAATGAAAGAATTCCATTCAGTGCTGTCCTTGCTATGGACTAGACAAGTTTGACCATGTTCAGTTTTTAATCTGTTCAGATGCATCTGTGCTTCCTTCCTTGCGTTTTCTTTATCTTTTAATTATTTTGTTTGTGTTTTTTGTTTTAACTTTCTCTGACATCCTCAGTAACTTTTTCTTTCTATTACAGGATGAAGGTTGGGGAGAGGAGGCAAAGACAAAATTTTTAGAAATGGTAAATAATAAAGTTGTTTCAATGATGGTGTTTAGAGAAGAGGATGGTGTTCTCATTGTGGATCTGAGAAAACCTCCACTTAATGAAGTAAGCAGTAATACACCACTGTCTCTCAAGGATGCGTTGGTTTTCTTAGATTTGGCAAGGTATGTGTCTTCCTTTGGGTCCTGCTCCTTTATGCCGTAACTGATAACAGAGTAATGCTTAACCAAGTGAAGTTTACTAAGCTGGTTACTTTTGCAGTGTTCCATATATTAATGTGTGATGTACTAACCTTCAGCAGCATCTGCTGATTTCCTTTTTTCACCTTCACTGATGTGCACCATGCTATACTCATTTGCACTAGTCAGGCTTCATTTAGATAGGGCATTTTATTTTAGAAAATGGCAAAATATATATTCTGTACAAACTTTAAATAATAGGGGAGGCTCTCTAAGTAAGAAGCCCTTGATGTCTATCACAGACAGAAAACCACATAGAAGTGAGCCCTGGATCTGTTTGATTTGGCTGGTGGGCAGTGGGAGAAGCATTACAGATAATTGACTGCACCACCTGCAAGAGGGAGAGTTTAAGCTATGTGTATAAGTATGAATCAAGTAGTTTTTATAAGATCATTTTTTGGTTATTAATGGGAAATTTGACATTTGAATATAAAAGGGTTCGTTTGTGGTTCATTTTGACTGACTTTATTCAAAATTTCATTTTGTTTACCTTAGGTTTAAATTACAGCTTCCCAGCCAGTTGGAAGACTGCACTGTCTTGCAGTACAGTCCACCAAATATTCCACAGGAAGGAGAAGAGGTCTTTGTTGTGGTTTGTCACATTAATAGTCCAAGTGATTTCTATCTTCGCTTGGTAAGTTTAGAAATAAACTTCAGATTAAACTATGAATAAACATTTTAATGTTATTTGTAGCCCACACTAAATAAGCTACAACTTCTGTTATGTTCTGTCACTTGTTACCGGTGGTTGGATTCCTAGAATTAGTAGGTGAGATTAATTCCAGCAGTCATTGATTCAGCCTAGTTAAAATTCAGGAATTCTTAAAATCCCGGAAAGGTTTTGTCAGTTCTGTAACATGACTCATTCCCTTGTGGGTGTGCAGTATTTTACTGGTTAGAATTGATTGAGCAGGGCACTATTCAATAATTGTTAGGCTCTTTAATTCACTTTATGTATTCACGACCACTTTAATTTTGGAGGGAAGACTGGAAAGTACAGTACTATGAAAAGAATTATCCCTTAAAAGAGTAAAAATGCCATTAAAAAGAACATCTGCTGTGTATGTGTGGTTTGTTGTTTTTATTGCAGAGAGAGAGTGTGGAATCTTTAGCTCTTCCAGAGAAAATTCAGGAGATATATAAACAAGAGAATGGTAAAAACTTTGAAATTTTCTGCCCAGTTGAAGGCCAAGCATGCATTGCAAAGCAGGAGGATGGGAATTGGTGCAGAGCACAGATTATAGGTGAAGTATTGATTCTTTTACTCTAATGCTAGGTTGCAAAATCAGATGTTCTGGTAGGTCAGAGTCACATGCTGAATATGAGCAGTAACAGCTAGCCAGTATTTTTACTGGGAATTATGGTGCTACCAGGTAGCTTCATAAAGTCAATAGTACTAATTCATATTCTTTTGCTATTAATAGGCTGGTTTATACACCTCTTCGTCTAAACAGAGATGCAACATATTCCATTCTCTTCTAATAGAATTTCTCTGAAATTCTATTACGTAATTATTTTAAGTAGCATTTCTCTTGCTGTTACAGTGTGAGCCCCAGCTTTGGCTATTCCAGCCAGCCTGTGAGTGTATCTGGAGTTGGTTCATAATTCTCCATTGTAATTCCAAAGGGAGTGGGGGGCTGTGGTTGTGCTGAGTCTGTGTTAGCTGTGTGAGGGCAGTGTATGTCTGCTTACATGTTTACTTGGCATGTATTCAATGTGCCAGTGTCTCACTAAGGGGGCCAAAATGCCAGGGCTCTCATTTCAGGGACCTGAAAAAGCTGGCTCCTAAAGAATACTCATTTTGGTTGGGGTATAAAAATTTTTTAAAAATTATACTAGGTGGTCATATGGTGTGAATGTGGGGTCTGCTCTGAAATTCTGGTGCTTTAACCTGTATCAGATACTAATTTTTTGTTAAAATATCTTGGGCTGTTTTCCTTGGAGGGCTGCCAAGTTGTCGGGAAGTTCTGGTAAAATACGTTGACTACGGCAACATTGCTAACCTAAGTCATAAAGACATACGCAGAGTGAAACAGGAGTTCCTGAGCTTTCCAGAAAAGGTAAGTGCCTGGATTAAACTCTCAGAATTAACAGTATCTCAGTGAATGAGAGGGGAAAGACAGAATTGTTCACCTTCTTATTTAATACATTAAATAAATAATATGTTAAGGAACTTGTTTTGGGTGCATATTGAAAACTCTTAAATTTTTCTGTATCTTTCAGGTGTAAATGAAATCTAATGTTGCTCTGCAGTGTACATACTGCAGAGGAGGTGTATATACATGTGTATTTAATTCACTTAAATTTATTTCCGTAATAAGCCAAATGGATTTTTGCATTCTTTTTAAATGATAATCTCATAATAAGTGGGGGGTTTTATATATATTTTTGTTTGCATCTAAAATTTGGCGTTTTTCTAACTTGAGGAATGGTTGGTTGGAGTATCTCCCTTTTGAGGAGGAGGAAAACTGACTGGGAAAGAAAATGGCAAAGTATTTCTGTCAAATAAAAAAAATGCCATAAATAGATATTATTTTTTTCTTTGGTATTCATTTGATAGTTTTGGTTACCAATCACAATTATGCTGAACTTTGAAATTTCATATGTTGGTGGGGGCTTTTCTTAACTCCTTGAAGGTACCAGTAGGCTTTTTTTATCGCTTCTGTGCAATAATCTTTACTGATTTCTGCACCAGTTCTGTGTCTTACCATAAAGGGAGAAAAAGATTTAGGCTCTCTGTATTTCAGCAAGGTCTCTGAATGTGAGGTTCATGCTCAGCTACTGGGAAAGGAGGGATCATTTTGAACTAAGTCATATTGTGGTAATATGGAACCAGAAGCCAAGGTTGTGCTGTCTTGGACGAGTGCAAAGCGAAGCCTGTGATTGAGTCATAATGAGATGATCTTCATCTGTATGTGATGTTGATTGCATAATCTTGGGTTATTCTTCAGGCTATCAGGTGTAGGCTGGCTTGCATTGAGCCATTCAAAGGGGCAAATGAGTGGAACAGAGAAGCCAAGGAAAGATTTGAAGAAATGACTGAAGATAAGCTTATGTTGTGTTCAGTTATTGGTAAGTTATCAGGAGTGTATTAATTTCTATTTATATATTGTTGTCTCAAATGTAGAAACAATCACTTTGATATTTAAAATAGTATTTGTTTGAAATGCTTGTGTTTGTACCTGCTAGAGATAGCCTGGAGTGAGAATATCTAAATTCTCTCCTCTGATTGGAGGAGGCATAACAGATAAAACTTGCAACAAAAGTTCTGTTCGTGTCTTGTCTTACAGACCACACCAGTGTTACATGATATAAATATTCTGATTATTCAGGTGGGCTTGTTTCCAAAAGTACTAGCTGTCCATGGTGTTTCCTGACTTTATGGTATCTGGGAGTGTGATTGCTGCTGCTCTAAAATATTGCCAAAAAAGAAAAATAATTTCAGATAACACATATATGCCTTAGTAGGGTTTTTCTCAATACCATACATTGTTCATGTGTAGCTGCTCACTTTTCAGCCCTTGTGGAATGATGATTTGGAACCCATTTGATAAATGGAATCGTGTAGCAGTTGGAGTTTACAAAAGTGTTTTGTGATTATTGGTGTATTTTAAGTTAATTTTATGGATATTTGCAAAGCTAAGCATCTGCATATTGTTGATGTTCAGAATCAATTATTTTGTACATCAAATGTAATTTTGGAGAATCTTTTGGCACTGTTTGTCATTGCTCTAAAACCAGAGTGTTCACACTGTCATTGATTGGCACTAATTATGTTGATATTATTCATTCACAGAAATTGTAGATAATAACATCTTATCTGTTGAACTCTTCAATGCCTCTGCCAATAATGGGAAAAAATTAAGTATTAACTGCCAGCTAGTTGAGGAAGACTTAGCATCCTACATACCTGGGTAAATACATTGTGCATTTCTTTTAAAGTATCTGGAAATAAAGAATTTGTGTATTGAAACTGCTGGTGTTGGTGTGTCACCTCCAGTGGCTGGAATTTACCACATCTGCAATAAATTGATTTTAAGATCACATCCATCAGCTGGTGTAATTTAGAGTGTAACTGCAGTTCAATAGTTAAATTCTCAAAGTAAATCATAACTAATGTATTGAAGTTGTACCTGTGAAAAAAATTGAAACCAAATGTTTGCCTTGTACTTGTAGTGTCCCTAAGTGCCAGATCTTCCCAAAGTGTTCACTGTTAAGGTTCCCATTCCCATGTAATAAGAAAAAGAATTTGTGTCTTAAACCTGTGCATACAGTGAGTCGCCCCTTTGGGAGGTGTGTTACCAGAAAACACTTGGGTAACCAGCTATGGCAGCAACAGAAGGGTTGGGAACACAGCAGAGTTGGGAAGTATAATAGATAATCCATGGGCTATATAATTCATGAAAATCTGTAGTTACTCTTCAATTAATCATTTTTGAATACTGATGGAAATATATCATTAAATGGGAAGTTTTAATTCCAAAAGGAAATTCCTGAATGTGCTTTTTTTAGGAGGAAGCATGTAAGTGGATTTTTACTCCTAGCTCAGAAGCGTTACTAAATCTTAGTAACACTCTAATACTATCATAGTCACAATTTTTAGTAAGATTTTTGTAAGTTACGCAACCTAAACAGCTGAGTTGTTTTTCCCCTGTCACAAAAATATTTTGTTGCGTCCCATCTGAACTTAGATGCCTGCTTCCAGCCTTCAGTCCAGGGGGTATATTCCTTTAGTATAAGTTGTTGTGTAACACTGATCCCTTGAATAAGGTGGATTTTATGATCCCTTGCTCGCTCCCCCTTCTTTAGTTGGACTGGGGAGAAAATAAAAGAAATTCAAAAACTCATGGGTCAAAATAAAGACAGAGAAATCACTCACCAAATACTGTTGCAGGCAAAACAGACTTGATTTGACTTAGTTTTTACTAATTAGCATAAACACTGAATTACTAATTTGGGCATTGGTACAAAGAAGACAAAGATTTATACCTACCCTCCCCCTTTCCCAGGGTCAAGTTTATTCCAAGCAGCTCTCATTCCTCTCCTGCCCTTGAGTTACACTCAATCCATTCTCCATTCCAGGGAGGCAGTGAGTAGTGCAGGAGCTGGGGTCAGGGCACAGCAGTTTATCCGTGTGGCCCCTTCCTTCTTTTTTTCTGTGCTGTAGAATGGACCCCCCACAAGCCTTTGTCCCTTATTTTGTGGGACAAGAGGCCCACTCCAGTTCTTCTGTTCTTATGATCTTGGTGTTTCCTGGGCTATCTCTTCTCTTGCATGAATGTGCAAGGATACCTTCTGAAGGAGAATAAAAATGTTGCTATTATTAGTGTTTAGAAGTAGCACTTCTGAATGTTTTTGTCTAAGCTACAGCTCACTTTTTGCATGTTGGATAATTCCTGTTATTTTGTTATTGAGCCTTTTTCACTTCATTTAAAATCTGTTTAAACTTTCTATTCTAACTATTTTGTGCTCTTTACAGGTACACTGAAAGAACTGAAGTAAAGCCTAATGAAATATGGGATGATCCTCTAGAAGAAATTTCTAAAACCTCAGAAGCTTTTATTCCTACAGACACGGAATCTGTGGATGAAGGAGATTTCAGATCACTTTGTAACAAGGAGTTACATGGGAGGATTAGTCATGTTGTGTCTCCTAGTAAAATTTTTGTACAATTGCTGGCGTCAGAAGGTATACTGAAAAGGTATTGAAATTCAAAGAACTTCTCTTTAATTAAAAGTGTCCTTATGACAAAGTGGTGAAGTATAGTTAGAACAAACTCTCATCAGAGTTGCATTTGATACTGTGTACTTCTTGAAGGCTGCTGACTTACTTGCCTTTGTTGAGGAATATAGGAGGAGAAGAGAGGTTGGCACTATATTGTGGCTTATTAAATAGTTCTGATTCCAAATTAAGCATACGATCTCACTTGTATTTCAAATCAGTTTTATTGTAGTAAGTATTGGAGCCTGATGAATGCAACAGTGTCCAAAAAGATTAAATCTTCCTGTTCTTTCTTCTCTCCTTCCCATTCCCTCATTAGAAATCTGGTTAAATAAAACCTGTATTCCAAGTCTTAGAATTTACTATTAGTGGTAGTAGCAGGGTTTTTTTTATTCAAAGTGTTTCCAGTACCCTGTTAGGAAGTTTGAACACAATTTCTAGACACGGTGTATATCAGCCTGCCTTTGGTAGATATTTAGGTAGCGTTTAGGTAGTCATGCCTGCTCTTTGGAAATAGTTAGAAGAGTGTGTCAAGGTTTAGTGCAAGTTGCTTATGTATTCATTTATCTTTTAATCTTCTTGGCTGTGACTGCCTGGAATTCCATTTATTGTAGTCATGACATTGAGGACCACACTCTCAAACTGTCAAGATAAAACAGTGTAGTTTTCAAATAGTGCCATACAAAGCACTCAGGATTGCTCAGATTAATTCCAGTGTCTAAGTTAACATGATAGGTTTACAGACTTCTAATCAACATGCATGTGTTTTGTAACTCCCATTTCATGTATTTCTTACATGTCATGAAAAAAACTGCAGCACTGTGCATCTGTTAAAACAGTACAGCTTCATTGTATGCTGGTTGAACACTGGCTGAATAAGCCTTTTATTTACTGCATTACATTTTATCTCTGGAAAAACGGGTTTTTTTGAATGTCAGATTACAGGAGGAGATGGCTTCCATCTACAAAGAATCCCAGCCACAGTCTGTGACGTGGGAGAGGGAAATGCACTGTGCTGTTTACGTACACGATGTGGGACAGTGGCAGAGAGGTCAGATAAGCAGAATTGTCTCTGAAACAAGTGCAGAGGTAAAGCTCTTATTGTAACAGGGTTCATACTTTTATTTCTAAACTTGAAAGTGTTCACTGATTAAAATAAGATTAAATCTTTGTTTATTTCTTCTGTATTCATATTTTCTCACAGCCTTTTGCTTTTGTTGAGAGTTTTAAGTAATGCTGTACATTGCTGCAAAAAAAAGTCATTGCTTTGACTGTCTTGTCAAAGCTCAGATGCCTTTAGCAGGGAATCTGGTAGTGCAGGAAGGCTCATGAGGTTGACTTTCTCTTTGGAACTGCCTTTTGAAACACAGCATCCCAAGCTATAGTCTAACAATTCATTTTAGATTCCAGCAGGTGTGTGAAACTGGGGTCACAGTAATTCAAACTTAATGATCCTTGTTAAAAGAGGGAGCCTGTTGAACCAAGTGCACCACCACAGGATCACATGTAGTCAGGCAGCTGCATGAACCCTAAACTGATGCTGATCCACTGTGCCATGTAGCTATAACATTTTCCACAGTAACCTCACACAGCACTGGTTGAAACGTGTTCTGTTGTACCAATTTGAAAATAATGAGCCCCAGAAAAAAGCATTTTGTCATTGGATACTTATGTGTCTCTAAAGTAAGAATGGCTTTTTGATCATGCAGGTAATCCAGCACTGGATTGCTATTATTTTCTTTTCATCCATCATCAGATTGTGCCCAGGGGTCTTTTTAGTAGGAAGCAGGGATGGGACTTTGTGTACTTCAGTTTGCATCATCTGCTTTCTGAGGCCAAGAGCCTTCAAACAGCTCTTTAATCCTATCAGAATAAAAAGCAAATGGTGGAAGAGAGCTATTTCAGTGTTTCTTGGTTTACCAAATGTCAATAAAGTTGTTTAACCCTCCTTGAGCACATTGTATGGTTTGTCCCTTTGCTTTGCTGTGGTAGTTGCTTGAGTTGTGGTGAAGTATTTCAGTGCAAAAGGCATTTGTTAAATCTCAGTAACGTTTGAAATTTTTTAACCTCCTCATGGATGCTTTGAATTATCATTTCTTACAGATAACAGTAAGAGAGGTTTTTTTTTTTTCTGTTTTGTGGTTGCTTTCCTGTAACAGGTACTACTTTATGATTCTGGAGCTGAAAAAACAGTGGAAGTCAGCTGTCTAAGAAAACTTGAGGAAAACATGAAGGCCATCAGAATGTTAGCAATGGAATGTTCACTGACAGAAATAAGGTAGCCTTTCCCTTATACTGAGTGGCAGCATTAGAAACTAACAATGGCATACCTTTGTTAGCACTGATTGTGTAAGATTTGGATGTGGTTTGTTTTTTGAATAAAGAAATGGGGTGCTGGCTGTGATTTATTTAATAAAGGTGTGGAGTTTTTTTTCTAAGGGTTATACTATATAGTGGTAAAGCAGAAACTGTGCTGTAGAAATAAGCAATGTTTCTGAGTTGAGTTACAAAATAGTGAACAGATTTATTTTATTGAGTACTTTCTTTTCTTGGCTTAGAATTTGAGATTAATTGGATCTCCTGAAACTCTACAGAAGGCCTCTTTTCTAGACTGTTTTGACAGATGTCATAACTTCTAGAACTCACGATCCTCCTCATTTTGAAATTCTGGGCTTGTATTTTTTAATTTTTCTGGTTGTAGAGATCCAGAAGTTAATGATTTCATGTTACTCTTGCCTGTAGTAGAGATTTTTTTTTTTTTCTGTAACAGTTTGGGCAGTGTAGAAAAACGCCAAGTTTTTGGTAGAGGGAAGAGTTGGTGGTTATACTCAGGAGATGCCAACTCCTTTTGTACCTAGAGGTTATCATTTGTTCTGTGTTAGACCCACAGGTGGAAGCACACAGTGGACAGCAACAGTGTGTGAATGCTTGTCCTATTACCTAACTGGAGCACAAGTGAAGATAGTCATACAGGTTTGTAATCAAAACCAGTGATATTTATAAAAATCTTGTCAGGCTGTCTGCTAATTTGGGATTTTTTTTCTGAATATTTTACCTTTCAAAAAGTTGTGAATAAATCTTGTGTAACTCTTTGCTCTAGGGGAAAAGGTGCTTTCTTCTTTCTGCTTTACTCTTGTTATTCACTGAAGCATTAAAGCAGTTGGCTACCCAGTGTGGAGAGAACTTCATCTTTGATATATTTGGTTACTGAAGAATAGTAGATGTATCTTTGGGATCATTGGATGCTGACAGCCTTTTTGGACAGATAAGCAAGCTGCTCAGGTTTTTTATGAGAATTATTTCAGCAGCTAATTTATTAGTCTTCAAGCCTCAGAGACTGGAAGAATTAATCCAGTGGTGTATGAATATCATTAGTAATTTACCTCTTCCATGGTTTAAAAAAAAGATTAAAAATGTGCCTGTAGTTTAGAGGAAATGCATATTTGTAGTATATTGTCCAGCACTCTCATTTTTTCCAGGAAAATGTTGTGGGTTGTGCATTGCCTGTGAAAATTCTTTGCAAAGACGAAACAGGAAAAATGACTGATACTTCTGAATACCTTATTGAACAGGGTTTGGCTCTTAGAAACAGAAGGTTTGGATACTTTTCTTTTATATTTTCTCAGACTCTGATGTTCATATTTGACCAAACTAATAAGTAATTTCTTTTTATTTTGATTGTATTCTACTGTTCTAGCAACAAAACTCCATCTTCAGTGAACTTACTTATAATGTTATATAATGAGTATAATGTTATTTATTGTATCCATGGCACATTTCAGTTTCTAAGTTTGTAGATGAGATGCTTGACTGTATTTTGAGATACCTTTGCCACCTCTCTGTGTTACTTGTATTATTTTATAGATTTGCACTTTTGAAGTTCTCTGTCAATTAATGTATTGATATTTGATTGACTCTTCTAGAACTGGTAAAGCCAATGGCGCTTGTTTAGTCTCCAAGGAGCATCTTGAAGTACATTTTGAGCAGGAGAACACACAGCTGGATGGCTGTAATTCCAAAATTGCATATGAAAGAAACAGGACTGTTCCAGAGGAAACCACCACTATTTCAGAGAGCGAACAAAAATCACTCAAAATACACGAGCCACTGCCTCATCCAGAAATGGATGAAGTATATAAATCTCCCATTGTTCCTGAAGCAAAAGTTTTCCAGGCTGTAGTGAGTTGTATTGGAGGTGATGGAACTATTTATATAATACCAAAATCATTTGGTGAGTTTAAATAGAAGAAAATGCATTTATGACTCTGAGTTCCCTTGGGTATCAGAATGTATACTAGAACACTATCTGGTACATGCTCACTGGTCTGGAATATTCCCCTTGGGAGGTGATGTCCTTTGGTGTGAGGGGCAGGGATTCTCTCTGTCCTTAAATTAGCTTTCCTGTCCTCCCACTCTCCCAGAAATCCAAAAACCCAAAGCACTTGGATAGGCAGGTTACTTGCCTTTCTTCTCTAGGTTGTAATGGGTAAAGCAGCAAGTGCTTTATTTTGTAATGTTGACTGATAAAGTAAATGTAGTAATTTACTTCAAACTGATGCAGATACAGTCATAAAGATTATTAGAAGTTAGCTTGGTTCTTAGATACTGCTGTATTTTTTCCTTCAGTTTAAGTTCAGTGCTGTTTCTTCAGGCTCATTATTTGCATTGTGATACATTCTATATCTCACAATGTTTCGTGTTTGTGTTGCTTGAAAGAGGTTCATTTTCTTCTGAGTGATGCAGTTCCATGTTAGTATATTGTGCTTTAGAGAAATATTTACATATGAGAACATTATTTCTGTCTTTTTTGCTCCACAAGTGCATTTAACTACTAGATTATGTAACTGTTTTTATTCCTAAAACTTTGAAATTCAAAGTACAGTAACCCCACTTGCACAGGACTGTGTGTTCTTCCTGCAGTTCTTGCTGTAGGCTGTACACATAGCAGGAGAGGTTCTTCTGGGCACCTCTTCTGTGTTGTTTCATGGTGTCCTACCCCTGAAACAGTGGTTTGGGATTTGTTGTCTTGTTCATGCTTTGTTTTGCTCTGATATAGTGCTGCCTAGGTGTCACTTACAAAATTTATAGACTCTTCTACAAGTTCTTCTGATATTAGAATTCAGAATTTCTGATGGCTTCAGAATGGGAAATGCAGTCTACTGTTAGTAACTCTTCTGCATATACTAGATATTGAACATACATATTGTATCAGTGTTGGAAAATATATTTTAAAGCTGCACATGTTTGTTTATACCTGTCATCTGCATCTGATGGGGTTTAGTGATGGAAATATTTGCATGAACATTAGAGGCTATTCTTAATTTTTTTTTATTTCGTCTCCTCTCTCAAGAAACTGCACTAAACAAATTGATGGCTGAAATACAAAATACCTTCAAAGGCCTTGGTCTCCTGATACCCTACTGCTGGAAGAAGGGAGAAGCCTGTGTTGTAAGAGGATCAGATACTATGTGGTATCGAGCTAAAATTGTAGAAGTCAGCGGTAGTACTCTGCAGGTAAGTTTGGTTGGATGGGGTAAGGGGGGAAGGGTGTGTGTATGTCTGCATATGTGTGTTTGAAAAAGGCATATATCGAATCCTCTAAAATAAATAATGGATTTAACATTTTTTTCATTCAGCTGACCTGTGCAGTTGTTCATTCTGCTTAAAGGTGTGGATTACTGTCCTCATTTTTACATTTATTTTAAAGATAATTTTTACCTATTTCAGTTGTCACAATTTTTCCTGTAGTTTCCCTAGTAATGATTATTTTCTTAAGTAAAAAGCTGCTCTTGATTTCCTGTAAGTAAACCCTTCTAGTTTTTTTATTTTTTACTGTTCTTACATTATGTGGAATGCTTTGAAAACAATTAGGTTTAGAGTCCCACACCTGCCCTAATCCCCACCCAAAAAGTATTGGCTGTCTGTTTTGAATTCTTTCTGCTGCACAGGTATAGAGCCTTCTTCTCATTAGCAGTTCATCTTACCTAAGCTCTTGAGTCTGCTCATGATTTTTGAATGAAGATTTGAAAAATCTGTCCTAGTTCACAAAGTTTTTCCCTTTCAATTTTAAGCTGATGTTGGTTTTTCCACAAAAGGTAGGAATTCTTGCAAGAGAACTTTATAAACTGAATTTCTAATCTGCCACACCACTTTTTTTAATCCTTCCTTGCCTTTTCACTTTGTCACATCACCTACTTACCATCAAACCTTTTTTTTTTCCTCTGTTAAAGTAATGCTGTAAATGAACACATTCCTTTACTAAACTTAAGTATTTCAGGAAATGTTTGCGTTTCCTCTAGGTACAGTACATAGATCGTGGTTACATAGAGAGCATTCCTCAGTGTCACCTGTATCCAACTACGTTCTACACTGGCATTCCTCCATTTTGCATCCCATGCCAGCTCTACAAGACGCTGCCGGTGAGTAGCGGCACATGCGTGTGTTGGTGGATGGTTACTCAAATCAATACCCTGCCTAGTCAGAAAGGCTGAGAGTAGTGCTGGTGTCTTCTCTTGCCTGCAAGGATTCAGAGAAGAGATCGTGAGGATTGTTTCAGCAGGTCCTTGTCAGGGCCCAGCAGGTTTGCTTTAGGAGGGGACCATGCTTGAAGGGTAGATGTCAGTGGAGTCAAACCTTTGTGAGACGGGACACTGCAGGCTTGGCAGGGGATACTCTGAAATAATTCATTTTGCAATAGCAGCAACAAAAAGTAAGTCCTGGATTTCTTAATGCAGAATGGCCAGACCATCTGAAATTGTCAAGTCCTGCAAAACTGTGTTTCTAACATTCTGATCTTGGCTGTGTAGGAAGCAATCTAAACTAATACAGCTGAATTGTTTTAAGGGTTTTTGTCAGTAAGTAATTGGTGTGTAAATAACATGATCACATACTGTCACACCTTGCATACTCTGAATGGTGCACTTAGTAAAAGTGGAATACTGAGGTCACCAGCTTACTTTTATTGCTGGAAATAGTTAAAGTGATAGAGTAAGGAAGGCTGCAGGGGTGGTGGGGCAGGGACAGGCAGCAGGCCTGCCGGGGAAAGGTAGCATGCCCAGGTAGGAAAGCTCCTGCAGCAGGTGCTGAGAGGGCTGTGCAGCACCAGGGAGGCTGAGGAGGGGTTGGAGAGCTGATTGCAAGTGCAGTCTGCAGTGGACCCACAGCCAAAGAGCCAGAAACCCTCCCAGCAGCATGTGTGGAAGAGAGAAGGGGCAATAATGCAGAAGAATGGAAGCTTGCAATGGCAAGGGCCTGCAAGAAGAAGAGGTTTCCCCAGAGTGTGAGGTGCTCCTGCAGCACTGCTTCCTCTCTCTGTGGGCTGATGAGGACAGAGCCCTCACATCAGGAGAGGCCAGGGCTGAGGAGGGCAGCACCCTCTGCTCCCCGTGTAACCCCCAGGGCAGCTGACAAAAGGCAGGGGGAGATGGGAGACAGGAGTAGCTGCTCCCTCCAGAGAGGTTCAGAGGAGCCCACGTCCTGACCCACCACTCTCTAGAGAGGGGTGGTGCTCCTGCCTGTTTGTACTGGGGACATCACTGAGAGGCTGCAAGGCCCTGTACAGTCCCCTCCCTGTTACCCAGTGCCAGGAGTTAGTTATCTGCTCCTGCTGGCACCAGTGATACCCCTCAGACTGCTCCTGGTGCTATCTGCAGGGGTTATCTGTAGATCCCAAGAGTATGTGTAAGGATCTGTGGCCTGCGAGTAGTTTTTTCATCAGTCCTGTCTGGCAGAGAGAAGGGGTTTGAAAGGTTTACTCCAGTGTGGTGAGTTAAGAAATCATTACAGGACTGTTGCCGTGGCCAGTGGTGGTTGGGCTGCTCGGATGATGGCACTCACTTTGAGGAGGCTCCTCTGGTGGGGTGCTGTGGGGCCCATGTCCCAGAGAAGAAGAGCCTCTTTGGTCTGTAGGCATGCCAAGCCTGGAGCAGGATCACAGGTCAGGAGAGCACCTGAAGAGCAGCGCCTGTGGGAGCAAGTCCAGGGAAGGGCGGTGGAGATAGAGGGCTGGAGCACCTCTCCTATGACAGGCTGAGAGAGTTGGGGCTGTTTGTCCTGGAGGAGGCTCCAGGGAGATCTTCAGCACCTTCCAGTACTTAAAGGGGGCTGCAGGAGAGCAGGGGAGGGACTCATTACAAGGTCATGGAGTGATAGGACAAGGGGGAATATCTTCAAACTTAGAGGACAGGTTTAGATTTGGTACTAGGAAGAAAATCTTAACTACAAGGAGAGTGAGACATAGGAACAGGCTGCCTAGGGATGTTGTTGGTGCCCCATCCCTAAAGTGTTCAAGGCCAGGTTGGAGGGGCCTTGGAGCAATGTGGTATAGTGGAAGGTGCCCCTGCCCACAGCAGAGGGTTCAAATTCAATCTTCAAGGTCCTTTCCAACCCACACCAGCCTATGATTCTGTGAAAGACAGGCTTGTAAGTGTACAGGTTGGACAGCAAACAGATACAGCAGAGAATAAGAGTATTTAAGTTTTGTTGAGTGTCATCTTCATTTCTGTAATTCTTTGGATTATGCTTCAGACAATTTTGCACACGTACATTATTGCATACATAGTATTGGTTAGATTTGGCAAGCAGTATCTCTTTCTAAGCCATTTCAGGATCTGAAAATTGTGGGTTGCATTGTCACTTGAATTATAATGCATCAAATTGCAGGTAATATTTAAATGATTGTAGACAAATCAAACTAATGTGTCTTCTAGTCAGATTTCTTTTTTAATGGTATTTGTGTATTTCCGTGTACCCTAAGAATAGGAAGACTATTATTTATTAGCATCTTTATGTGTTGGTTTCTTGCTTTTCTCCAAATAGATTGGAAATTTTTGGCAGCAGGAGGCAGTAGAATACCTTCAAGAACTCCTCAAAAATGAAGAAGTTGAAATTCATGTTAAGGTAGCCTAATTTATTAATAGATGTGGAATTAAGCAAAAATTTTGTTGTCTTTTTCCTTTTAACTGGCATTGGGAATGGTACATGAGGGAATATAGCAGTAACTGTACTTCTTAGACAAAAGAAAAACCACAACTAAACTTATCCTGTGACTTTACCTTTATTATAGTTTTTAGGCCTTAAATATCTCCATTAGGGCTAGTAGTGTTTTTTCACCACGTTGAGTTGTCATTCTGACAAGTAACCTACCTATTGGCAGCATAAATTGTTATAAATTCTATTCTAAGTGATAAAGTTTTAACATAATTTATTAAAATTATAAGGAAGCACATCATCTGTATTGTCTGAAAACAAGCCATTTCAGACAGCTTAGTGATAAATTGTGAAGGGGAAGGGTTTGAGCAAACATGGGATAATATTTCAGTGTTAGGATGAGCAATTGGTGCTTCCATATTGGAAAGAGAGATATTCCCCTTTGTGTTACAACTGATGTTAATAGGCATCTTGGTCTTGTGTCTTTGAGTATTATGCTTATCAGCAGAGAGGTTTGAATTTCTTGGTCACTATATCTAACACTTCAGTCCCAGTATTACTGTTTCAGTCCTGTTTTGTCCTGTGTAAATAGGAGTTACCAGACAACCCATGGGGCAAGTTGTCCATCAGCCTGTATTTTGGGGGGATGTCACTTTCATCCTTCATGGCATACCAGAGGTACTGTGTTGCTGAAGATTGCCAGGACATACAAAAGCTGGTGAGACGTGTGTGTGTGTCCCTTCTGCTGTTGCTGTTCTAACTTTAGAAAGATTATTCAGTTGCTTGTTGTGACCTAGGAGGATTTGTTACTTTAATATTTGTGTGTGGTTTTGTGCTGTAAGCAGCAGTAGGACTGAGCACACAGATCTGCAGCACAACATGGGGAGCTACAATGTGCTGAATTAGACTCTGTGGAATAAAAAATTTCCAAGAGTTTGTTCATGGACTCTGTAATGAAAAGAGATTATTGCACTTCTGTTTAATGTCCAGCTAGTGTTCCTCTAGAACACTAGGAATAGGGTAATACTCTTATCACTTGAAGGCATTAGTTATTCATAAAAATATATCTAAGGATGGAGTAAATTAAATCAAGTATTTCATCATAAACCCAGTGATTTATTGGGGAGTTACCTAGGTTCTTTATTCCAATAGTCTGGGACACTTACCTGATGATCTTTAGGGGAGGATTGAAGTTTCCACCTAACTTAATTGTCTTAACACAAAAAACCCGTGCAATAAGTAATTTCTCTGTATTTTTCGTTTTTTTTTTCCTTGAAATCTGAGGATCAGGTTTATTTAAATTGCTAAGACTTTGTTACTGCATTTTTCTCTTAATTTTGTTTGTCTGCCAATGTACTTTTCTTTCCAACAAATATCTTTGCTTCAGAAAATAATTTTCCAGTACAGAGTCTGCTGCTGTCACTGCTGGTGCAGAGCTCGAGTTGTCTGCCACTGGGCTCGTGATGCAGTTAGAAAAATCCTTCAGTGTGTATTAGAGCTGAGTAACCATGGAAAACCTCTTTGTAAATCAATCTCTTGTTGCATTTTCATAAAGTCAGCACGACACACAGCTTCGGCAAACTAAATATGGATCTGGAAATGAGATTTGTACCTTTAACACAAAAATTAAATTTGGAAAACAAAAGTAAAGCTGTGTAAGAAGGTTGCAGGTAGAAGCATTCAGAAAGCCTGAAGTGCTTTCCTCAAGGAATAATTGCATTAAGCAGATCCATTCCAGGAATAAGTGACTCAGAACAATTTGTAAGAAAACAGACAACAGAAGTGTTCAGTTGCAAACCAGAAAAGAAGCAAGGTGTCCAGAACTTGAGCTGAATCTCAGGAACAGCAGAAGTGGGAAGCAAGCAGCTCTGAACACATTCAGACATAATCAGCTCTGGTTTTAGCTGTAGAGACTCAGCAGCCATGCTCACAGGACAGCTAAAGTGCATTATTTTTACATAAGGCATAACCATTATCTATTATTTCATTCTATAGCTTTGTAACTTTATTTCACAGCTTCAAATCTGTGATTTGGAATAAGTTAAGCTGATAAGGACTTCATTCTATGTTGTGAGCCTTGCAGCTGCTAACAGTGGCTTATGCCGAGCTCAGTGCACCATTGCTGCAGGGTCTCTGTCTTAGAGATGAGCTTGCCTTGCACTGCACTGATGAGCTTAGGAGCTGGTCTTTATTACCATAGGACAGTCCTAGCTTAGGCACTAGCCTGAGAATCCTGGTAGGGCAGTAGGATGTTGGAGAATGCATCAGAACCTCCAGGCATGCTGACCTTTACAGCAGTGACTCTTACTCCAGGTGTCTGTGTCCAAGTGTAGTCAGGTGGCTCCTGACTCACAGTGCTCCTGATAGTTTTGCAGAAATCTGGCATTCAGTTTGTGTATCTGTTATTTAGTTAGACATCCTTTCTTTACTTGTAGGAGTATGTACTTTAAATGGAAAAAAAATCTTTTTTTCCTAGCTAAGTTTGAGGAACATAATGATTTTTTGTACTGAATCCTCTATCAGATCCTGCAAGGGAAACAAAGGGTCATAATTCATTGTTTCATTTTCCAGTTACATATGTTGCTTTTACTTTTTTCTCGGGGCATAATGAAAAGTGTTCCTCAAGTAAATGTGTAAAAATGTATTTTGGAGAAATTGTACATTTCGTTACTCATCGTGTTTTAAGCAAGAGATAATACAAGTTCTTTTCATGACCAATGTTGTAGCTGAGCTGTGTGCCGTATTCTTCTGAAAGTATAATTTAATGCACCAGGGTTTATTTTGTGGTGAACCAAATGCAGCAATGACATGTAGAATTCAAATACATAGTTGTAAAAAATACACTGGACAATGCCATGCTGCTGAGAAAAATCTTTATCTGTACATTGCAGTGTCAGTTTTTTTCATCAAGGACACACTGCTTACTGTTACTATATACCTTCTTAGGTAACTCCTTTGAGCCCAAAGTTATACCTAAGTTAGTTTTTATTGTGTTATTCAGTATGATGCTCAGCTGAAGTCTGTCTTGGTCTAGGGGGTATTTGAAGGAGACCTTTCGCCTTCGTACCTGCTGCAGCCACTGCCTGTTCCAGGAGAAACCTTTCCTGTCACAGTTACCCACTTGGTGTCCCCCAAGGAGGTCAGTGTGTCTGGTCAACATCTCTCATGCTGCACTCCCACTGAGCTGGTGAAAAGGAGAGCACAGATGGCAATCTTAGAGCATTAGAGGCTGCAAAATGGTCCTGAGCTATTGGTGCAGGGGGTTGTGTGGGGCAGCTCTCTGGATGAACACTTATTTGAATAAACCTCATAGGTGGGGGCAGTGAAATACTAATCATTTCTCTAGGAAAATGAATTGAAAGAATTACACTACTGCAGTCTGGTAGTTAGCTTTTTAATAAGAAAATAGGTTGCTGGAATGTAATGTGGCAGAACAATAGTGAATTTTGTGTAAGCCCACACAACTTCCAAAAAATAGTAACATCAGAGCCTTATCTTTAAATAGGTTTATATTTGTCTTGATTCTTCTGAGAACCTGACAAAGTGCTCTGCCACAGAGAGATCTGCCAGCTGTGACTCAGAGAGCCTTAGTAAAGCCCTGAAGTGGTGCAATAAAATTGTAAAGACACTTCCTCATCTAACAAACTTCAAAAAAGGTACGTTCTGTTTATTTTCTTGGTTGTTTTGTTTGGATATTCAGAAAGCCTGAGTTTCCTTTTGTATTTCTATGTATTTTAAATAAAAGTTTTGGAGAGTAAGGAGTAAAATCACACTGTAATTACATGATACACTGTAATATGTTTTTACTTTTCATTACATTGAGGCTTTTGTGTCATTCTCTTCCACTGGAAAATGATGGGCAGAACTCAGACTCCCAGTGCCTGTTAGAGTTACAAACTCACTTCAGATCCCATTTGGCAGTAATAAAACTTTACTCTAAAGGCACCTGTCACTGAACTGTGACAGTTTTATTAAATATTCAAAAGACAAAAGTTAAGTACAGAAAATCATGTTATCAATGTTTAGAAGTTGTGTGAGCCCTAAGGAGCACCACTTTAATGTCCACAGCTGTTGGGCCTAAACTAACACAAGTATGGCTGTCTAAAACCTGATGAAGAAAGCAGTTCTCGCTCATACTTGATTCTGCCAACTCATAAAACTCTGGGTGAGGTTTTAGGCATTATCTGCCTCCTGTCTTCCAGACATGTCTGTTCACTTGGAGATCAATCGATTTACTGACTGGACTGTGCAGATGAGTCCCAGTTGAAAAGCTGGAACATTAAACTGTTTGGACCACTATCTTTTAACCAAGCAATTTGGTGTTATTTCTCACCATTGCCACGTGAGGCAGAGAAACTTGACTTAAATTGCATAGTACTGCTTGGATTGAAGTTCAGAGAGAATTGGAGGATGCATGGAACAAAATTGTAGCACAGTTTCGATGAGGAAGAGGAGACTTAATCTTGGTCACAAAGTAAAGTGGATTTTCAGGATCATTTTGTACTGCACTGAGTACTGTGGAGTGTTCTGTGATGGTTTTGTTTTTTTCCTTTCTTTTACAGAACTGCCTTGCCTTGCAGAGTATGTGGATGGTTTATGGTATAGAGCAAAGCTCCTCTCTATTACACAGCTTGTGCCTGTTCAGATTCTGGTTCAGTTTGTTGACTATGGTACTTACTTAGTTGCCCCAACAAGCAGGTAAATAAGAAATAACTGCATGTAAAATGTCTGTGTGTATGTATGTATGTATGCACTTAAATCATAAAATATGTACTTACAAATAAATATGTGTATGTTACATTCATTATTAATTTTTCTAGAACTATGTATATATTTTTTACCATCATTTACTGTTGTATTACAGTTAGAAAGTGTTTTGGCTGGTTTAATAATTTCTGCCTGTGGGGTGTGGGGTTTGTGCACCTGTTTGTGTTTCAGATTGTTCTGAGAAGCCCATTGTTAGAGTATCAGATTTCTCCATTATCTCCACTTACTTAACCTGTGAGCGGGCTCAGGTTAATCTGCTTCTGCCCTTGAGAACCTTACTCAAAACAAGGGCTGAGCCCTCCAGGGTACAGACAAATCCCAATCCTGTGTGACTGTTGTCTACACAGAAGACAGCTGGGGAGTAAACTAAGGGATAAGGGAGTGTCTGAGTAGGACACACCCTGCTCTGCCTGTGTGGAACATGGATGTTCAAATCCCTGTTCTGTGCAGTTCTGAAATGCTCTGGACTGCTCCTGTGCTGACACAGATGTCAGCTGAGTGTCTCAAACATCCCAGGTTTTTAGGGTTCCATAAGCCTGTCTGAATTTCTCATACATATACATTTATATATATACACACACATATGTACTGCTTAATCACAGTGACTTGCTCTCAAGCTTCTTGTGGAATGTACACTTCCTTGCTGAAGATGATGCAGAAATGGGGATTTGAACAGAATTTGTGCTTTACAGTCTGTTGGAGTCTAGGGAGACAGTCTCTTCTGTTTCAGTGCTGCATTTCTCTGCTTCCCCTTTCCTTTGCTTCTTTAGAAAGATAAAGAATGGGGAGATTACAATGTAAACCCCAGGTAGCTATTTCCTGTAGTAGTGTGTCTAGTGCACATTCAGGTGTGAAGCATGTGGACCACAAAGGTTTGTGGAGCTGCATTGTGATGATTCACACTTGGATTCCTGTGCTGCAGTCTGTGTTTGGCTCTTGGGAGTCCTCCCTGAGCAGAGTACTAAGGAGGGATCTCTGATGCTGGGCTGCTTTCTGACAGCTCCTGTGCCAGGTCCTTCAGAGGGCCTGAGGAGTTGTTGGGTCTGACGTTGGCATGTTTCTGTAGAGCAGGCACTCCAGTCCTGGTTCCCATACCAGGAAGGTGCTGTGTGACCCACTCAGCCATCCTGATGTCCTTACTGGCCAGTGGATTGCCGTGGGCAAACACTTCTCATTTTGTCATTTTGCTTTCAGATTGCGTCACATACCTTGTCACCTGCTGAAGTACCCAGTTCAAGCAGTGCGAGTTCTGTTGGCTGGATTTAGACCTGCTTCAGATGACAAAAACGTGGAAAGAATTCCTTATTCCCCAGAATGGAGCCTGAAAGCATTGTGGGCCATGGTGGACTGTGTGGAAGGAAAACGTCTCTCTGCTTCCATACTTGTAAGAAATGTTTTGGGTTTTTTTTTTTCTTTCCCTGGTTCTTACTGAGCCTAAAATTCTTACTAGCACTCTAATTTCTAAGTCTTTGTTTTACTCTGAATCCTCATAGTTTTAAATTGAAAACCATTTACCATGAAGGAGAGCTAAGAGAAAATGGTGTAATGTTCTTAATTCTGCAGTCACAAAGTTTCTGAGCATTCCTATTATTTTAAAACCAGAGGTATTCTTTTTATATTCACAGTTCCATTTAGACAGTAAGTGTAGCCAGTTAAATCATTCAGTATCAGCTTGAGATTTAAATCTGTAATTCTCAACACTGTAAACTTTCAGACTGTTTCACCAGAGCTTACAATTTCTTTGTATGGAGATGACAAAAATCTGGTTCATCTGAAGCTGATAGAAATGGGTCTTGCAGAGTTGGATCAGTGACATGTAAGTACAGTGAACATGAACTACAAATTCATGCCACTGGGGAAGGGATGATTGCAGAAGTTCTAAGCAAAGTATAAACTGCCAGTAATGTGGACAACTAAAGTTTATTTGAGAAAAAAATCCCTTCTGTCCACACATCCATTCTATTAGTAAAGTATTTAACATAAAACAAAAAGTTGTTAAAAATTAACGCCTTCACATACCATTACTGAAACCTACAGTTTTAAGAACTTACAGGCACTGAAACAAATAAGCCTGGTGTGGTATAACATAAAGAGCTTCTGCTGCCAGTAACTGAGAAAGGCAGTTTGCAGATGTGGCAGTGTACTCTGCCCAAACAATCAAAACTAATCTTTATTTTCTGCTTTTAATCTGTGTCAGGTGCTGGTGGTTCTCAGTGGTTGCTCAGGCAAACATCCATGATAACATGCTGGTGTCCATATGTCTAGCCAAACATGGAACATTTTTAATGAGGAGCTTTATACTATGTGTATAAAGCTCCTCATTAAAAATTTCCTTCCCATTTAATAAGCACTCTTCTAGCAGATGTGAACAGGTGATGTTCCTAACACTTTCTAATATTGGAATAGTGAAACTAAATATCCACATCTCAGTCTTTTCTGGCCTTGGAGCCTTAAGTATTGTCCTGTGATACCCTTCTCATAGGCATAGATGGAACTAATGCATAGGGGTGAAGAATTAGCTCAACAGCTGATGCTGGGACACTTTTTCTAGTATCTTGTTAAAGTACTTGGAGTAAAGATGAAGTTTTATTATTGGGACATAACTCTTGTTTGTGTTTCAGGTTTATTTGGTGACAGACATCTCCACCCAGCACCAGATAGGGAGCAAACAGCTGGGGCTGCATTACTGTCTTTGTTCTGGAACACGTTTGCATTGTTGCTGGTTTCTGTTTTCACTTTCAGGTGTTGTTACACCTTTTCCACTTCAGAGTTTGGGAATAAACAGTTTGATCAGCATGCACCTGAAAGCTTATTTTCCTTTACTGCTGCAGTATGTGAGGTTTCTTTGGGTGTCTCTTCATTGTACTAAATCCTTTACGTGTGAAGATCAGCCCCTCCCAGTCTTTCCAATGAAAACACTTACGTGATGACTCCATAGCCTCTCCAAGCAGCAGTTCCAGGGCTCAGTCACCCCTCCCAGTACAGCAGCCTCTTGCTGGTCAGAGGGAACCTGCTGTGCTTCAGTCTGTGCTTATACACACAGAGCCTTGCACACATCTCTTCCTTCAAGCTCCCATGAAAGCAAGGGTCCAAAGCTGACCTCTGTGCCCAGGCACAATGGGACAGGCAGTGGAAGGATCCTCTCACACTTCAGTACATATTCTGGTACTAGCCAGACACGTCCTAGGTGCTGTTGCAAATACCCCAAAGAGCTCATGCTCATTTTCAAAATGTTTTCATTTAAAGACCAAAACCCCACTGTTTATCACCCATCTTGAAAGTGACTCAGCCCTGAATTATGTAACAGCTGCTGTTGGAGCAGTTTGACCCAAAAGGCTAAGGCCTGTCTCTGCACCCAACCAGGGAACTTCTGGGTGTGAGTGAGCACAGTTCTCATTGCCACCCTGTGAGTAATAAAGGGCATAGACAGAGTAAAGACAGAGCTGGCCTTCACTGAGGAGAAAAAGGGGAAGGGGCAGAGAAGACAAGAAGAAAGTATCTTCTACTGTGTGAGAGAAGGAAACAAATTTTTCAACATGCACAGGAATGGAGACTTAAAGCAGCCAGCCCAGCAGCAACCTTTTGATACTAAGTACTGCAGAATTTTGAAAGACAAGTCAGCTTAAAAATACCTGCTAGGTGGGAAAACTGGATGAGATGACTTTTGTTTATTTTCTGGTGTTTCTGAGTAGCTCAGAGAATGAACCTGTCCCCCAGTCTCACCTGTGTTAGCCCTGTGAGTATAGAAGAGCAGTTTCTAGAACACACACTGCAGTCTGCTAATGCTATTGCCTCCTAACTCCAAGATGAAGAAAATAAGATGAAGGAAAAGAATAGTCCAAGACTGCCATTCCTTTGGTCTCTCAAGTCAAGCAGTAAGTAAACTGATGTCCAAAATAAGCTGTGGTCTGCGGTTGTTTGCTGATTTAAAAAACACCTTTTTAATGCCATATGGCTGAATACCAGATCAGTAAATTGTTTCTTAAACATAGAAATGGGAAAAAAGAATTACCAAAAGCGCTGATGTAGTAGCACCCACTGAAAAATAAATTTATTTAGAGAAAATTATAAATAATATATACACAACAAGCTTTAAGCTTTTTCACTTGTTTACAGAAATGTACATTATTTTTGCTGATGTGCTAACACTTCAGCAGTTTTGACATGGTCTACAACTTGGTGTCCATGATAATATTACCATCCTTGTCCTTTATTCTGACTCTCCCAGAGACATACTTGGTTTCCTGCTGTCCATTCATGTACACAGTCTTGACAGTCCCATCTGGATACTCCCGTCTCTTAAACTGTGGTGTGTGCAGTTCTCTCTGGCCATTATTGAACTCTATCGTTTTGGTTCCATCTCTGCATTAAAGGGGAAAGAAAACCCCAAGGATTATGCATTGGTGTGAGATTAGTCTCAGAACCAGCACTGGATATGTCAGCATAAATGAAGGAAGATAGTATTTGTGGAAAAATTCTGTTAAATATCTCAGCTGGTTCATACTCAGAAACCTGTTTCTGCAAAACTGATATTACTTCTTTATACTTGGGAGCCTCCACTGCACTTTATCTGCATCAAATCCATCACTGCTAAAGTCCAAGGGGAAGTTTAAAACTTGGTATTTTGAGCACTATCAGTTACCCGCTGTTAGTCACATCTGCTTCCCACACCAGCCAGGTTCCTAGGTTTTTTTTTCTAGAATTATGTACAATTTTACAATGTAAAATTAGATTTTTTTTCTAGAATTATGTAGAAACAGAGAAGTCTCTTAGGTTAGGGTATAAGAAAATGCACTATCTTTTATGCCTCTTCCATGCTACAAAAAAAAAAAAAAAAAAAAAAACCAAAAAAATTCAAAAAAAAACCCAAAACTCCACTGAAATGCAAACCTGCAGGAGCTGCAGAAACACAGCTGTCACCATTTAGTACCCCTGTCACTGATCCCCAAGTGCTCCATCCCCTGCCCAGCCCAGGGAACCCCAGAGGGAAAAGCTCACCGCTGCACACGAACAACGGTGCCATCAGGAAAGATACTTTCTTCTTGGCCATCTGTAAATAGACTCTTAATTGTCTGATCAGGAAAGGTTATTTCCTTCTTGCCATCAGGATAATGCTTCTCTGAAATGTATTTTGAGACAATGTGCTTATTACATAAATACATATGTATATCTGGGCAATAATTCTGACAGTTGGGTTGGATGATTACCTATTTGTCCATTTGAAAACTGCAAGACCTCTAGGCCATCAGTGTATGTAGTGTGAGTAGTCTTAGCATCAGCATAGTAATAAATCTGCAGACAACAGTTGAGATTTAGTGTAACTAATGAGAAGTTTTAAATGAGTGTACACATGCAGATGAATAAGCATTTATTGAAAAATGCAGATATAGGATACCTACCACTGTTTGATCAGGCATAATCTGTTTCACATCCCCATTGAAGAAGGTTATAGTTATGGTCTTCCCATCAGAGCCCACTTTTTTCCATGTTCCATTTGGGAAAAATATAAGGTGACAGCCATTTTTCAAAACCTTCTCGACCTAATGAAAACACGAGTGAGGTCAGTATTGAGCCCTCACACTCATCTTTCTCAACAGCTTTCTTCCAGAATTTCCAAGTGCCAAACTGTCATTTTACCTTTCCATCAGGATAAGCAGTTTCTCTCTGTATCTCTTCACTGCCTGTAAATGCAGGAGCAGATGGTGGTGACACATAAGCTTCATTAGGAGAGGTGTCCTGAGATGACAAGCAGAAACTCAAATCAAGCTTTGTCTTTATATACTTTCTTCCTAGGCTGACAGGTATTTTAGGAAACAAGGAGCATCACAGACAGAAGATGAGGATTGGGAAGCATAAATACAATCTGGGGTTGAAGCAACTCCAAGTATAATTCAAGTGGTACAAGAGATGGAGACTGAGCAATCATTGGATATCTGTGGTCAGTTGTAATCTGGACTAAAGTGGAATTCAGTGATGTGCTGTAACGTGGAGCTCAATTTCCTTAAGAAATCCACATCATCGTATGAAACAATCAAGTTCTCTAAAGCCTAAGTGTAACCTACAGCAAATAATGTAAGAAATAATTAAACTATTTAAAAGATCCTTGCACAGTTGCCCTACATGGAGCATATGAACATCCATCCTTCTTCAGCCCTCCCAAAAGGTAAAAAATTCAAAAGAGCAGATTATTACTTTTTCGTGGTTTTCCTGAGCCAAAGAATAATGCAACTACTAGACAAAGGTAAAACACTCCTCATTGACTGGTACATAGCCATTTTCTGCAATGACAATAAAAGATGAAGAACACAAAAAGATGAGTTAACAGCCTCATCAGTCACCCTCCAGATACTCATTAACTTTTCTATTTTAGGCTTTTTCTTCCCTGCTTTGAAAATCAAATGAAGATACAGGACTTACTACCGTAAAAGTCTGAGAAGAATCTTCCAGTGCTGTCATTGCCTCAGAGGTGTTTCTCTCATTAGCAGGTCCTGATGCAGGTGTTCTAGGAAGTTTTCCTACTGAGATACATGTAATAGTTAAATTGGAGAGAAACAGAAGTGTGGTTTAAGAGTTACAATTATGTAGGAGGTCAAGCTGTACAGGACACCCATTTTTCTTAACTGCAGTAGAAACTGAAAGCAGGGTATTTATTAAAAGGATAAGCACATGCCCAGAAAAAAAAACAATCACTGACATTGTTTTGTGTGTCAGCAAGAAGCTAGAATTGAAGAATCATTACAATGGACATTTAATGCACTTTCTCTCCTATTTCATCTCTGTAGATTTAAAAAGGATTTTCCCCTCCTAGACATTTAGACAACATTATTACTGACACCTTATAATGAACGAAGGAAGGTGAATATCAGCTTTTAACAGGAACTGATCAGCACATTTTTCCATGTATCTCCTATCAAATTACCAAAATAAAACTACCTTCAATTCTGGAACATACTCCTGTAACAGATAACATGATGGTTGGATGAGCTGTCAGAGGTGTCAAAAAAGGACCCTGCAGTTACTTTCCCTATGTGATTATCCCTTAGGAAGGCAGACACTAACTAACTGTGAACAAGGAACACCTGCCACAGCATTGCCCATATGATTATGAAGAGACACAGCAGTTCTGATGTTATCAACACACTCAACTAGACATTAGGAAGAAATTCTTCACTGTCAGGGCAGTGAGGCACTGGGACAGGTTGCCCAGAGAAGCTGAGGTTGCTCCTTTCCTGGAACAGTCTGAGCACCTCTGGTCTAGTGGAAGGTGTCCCTGCCCATGGCAAGGGGTAGGAAGTGGATGATCTTGGAGGTCCCTTCCAAACCATTCAGTGACTCTGATCTAACCAACACCTGCAGCTTGGAGAACACCAGTGATGAATGTCATTTTTTATTACAGAAAGCAGCTTCTACAGTGCTCCAGACCATCAAGTATGACCAGAAGCATTTTTCACTCCAGAACTGGAGTGAAATCACAGCTTTCTCCAGAATCCCACCCTATGAGGTATTTATCCATATGCTCAAGCCCATGACAGCTCCCACTCTTCTCTCCTTTTGAGGTGGTAATGCACTCCACAAAGCAAAACTTCACATTCATTTTATTTTAAAGATTTAACAGAATTCTCTGCATAGACAAATATTTTTACCTTTTGCTTGTGAATAACTTTTGCCATTTATCTTGCTGCACTTCTGTACTGGAAGAAGTGGAGATGCACTTCGACTTTTCAGGCCTCTATTCGGTAGACACTAAAAGAAAGGAAGTATTTGTGGTTTATGTGACATGTAATCATAACTGTTCAGACAGAGTCAATAAAATTTATAGACCATCTGACATTAAATTTACTGGAAGCTTTCTTCACAAACGACACAGTTTTGAGACCTGATCAGCAGGAGGGCTTGTGTGATGTAGCCCTAGCTGCACTTTGGAACTCTTCCTCCATCAGCTCCTTCGCTATCAACAACTCCAAAATGTTAATTTGATGCAAGCAATCCAGAATAAGAGTTATAGTTTCAAAACTTAATATAACCGGTTTAGACAATTGTGAACTGCTTGGTTTGCCTGGTTGATCCCAAAGGGGCAGAGGTTCACAGCTTAGACTCCATCAATTACTTTTCCTTCATACTTGCATCATCTTTTATTTCCAAGATGAGTTCCTCAACAAAAGGGATACTGCATATTGTGAGCATTGACATTTCCAGAGAATATGGCTTGAACAAAATTCTGTGTCTGTCACCACTAGTGTAGTCCCCACAGAAGTAAATTAAAAGAAAACAGCTAAGTTGTAGCTATTAGAGTCCAAATATATAACAGAAAACTCACCAGTACTCACACAAATATATTTAAAGCATCAAGATTAATAACTTACAGATTCTGTTCTATTTAGACTCATCCCAGGATTTTCTATTTTTTTCTTGCTTCTAGCAGCTTCTACTTTCTTCCAGGCTTCTAGACGAAACTTCTCCATAATTTTGATTTCCTCTTTTAGCTCAAAATTCTCATTTACTAAAGCTTCTATTTGATCTTTCAGGCGTCGATGGGTAGTCGACCATTTTGCCTCTTTTCGTTTTAGATCTTCCTGTAACTCTGCAATCTGCTGTTTTAAAGCCTTAGAAAAATGCATGTTTTCATTTTTAATATAATAAAATATATTTTCATTTTTCATAGTAATACAAACACAAGCAAAAAAGGCATAAGTGGCAAAAAAGTGAAATCAGCTTAATAGTGTAGAGGTGAAAAGTAAGGAAGAGTTTTCTTTCCTGAAAGAGTCTAAACTACCAACTTTATAAGCTCTACTCCAATCACAGGAATTGTTTTTCTTACTTTCTTGGCATCCTTTACACTTCCTAGACTGGACAGTACAAATAAACTTGAGACAGAAACACAAAATCGTTAATGCTACCCTTGGAGGGCCCTTCAAAAATCTTGGCACAGGAAAACAGCAAGGACACAAACACACAAAAACACATGTAAATCTGCCTAGTTTAGCAAATGTCAATTCAGTTTTCTGAAGGGAAGTTTGTAGGGAAGGAAGATGTTTAATATGGCTTGTTTATGCATCTCATATACCATACATCCTGACAATGAAGGAAGAAACAGATCTTGTTCCTTATCACTGACACCTAAAGACCTATAAGTGATAATAAAATGTAACTTTGAAAATTGAAGAAGATTACTACATAGACTGTACAAGAGTTATAGACAGAATTAAACCCTTCTGGAGTTCTAGTATGCACTTTGACTGACCACCATGAATAAAAACTTACAACTTAATATTTTAACTTTGGTAATTTTGTTTCAAAGTTGAAGATCATTCTATCAGTCACCAAGAATTTTTAGTATGGAAATGTGTCAAAAAGATTTGCTCATGAGGAGTTTTTGCCTTAAAACCATCAAACAGCATTGTAAAGACTGTAGTTCCCTTCCTCAATAAGAATAATTTAGATTGGGAAAAAAAACCGTTAAGATCATGGAGTCCAACTGCCAAATTCACCACTAACCCACGTCTGCTAGCAGTTCCCATCTTGAAATCACCTGTAATCTTTGAACTAAGTTAGAATTCAGTTCTTGACTGCCTTTAAGTGAACTTACATGTTCCTTTGTGGACTAGAATAAC
The DNA here is from genome assembly GCF_000277835.1 of Geospiza fortis. NCBI lineage: Eukaryota > Metazoa > Chordata > Aves > Passeriformes > Thraupidae > Geospiza > Geospiza fortis. The sequence continues at coordinate 3,991,869 of NW_005054302.1, read as the reverse complement.
AATAATATATTTTTATACCTGAATTTCATCCCTTTCCTTTTTATCTGGAATTGCTCTAGCTTCTGTGGTGTATTTTTCAAAAACTTTACGCTCCTTTTGCAGTTTTTTAATTTCCTTTTTTTTATATTCTTCTATTTCAGCCAGTTCTTGGGCTTTCTTCTGTTCAAAGTCTGCAATTTCTTTCCTATAATTATGAAACAAAGTTGTTGTTTTAGCTCAAATCGCCTTTATATTCTGGATTTTAAGAAAGAAAGTGAAGACTCAGTGTCTTGTGGTCACAGATTGCAGTTCAGCATCTCTTACCCCCAGGAAGACTTACTTATAAATGGTATTACTTATTTAAGGAGTAAGAATTGTCACACAGCAGGTGTTCGAAGTCCAACAATATATATTTTTATATCTTCTAGTCACAAACATTATCCTGAATTTAGAAAACGTTTGGCCAAAATCTTGCCACATTCTTTAAAACATTAGAACACCATCCCCCAAAAACACCAGTGAAAACAATCTGCTAATAGGAGGCCAAAAATTAAACGTTAGCCAGAGACACAATGCTATTCCCAAACAAAACAAAAGTGGCTGTGATAGGAACATATGTGCTCCATTTATGTCATCAGAGGTAATTCTTCTGTTCTATATGCCACTTATAAATGCCTCTGTTCAAATTAAAATATTCTCAGTGTGTACACACCAATATCAAATCCAAAGGGAAAGCATTAAGACCAGTTCTGCAGGGCTAATTCAGGACTGTATTATCCTTTAGAACAAAAGTATTCATTCTCCAAAATACAGCCTTTAGGGATAGCATTTTAACTGAGGTGGGGTTCTTAACACTATTAAATTGCATGCAATAATTACAGTTTAGCAACAACTTGTGTCTAGAGCAATTTCTGCTGTAACTGAAGCACGTGAATTGTTTACCTGTGCTGTTGGTAACTGGACATTAGGAGTCTGCAACATGCTGTGAAAGTGAATGCACCAAAATGTTTTGAGTAAAAGTTACCTGATATTTGCCAGGGCGTGCTCTCTTTCTTCACGGAGTTTACTCAGAGTTGTGTTCTCAGCTCGGAATCTCTCAATTTCCTTCTCCAACTCAGCGAGTCTCTCTCTCAGGAGCTGGGATGGACCAGTGTTTCCTGTCAAAGCACAGCCACGTGCACATTACCCCAATGGCATTCATAAGGCTGAAGTGAACAATTATCACACACCAGCTTAAAAATTGTTAAAAAAAAAAAAAAAGAAAAACTAAGTAAATGTACCTCAAATATGGAGTAGATCCATTACTTTTGTAATGTACTTTTAAGTACAGAATGTATCTTTCATCTTGGTAGAACTAAAGCTATATTTGGAACTGGAATTTGAAGGGCTTCACATCCAGAAGAAAATGAGAGAACCCAGAGAAATAAAATGAGGGTATAAGGGTGTAATGAGTGTATATGGCACATGTGTAGGTACATACCACATACATGTGCCAGATACATGTATACAGCATGATGGTATAGGGTATATTAAACAGGAAAGTTTATGGTTGTAAGTTTTTTCAAGTTGTAGTCACTACAAAGTCTGTTCATACCCATTACCCTACTGTGGTATAAATCCACTGTGGTGGAAAGGAAGGTACCACTCCATTTTCAGCTTGCTCTTGCTATTTTCCCTCATTCAGAAACAGTGATTAAGCAGCTTCAGATCACATTACTTCAATGAGCTGAAGCCTCCAGAGGGAAGGAGAAAAAAGAAACCCATCAATTAAATAAATAAAATTTTAAAAAGAAGTTTTCATGAATCAGAGTCATTCTGCAAGCTGTGTAATTGCTAGATCTGGCATCAGACATGCAACCAGAGATGCAGGGGGAGAATAGGGCCATTTCTCACAGCAGAAGTCTGTACTTAAACCCTCTGGGGTAATTTCAGTTTGGAGCTTAAGCACCAGTAGGGAACACTTGTACAACACGCCTTCCTCACCACCTCCTACCCATTGCTGTTCTCTCACCTCCCAGCTCTGGCTCCACATTTGATTTGGTTTCATGCTCTGGATGGCAGCCTGCCTTCTGCTTTGGCTTCAGTGAAGGAAACAGTTTCATCATCAGGTTTGATACAGGACGTCCATCTGAATCACTGTCCACTGCAAACTCTTTGGACATTTCATCTCCTTTCTTTGAGGCAACTTTTCTCTTTATTGCTTTGTCTGGGACAGTGGTATCATTCTTAAAGGAAAAGTCCATCTGCAAAGGTGTTTTAGTATATTTTTCAGGTAAATCAATGCTAACATAATTTTCATCAAGATCACTCCATGTTCTTTCATCATCAAACTCAAATTTATTCCTACTCATACACAACATGCTTCTGTGATCATCTGTAGCTTTTCTAATCTTTTGCCTTGACAGTGCACCACAATCTTTGTCTGACAACTCAAGGTCAGCATCTACATTTTTGCTCTCTTTGCTGATGTCTTTAACAGAACTTCCACAATCAAAAAATTCTGGATCACTTTCTCCATGGTTCACAAGGGCTGTCTCAGCAACTTTGTTGTCATGCTTCAATGTGGCCCCAAATTCACTCTCAGAATCTGTAGCAGTATCACTGTTGCCCTCACTCTTATCTTCATTTACCATCCAGTGATTACTTTTTAAAGCAGGAGCTGCTTTCATGGAAGAAGCTGAGAATATTACACCATCTGTTTTACTCAATGGATCCTTCATTCTAAAATCTGTTCCTGAATTTGAGGCTGTATGCATAACTGGGCTATCATTTGTATTTTCCTGTGCCATGCAGTCTGCCCTTTTATCTCTCTCATTTGTAAGTTCCGCAGCCAGCACCTGGACTTGCTGCTGCTTTGCCTTGACAGGAGTAGAAGACATCCTACGGCCTTTTGAAGTTTGCTGGTCTCGTTCCAAGATCCTTTGCACAAATGAGGAATTACTTGAGAAAGATATTTCATCTGCAGCTTGTTCTAGAAACAAAAATTCATCTAATTCTAGATTCTCTTTCTCTTTTTCTTTTTCCCAGTTCTCCAGTTTATTCTGAAATGAAAGTTCAAAAGACAGTTCTGAATCTTTTACAGGGCGACCTATGGGACATTTAGAATTAGAAAAGGCACTGGTCAGTTCTTGAGACAACTGAGACTTTTCAGCACCAGGTAATTTGTTTTTGATTTTGCCAGTGTTAGACTTAGCAAATTCTGCTCTGTTCTCTGTATTTTCTATTTTTTTGTTAATTTCTGATGGGTAAGAATCTCTCATCTGTCCATCATGATTTTTTCCTGATTGCATTCTTGTTTCTAATGGCAAGATATTTTCTCCACTGTGATTTCTGAGTACCACTGTCTTCTGAATAGGACAATGTTTTACTTTATGGGGGTGGCTGTATTTTTTACATGGTGCAAAAGGATTTTCAGAAACCAGTTCTTTGCCAGGAAGCACAGTTTTCTTCTGTATTTGTAATCTGTCCACTTTAATAACATTTCTACCATCTAAACCCCTTTGTTGAAGTTTTGAGGTGTTTTCTCCAAGTTTTGTCATTTTAGACTTGGCATTAGTGAATCTTGTTAAACCTTCCCCTCTTTTCAGGAAGGGTCTCTTGATCACTGGTTTTTGGACAGCTGATCCATTTGTCTCCTGAAAATGAGTAGAGAAAAGCAAACGATAAAATGTTAAAAAGCTCCTTACACAGTTTGAAGATTTCTTCAAATAAATCCCAGATATCAGTAGAAATTTACATGGTACATTTTTACTGGATTTCTGAAGACTTAAGCAAGTGAAGTATTTGGGGCTTATTATTTTTCAGAATGTGAATGCTGCATTCAGTGTTAGCTTTCCCTGCTAGGATCTTCCTTCTACACTTTTAAAGCACCTATCACATCTTGGCACAATATATAAAGAAGAATTAAGGTTTTTAAATAATCAATAACCTGTAACTTCTGGGTTTGCTCCAGCCGCTCTTCTTCTAGTTGTATCTGTTCTTCCAAGAATTCTTCGAAAGTTTGTTTCTTCCCATGTAGTGCAGCTTTAATAGGTCTGGAGTAAGTACAAACACAACTCTTATAATTCTGTATAAGATAACTATGTTTAACATCACTGATAATCAAAGACCTATGCTGTAATTGCATAAAAGATGGCAAATTCTGAGGTGCTTTAGGCATTAAGTTAATCTGAGAAACGCATTTTAACACTAAATGTTTATCCAATCCCTGCAATAGTTAATATACATATCTAAAAGACAGTGTGTGCAGGTTTTGTTGCTTTTTCTTTCACTGCTTTTCTTAATGATCCTTTCTTTTGGACAAATCACCAAACTTCAACTCATAATTTAGCCACACTGCCAATTCCTACAGTATCACCTTTCCACTCAGGAATGCTACTGAGATAACGTTTCCTGTCTCCCTCTTCGATATTTCTCCTCCTTCACAGGCGTGCTGGGTCTGGCTGGCATGGAGTGAGCTTTTTTCATAGCTAACAGCACGGATAACAATATTTTTTTTAGCTATTACTGAAGCCTGCCTGTACAGCATCAGGGTTTTCTTTGCTTTTTCATGCTGCTGCCCACCCCAGGAAGCAGGCAGGGGGTTGGCAAGACCTATCCCAAGGGAGACACAGCCACATTTCATAGAATGACAAAATCACTGAATGATTTGGGTTGGAAAGGACTTTAAAGATCACCTTGTTCCAACCTCCCAACCCTGCCGCAGTGGGCAGGGACACCTTCCACTAGACCAGGTTGCTCAGAGCACTGTCCAGCCTGGCCTTGGACATTTCAAACAATCATAACTCCCCATAATGAACTAAAAAGTCACCACCTCACTCTCCTCCCTCACATTATTACTTTCAGAACCTAACAGTGGATAGGAGGTTGTAATAAATCAAACTGGGAGCAGCAATCATAACTGCTTATATATCCAGCTATACCGAAAGGTGCTTCTATGCTGTCATTATCCCAGGCTGCACACACACCTCTTCATCTAACACACAACATTTCATCTTTTACAGCACAAGCAGTTCCAAGCAACAGCCTCTCTTACCACAGGTCTCCACAGTACCTAGGAAAATCAAATCCTTTGTTAAGAAATTGCACAAATTCAGAGCATCAGACTGTTTCATTCAGGACTCAGAATTCAACCAAATTTGTGTAATTTGATTAAAAAATGCATAGTCATAGTCTGAATTACCTTTCCTCTGCATTAGTCAACAACTGTTCACCTCCACAGGAATTTTCAGAGACATCTGCACTTCCCACACCTAATATGTGATCAATGTGATTATCTTCACTCTCCATTAATAATTCCACCTTTTTTTCTGGACACCACAGGTTTTTTCCTGTGAAAGCAACAGAGTTATTTGGTTTTTTTCATCCCAACAACAAATCAGTTTTTAGCACATAATTTAAACAGCATTCAGGTCAGGTGAAAACCAGAAGGGAGCTTCATCACCATTTGATTTGAATTCCTACATAAAACAGTTCTAAGATTTCCCCAAATTAATTCTTACTTGAATTTGCACTTTCTTTTTAATGGAACAAGCAATTACGCACTAAAAATTTTCCACATACCTTAAATAATCCATTCTTATTGTTCATCTGCTTTGCTATTGTTAATGTATGGCTTAAAAACATAACTGAACAAATGTTGATGTCTGCTGTACTGATGAGCTCTCTCATCAAGCTTCTTGTTTCCCACATGTATATGCATAAGTTGAGAAGAATTTGATTTTTGGCTCATGCTGCTTTTAACCAAACTTGAATGGACAACAACAGGAACATTCTGAGGTCTTTAGGCCGTCAGGAAACAAACCAATGTACTTAGTAAACCAACTAAAATTATAAAACATTCAAAATAAGTAGCAGAAAATTACTCTCGGTGACAAGGGGGAAAAAAGCACCACACATCAAGTTATTTTTCTAGAAATGACTAAGCAGTAATGTATTTCTCTTCCTTATTTTTCAAACAATTTGGCCTTTTCAGAGGCACACACAGACCTTGCTTTTCACAAGCAGACACTTCTGGAAGATTATTCTTCAAAGATGAGGTGCATTCTCTGTTGTTCAGCTTTTGTAAAGAATCGTTGTCTTGTGTATGGGAAGAAACAACCAGAGCACGAGCTCTGTCTTCAAAGATATTCTGATATCCAGACACTGGCAACTGAGGTGGAGGTGCTAAGCCTGTGGAATGCCCAGGTCTCAGCTTTTGACTTTCAGCCACTACAGTAAAACCTTGAAAGGAGAAGGAACAAAATGGCTGTGTCATTCTATTTGTGTCACAAAACTACTGCTCCACAGGAGAAAAGAAATGGCACTGAAGGGCAGGATTGATTGCCCAGCCTCTGCCCTTACATCACTGACCAAGAATAAGTGATTAGGCAATCCTGGTTTCTTCTCCTAAAATAAGCCCTAATTTAATCTTCTCAGGTAGGTAGAGCGAAAGAAAGACAATCATTTAAGTCAGGTTGGACTGACACTGCCAAGAGCAGAAAGTACCCCTTCTCAGCTCTAAAAGCTCTTCCCAGCCAAGAGCTGTCCCCTCTCCTTGCACCCAGCAAACAAGACTGGAAAACTGATACAGGTTACAAGTCTCTGTTTTTAAATACAGATCAGCTCTCCATCCTGCTTCAGTTCATCACCTGAACGTGATATGTGTGAGCATAAACAAGGAGGGACCACTTCATTTGGCTACACCGAAAGCTTACAACAATCTAAAGTACTCTGAGAAGGAGCTAATGAGAAACAAAAGGAATTGTTTTACACTTCAATACATGTACTTTGAAGCAAGGGCTCCCATCATAGCACATACTGATCAAGCCACAATTACAGCTGGCATTTTATAAAAATAGGGCAATATTCCTTCTTCAGTAGCACTCAACTTTCAGGCACTGAAGCAATGCAGCATTTATCTTTGACTAATCAAGTAATCTTAAAATTAAGAACCCAGAAAACACTTTCAGATTTTAACTGGAAAATGAGATTAGATTTTTCAGTTTATACAAAGTACATCATGTGCTTTCTTTCCCAACTTACCAAGAGCTGCTGGCTGGCCAGATACCATGCTAAGCAGCTTCTGCTGCTCCTCCATTAACCTTTGAAGTTGTTCCATCTGTTGTTTCTTTAACTGTTCCTGTTTCTGCTGTTGCAATTCCTTCAGCTTTTCAAACAAATAAATAAATGTATTAGAGGCTAGGTTTATTTAGAATATACCACAGAATTATTTTGTCATAGATTGTCAATAACTTTCTAAGGACATTTAATAATTCCTCTTAAGATACCAATAAATCAGCTAATATTTATTTAGCCACTGATTGATAGTACAGACAATATTTAAAAAGTGGGCAAGTATTCACCTGTCATGTAAAATACAGGAGAAAACTTTTATAGCACCGGGTAATTCATGGAATTCTACTCTGGCAACACACACTCTCTCCCTCTCTCCACTCCAGTGAACAGACATAGGGATTTATAATGATGTAGCTGCTGGCAGAGTGGACAAGGACTTCTTAGTCCTTAACTGTAGGATTTACTAAAGTGCTGCTGAAGACTTTCAGCCAACGCAATCTGTATCCAGTATTTGGGAAGTGCTTTAGGTGAAGAAACAGCCACTTACAGAGGATTGACAGACACACTTGCAATTGGAAAAAAAAAAAAAGTAAGTACCATAACAGCATTACAATTCCAGGCCTTTTTTTATCCTGATGTCTTGGATACTTTATCACATTCAACACTAACATATCCCCTCATCTAAACAGAGCCAGGTATGTCACACCTGCTTTGAGAACTAACAAAAGATGTTGCTATAGATACAAGAACATTCAACTCCACTGTGTTGTGAATACCTGTGGTCGAGCACTACCACTGCAATGACCAGCACCCCATTCCCACAGCCTCAAGGGAAGACACTTGAACTAGAACTGTGTGCACCTTTCCAGGAAAAATTATTTTAAGAACGATTTCATTTTAAACCGGAACTTGTGCCACCTGGAAACAACAGTAGTTACACTCCCAGTAAATGCATGTCATGAGGAGGACAACTTTCATGTGAGCATAACTGGAGCTTAGGATTTGCTCTTTAAGCTTGCTGTGGCCTATACATTCATGGCAAGGGGTTTGCTTACTTGCAGGCATAACAAATCATATGCAGGAACAAAATAAATCTTACTGTAAGCATGTCAAAGAATTCTAGGTGTATTTATTACCTGTTCAAGCTTTTGCAAGAGTGGATCACTGTGACTGGATTTCTTCTGACCATCCACTTCACCATGGACTAAGTCTGGTTTAAAGCTTTCCATGTTTCCAGCTGCTGCCGGAAAAGGTGTTCCAGCAGTACATTGCTGAAGTGCCTGAGAGCTGGCAGACTCTTCACACAGGGAGTCATCACTTACAGAACAGCTATCTGAAAGGTGCAGCACTTCTTCAGGTAAAGCTGTGATGTTTTCACGTCCAGGTAACAAATTTTCTTTCTTAAAGTTCAAACCAGTAAAACTAGGACCTAATAAGACTCCAGCACGGGTACTACTGAGCATCCAATATGCACTGAGGTTTTGCTCACCACTCAGATTTTCAACAGTTGGCATCTTGCAAATTGTATTCCAATTTCTCTGCTGATCAGCATTAACACAATAATATCACGTTCTGTAGATTTAAGACAATATAACTTTCAAAGTTCCAGGAAGTTGGTATGGACAGCTATCTATCTGCTTCTGGCACCTAGAAATTAAGCAGATAAACAAAATCAGAAATTTACAATAACAGATTCCCAGTAAAAGAACACAACCAACTCTGTTATAACCAACCTAGTGCATTTATAAAAATAACTCATAGTCAATAGAAACAATCTGGATAATAAGTAACAAACACTTTTGGTGCAGAAAATAAACATAATCCAACTCTTAATTGTATTATTTCAGTGCAACCAATATAATCTCAAATATCAGAAAGCTGTACATAATATTTTCTTCAGTAGTACTCAGAGGGATTCAAAATTTTTTTATACACTTGCAACAAAAGAAGTAATTTGATGAGCTGAGAGATCTCCACCACGTGAACTTCACATTAATGCAAAGTTTCAGATATGTCCATCTAAATACAAACACTTTACTGCACATATTTCAATACAACACTTATCATTTTCACGTCTTCCTTAGTTTCTCAAGGAAACGCTGCAACTACACTGCCCGTTATCCTCCTTTTCCTAAAAAGATTCTTTAAAATCCATCCAAAGGAAAGTTTAAATACAGCAACAAATCCTACAAGTGCCATAAAACATGAGTAAATTCATGTAGGAAGGAGGCCCAAAGTGATTTCCTCGCTTAAGAAGAAAAGGACAAAACTGCTGCCGGTGACAGTGTGACAGCAGAAGCCGGGCTGCTCAGCCGTGCTCCTCAAGGTAATACCAGGGCAAATGATTCTCTGCCCGCGCATGCGGTGTGTCAGGGGAATAGGGAATACAGAGGAGAAAAGGGGTCAGGGCACCAAGGACACACAACCACAGCAGTCCAGGTTCAGGAGTCCTGCTAACCAGGAAATAACTTATTAAAGTTTCCTCTTTAAGAGGAAGAGAGTTCCTCTTTAAGATTCCCAAGAGTTCAGCCCAAGCCGGCTCTCACTTCATTTACCCGCAGTCAAAATGAGAGTTTCAACAAGAGTTTGAAACCGTGACGGGGAGAAACATAGAAATGTTTCATATAGAAACGACTGCCGTGTGTTTCCCAGCGAGGTGCAGATTCCCGCAGTGGCAAACTGAAGTCTGCAAGGTTCACGGGCTGTTCTACCTATCCCCTTTGGGAGACCCTCTGGACGCCGCCCGTCAGTCTAAACCTCCCCATGAAATTTACGGCAGCAGCCCCTTCGTGCCAACCGGAGCAGCCGGCAGGGATCAGGCTGATTCGTCCCGCGAAGGGCAGGAGAGCCAAAGGGACCCCACACAGGTGGGCAGTGGGGAGATGAGCACAGCCCCGCTCCTCAGCCGAGCCGAGGTGTCGGGCCCGGCGCCCTCCTTCCCTCACCGACACCGCCCTCACAGAGCACGCCCCAAGCGCACCCCCGGCCCCGAAGCACCCGCTCCATGACAGCTCCGACCCGCGGCCCCTCACATACAGCGAACCAGCTGCCCCGACCCCGCTCCTCGGGCCGCCGCCGCCACCGCGCCCAGCTCCGACTGCCACAGCCTTCTCCTTCTATTACAAACCTGCCGCCATCGCACAGCCTCCCGGCGCCACAGGCGGGCGCCGCCCCCGCGGC
>NW_005054302.1:3963746-3981616 GCF_000277835.1 Geospiza fortis | reverse complement strand
GACGGCGGCGGGGGGAGAGCCGCTCCGGATCCGCGGCTGTCCCGGCTCCCGAAGGCGCCCCGCAGCTCGGGGTGGCTCCCGAGTGCTCTCGCTGGTTGCCCTTTGCGGAGGCCTCTTGAAGCAGCGTCGCTCAGCTGCTGGGACGAGGCTGCGGACTTCAGTGTGCTTTAGCTGCGGCTACTCACTTTTAAAATTTAAACAGCCTTTTAAACTTTAAACAGCGGCGGGAAGGGAGGAACGCAAAGATAAATGGGCGAAATGCACCCCCGGGCCTTCTGACATTTCGTGCTTTAGGCACGCTCTGTATTACTGAGCGAAATTAGTGTTTTCCTCTAAATTCCAGATAGAGCGGCACGCCGCAGTCCTGGGGAGCGTCTCCGGCTGCGTCCGGCGGCTCCAGGGCCTCCTTGCGGGCAGGGACAGCGCCGAGCGAGGGGCTGGATAACCCCGGGGCGGCCTCTTCGGGGGCCTTCGATTGGTCTTAATTCTCGCTGGTTCTTTCTGTAGTCCCGCAGGGCTCTTTCTGCTGTACTGCTGTGAAAAAGGCGTATTTTATGATTGGCTTTTCGCAAATATTAAGGTGACTTTTATACGTGAAAAATGCGTATTTTATGATTGGCTTTTCTCAAATATTAAAATGAATATTATATGTGTTGTGTTAGATAGTAAGGCTGCATTAATTCTCTTAAGTAGTGTGGTAAATATAGTTTTAGGTTGTAACAAAATGTTAAAATGGAAACTATGCTATGTAGGGATACTTTTTTCCTAAAGAAAGGACGCCCACTGAGATAGCAGTCACAGGACACTTAAATCTTTCAGAGAAAGGAATTTATTGCTCCATTATCAGGAGAAACGAACTTCTTCCTGCCTTGCTCAGCCAGGATGACGCCGCTAGGCTTATGAGGAAGAAGTTGACGATGACCAGACAGAATCCTGTATTTGAATGGAATTTATGCATCATGTATGAGGTGTATGAATATGCAACAAGCTACTGTTTTTAAGGGTTAATCCTCTGTTAACATGTGTCCCTTTTCAGGCTTATTTTGCCCAGAAAAAGGTACCCGGACGTCCGTAACTTTTGTTTTTATTGTCTCATATTGTCCTAATTCAAATTGTCCCAATTATTATTACTCTAATTGTGTTACTATTTTTATAACAATGTTATTACTATTAAACTTTTAAAATTGTAAAAACAACTGATTGGCATTTTTCACATTATATGTGTTATGTTAGAAAGCTATGCTGTATTAACTCTTTTAAGCAGGGTGTTAAATATAGTTTTAGGTTATAACATAATGTTAAAATAGAAACTATGCTATGTAAGATACTTTTTTTAAAGAAAGGACGCCCACTGAGATAGCAGCCACAGGACACCTAAATCTTTCAGAGAAAGAGAACTTATTGCTCCATTATCAGGAGAAACGAACTTCTTCCCGCCTTGCTCAGCCATGACTATGCCATCAGGATTAAGAGGAAGAAGCTGACACTGACCAGACAGAATCCTGTATTTGAATGGAATTTATGCATCATGTATGAGATGTATGAATATGCAACAAGCTACTGTTTTTAAGGGTTAATCCTCTGTTAACGTGTGTCCTTTTTGAGCTTATTTTACCCAGAAAGAGGTACCCAGGCTATCCATAACTTTTTGTTTTTATTGTCTCATATTGTCCTAATCCAAATTGTCCAAATTTTTATTACTCTAATTATATTGCTATTTTTATAATCATTTTATTACTACTCCTCATAAGGCTTCCCCTCAAGGCCCTTCACCATCCCTGTGGCCCTCCTTGGATGCTCTCTAATTGTTTATTGTCTTTCCTGTATGGTGGCACCCAGAACTGCGCATGGGACTCAAGGTGACACCAGCTCAAAGCAGAGCAGCACAATCCCCCCCTCAGCCAAAGAACACTGTGAGAGATAGTTTTGAAAGCTTTACTGAAATCCAAAAATTACATCAGCTGCCTTCCCTTGATCAGCTAGATGGGTTACCATGTCATAAAAAGAAACTAAGTTTGCCAAGCAGGACTTTCTCCTCATGAACCCAAGCTGGCTGTGATTGATGACTGCATTGTCCCGTTTTGCGGGAGTGGGTGTGTGTGTGAGCAGAGAGTACTTTTATGCCAAAACCATTGGTAATGCAAAAACAACCAACCAAAAACAAGAACCACAATATTTAGGTATATATTGACCTTATGTGCTCTTTGATCTGTTATCTACCTGACCTAAATGCACCTACTACCATTATAGAGTTGCCAGTTCCATCAGGTGTATAGTGTATACAGACATGGGTAAAATTGCATCTCATAGTGTTGATTTTCCAGGTTTTAATAAAAAACCCAGATTCAAATGGATTATGATGCTCTGTCTCCTTGACTAACTACTTATTTTATAACTAATAATTTATGTTATTCCACAGTAGCCATCTGATTTTCTTTTTCCTGCGCTGCAGAAACAATGCATGCATTGAAAATCAAATAGGTCAGAGAGTAAGAATATTAATGTATTCCTTAAATGTAGTGTGGGTAATGTGCTCTCAGTCTCAGCCTAAAATTATCTCAGGGTAATGTGTTTTGTTGGAGTTTTTTTAATCTGAAACCTCATCCTAATCATCTCCTCTCAACTTGGCCCTTGATAAATTAATCAAACCATAATCTTATATCAGATTGTCAAATGCTGATGTCAGTGCCATTTAAACATTTTCTCTGCATTGTCACTATCTCTTGATTTATTCCTTCTCTGCACTACAGCAGAATCTTTCTGCAGGGTTGGTGTAAAGGTTTTATTCACCTTTTAAAAGCTGTGGCACAATTTGACCAATAATTTTAAAGCCAGAAGGACCTACTGGGTAATTAACTTATTTGGGTTTAGTCTAAAGAAAATTTTCTAATAAATGTTTCCCCATTTGTACGTACATAGGGCAGAAAACTGTGAATTAGGAAATGAACGCAAGTACTTCAAATAGCATCTGCTTTCCCTTTTTTTCTTTTTTTTTCTTCAGTCCTTAGTGTAGGTTTGTTTACAGAAGGATAGAAGCTTAATCAGAATTTGCAGTCTATGTGGAGTTCTCATTAAGATAGAGAAAAGGCATTTTTGTTCCAAAGGGCCTCTCCAAGAGAGAGGGAAGTTTAACATCAGATGTTTTTGCCAAGCACAAGAACTGCGTTCCTTTCACATTACCTTTGAACAAGAAGTTTCTGATTTCTTCTGCCTCCTCCTGCAAGCGCAGGATGAATTTAGAGGGGCCAAGTATTCTAGTCAGCTCTATCCAGTTATCTCACAAATAAAATTACTTGGCCTTAGGTCACTGTGGAAAATTTGCATCATCAAGTAGACTTTTCAGAAATATAAATAGAGTAAAAGTCTTTCCCAGTGAAACTGATACATACCCTCTGGATAAGATATGGACGTGGTGCACTGGGATCCAAACATTCCTTGGTGAAAAAATTTATGACTTGACTGTTTTGTTTTACAAGCATGTGTTCCCTTCACACTAGTTACTGTCTGCATTAGCTTGGCTTGGAGCAGTAATGCAGTTTTCAGCCAAACCAAGAGCTACCTAAGGTTGTTCAAGTTCTCAGAGTAGTTTTGAAGCATACCCTCTGAATGCTTTTCAGAGAAAATTAAACTGTGCCCTGTGCTTCAAATAAGCTTAATGGGAGCATTGTTTTTGGCTTTGTTCTGTCTGAACCCACCCAGTCATGAGACCAGCTAGCTTGCACTTAAGGCTTATTTACCACTGATGGGCTCTGAAACTCTAGAAAGCCCCATGACATGCTGAGGAGCTCATATGCTATATAAAGAGGTCAGTGCTCTGTGCAGTGTGCTCATTTACACAGTGTTTATCATTCTTTTAAAATCAGATTTTAAAATAACCTTACAGTCATAGGTGCCCAGGAAAACAAATAGATCTTGATGATATGTTTTAATCACTTAAGCCAAATACTGACATTTTGTTGTCATAAACTCTACTCCTGTTTAATTTAAACTTTCACAGTCTCCCATATCTTAGCATAGTTTGTCACAAATGACATGCAGCCGATTTTCATTCAAGTTGTTTTACAGATGATTCAGATTGACACTGCTGAGAAGAGCAGCACTCCTATTTCCATCTTTCCCCTGCCTCAGCCTCACTTCCACAGCCAGAGGTGAATTCTGTCAGAAAAAAGATCTGGGTTAATACTGTCCTCTTGGGTCTGGGGGTTTTGTTGTTGAGGCGTGTGTTGTGTGTTTCCTGCATTGGGTTTAGTCTGGATCAGTTTTCCAAAGTTTTTTTTTTTTTAGATGTTGTGTAATGGGGTTTTTGTTTGGTTTTTTTAAAATATGTTTTCAGATTATAAATCAGTGAGTGGAAACATGAAATGCAATTTACTTTCTTGAAGAAGAGTTATTTTATAATGGTTCTGTGTGAAAGGAGAACTGAAGGCGAGGTTGTTCCAGTCCAAATTAAGGTAATTCCACATTACTAATGGCATGTATCAGCAGCAAGAGATTAGGAAAAGAGTTTGCACTTAGTTCAAGCCATGATTTTACTGAAAATGTAGGTCACACTAAATTTTCCACATAATTAAACAAAATGAATAAAACTGATTAAGATATGTTCCAAGTAGCTTTGAATAGCATGCTGATAAAATGGGATTTGTTTTGGAACTCCCTGGAATTGCAAGAATATGAGAGACTACTTAGGTGGATATTGAGAACAGAAGTTTTCTCAGCCAAAAAAAAAAATCTTTTAACAGCAATGGCAGTCTTTGCAAACTGTGTGTTCTTTATTAAACTAAAATTCTTGCCTATTCGGGAGAAGAGCAAGTTGAAAGCATCCATAAAGGAAAATGGTAGAGTAGTTAATCTTGTGCTGAATTACAAAGTGCTATACTAATGTCTGAGATTTCAGGAGGAAAACACCAAATGGTGCAAGTGTTGTAGAGTTTTGCCTTCACATAGAGAAACAAGAACTGTAGAGATTGTATCCTGATTCAATATTTAAATTAAAATATTCCATTTACATTTTTAATGCATGTGATGCTGTAGTAGTGAAATGTTATATAAAAATTGAAGAGCAATATTCTCTCTCCACAAAAGAACCAGGGAGGGTTTTTTCCCCTGGCTAAAATTGCCATGCTGTTGTTCTTCTCTCGTTGTTGGAGAGGGGAAACTCTGAACAAAAAACACATCACTGAATTGGGTTTTAGTTATGTTATTGTTTATGTAAGAATTTGGAGTCTGCAGATTGTTATGTCCATGCACCTGATAATTCTATGAAAGGCCTGGATAATTTAGTAATTGAATCAGTAAACAACATCGGCCTAAATGGTGTAAGTTAATTCTTGTTACTCTGTGAGGGTCAGTATGTAAAGGCTGTTAGAAGTAATTCTTTCCCAGCAAACATGTATCTTGTGTTTCAGATTGGGGTTGGTAATTACACTTTTGATACTTCTGTACTTCAACAAATCCATGCATTCATAGAATTGTTTAGGTTGGAAAGACCTTTGAGCTCATCAAGTCCAACCATCCTAACTCTGCCAAGTCTACTGCTAAACCATGTCCCTAAGTGTTACATCTGCACATCTTCTAAATACTTCCAGGGCTGGTGACTTAACCACTTCCCATGCAGTCTGCTCCAGTCCTTGCTTCAGAGACTTTTATCTCAAATTTTGCCTTAGAGTCAGAACACTAAAACCATGCAGTACTTCCCTAGGGCAGATTTTTTATTTTCTAGCAATTCACACAATTCTTAGGATCCCTTTCATGAGATAAATCAAGTAATGTAAGAAGATAGTCACAGAAGGCAGAGCATGCAGCAGGTTTCAACCATCCTTCAGTCAGCCATTTTCTTGTAATGGAAAAATTGGTGTAATTATAGTCCTTGTTGCATTATCAGGTGACATGTAATTAATGCACAGCTACTGCTGAAGGCCTTTGATATTACAGCTCTTATTAAGAGTAACTGCCTATCCACCCTTTTGCTAAGCCTATGGCTCATTTAATCTCCCTTTCCCACATATGTCAATTCTTTTACTTTGCTGTCTAAATGTTGAAGAGGATAATCTTCATTCATGTAATTTGAGTTCCAATGACCTAACAAACAACTATGACTTAAGAACAAGAAAATCACTGCTTAAGGCATGAATTTTGCTAAAACTGAAGGCAAAATTATGTTAAATTTGAAGAGCTTTGCCAATAGAATGTTCCCCAATTCTGGAATGACTTTGCTTAAATCTTATTACATGAAACTCACTTTTGATGCTCTTCCTCAATTTCTATATGGCAGAAGAGTATTCTTTTCACTTTTAGATGTGGAAATAATGCACACTTATATGGGTTCTGGTGAGTAAGGATTACATTAGCAATTACCATATACATTTACTGTATAAATGTACTAAGAAACCATAGTGACTACATTGCATAAATCAGCAGACACGAGGAAATGCTGTTTGTGGTAAATGCTTTTTATGACATACAAATGTTTTGATATTAAGATTCCTAACATATTTCAGGTAGATGACATTTGATAAGTATGTGGTAAATAATGTTCAATCATTGAAAGCTTTTACAAGAACTGAACCACAGAGATATAAAAGATTCTGAATCTCAATGCATCTCTCTGTAAGAGTACAATAAAACAGTTTTCACTAACTCTTCCCACTTATGATTAATTTATAATAGCATTTAAATTGAAAGGGAAAAAATCTCAGTTAAAAAAAAATCACACAATAATCAAGAAGTGGGATGCTGATCAGTTAGATTAACCTTTCGTTTTGTCCCAAAGGCATTTGAGAGACAGAGACTAGTTCTTGGATCAATATTGAACTGCAGTAAGACATTGCTATGCAGCCTCTTATGTCAACATTTTACTAGCTGTTGCCTGTAGTTCATGTAAATTAAAGAGCATCTTGCCTTTTTCCTCTTGCCTTGAGAGGACAAAATAATAGAACATTCATTACTACCATTTCATCTGTAGGTTGCACTTTATAAATAAGACTTCTACTCTGTTTTAGGATCATGTGGTGCACTTAAACATTTAGTAAGAAATTTATTATCTTCTTTATGTTATTTCATCAATACATTAAAGCTGCCAATGTGGATCAACATGATGTTGTTCTCTTTCAATCTGATTTATATTCCATTTTATTTCAGGGAGGTTATTTTACTGTCTCTTAACTCTACTTGAGGTACTTTGCAAGTAGCCCAGGATGAGGGCAGAATAATATCCAACTGTTAAATACTGTTTTCCTATTCTAGCTGCAATAATATATTTCATGGATATTGCACTAACAAGAGTTAAAGTTTTATTTCAGTGCGGAATTAAATGATCCATTTTCAGTATTTGTTGCTTTGTGCTCTTTCTGCAATTTTGCAATAGCTTTCAGTTTAAGAATCTCTTCTTTTAAAGGTGAGCAAAGCAGAAAGTATTTTACTCCAAGTTAAAAATGCACCTGGATGAGGGACATGGTGATGAGGCACTATAAAAGATGCTGATGGAGTTCTATCAAGTTAGATGTCACCAAACTGAAACAGAGTACATAGTTTCCAAAAAGTTCTTATCTAGAAAAGAGGACCTATGGCAGATAACTTTTCCATATTGCTTGTAAACTCTATGCTACACACCAGTTCTGAACATACTTACTAGATAAATTGACAGGATACTTTGCATAACTGGCAAATTCACAGGCTGTAAGTTTAAAACAAATTAATTTATTGGAATCTTATTATTTGAGTGACACTCATGGGGGGAATTCATTGCTTTCATGTCAGGAAGACAAGTTGCTCTCTAAATGGTGACTTTGTAATCATTGTGAGGGCATCTTCAGCTGGACTTTCATAAATGTTTATCAGAACCCTTTTTTGAGAACTTGCTTGAAGCTAACATAATAAAAAGTAATTTGTCATTTGTTTGCGGATGTTACCAAATTAGCAGTTACCATGTGCATCTGTGTAACATCTGCTTAACAGATTTCCTACAGCCATAATTACCAACAGCAGTTGCAATCCTGCCACAGTACATTTCAAGAGAAGCAAAGGAAGTACTTCTACATAAATCATCAAATGGTCTTTAAATAATTCAAATATGAGGTTCTAAACAAAGACCTTGTAAAACTTAAAGAGCTATCCTGAACTCATGATCCCTTAGATAGACAGCCTGCAACAGTGCACAACACAGAAATGGAGTGTTACCTTTGTGTTCTGAACCTCATAAATAAATGTGGGCCATTGATATAGGATTCGTTTCAATCATACTTCACAAGTCTATATTTCAAAAAATAGCTTTTTAATCTTTCATAAACTCTTTATTTAGCTTATGCACTACCAAATGCAAATCTTTCAAATCCTGTAAAAACTGGTCTTCAGGACAGATTGGGAAACATTTCTTCTGTCCTTTCCCAAAATAAACACTTTCCCTCTGAAAAGTGTTTATTTTATGGCAAGGATAATAGGCTTTGTAGCCCAGGTAGAGTAGGCTATTTATTGTCCTTTTCCATAACTCAGCCCTGAAAAAATACTCTATTTGTTAAGCTATTTTTTAGTAAAAATGCTATTCAGTTGAATAAAAATTAAAAAAAAAGGGGGATGCAACTCAATCTCTAAATGAAGACAAGTCCTGAAACTGAGTAGAAATAGGTTTTATTCTTAGAGATGTATATGCAAACAAATACATAAAGTTCTTTGGTCAGTGAAAGATTTGGCTCTATTTTTAAGTCTATCTTCTGCCTGTGTGTAATCAAGTGACTGTTGTCAAGAGGCTTTCTGCAGTAGCATACACATTCTGTCCTCTTTAAAAGACCTCCTTGGCTGAATTGTAAACCATGAAGAATACCTAGGATGATAAAAGGTTTCTGGAAATGTATTTTTGGTTTGGTTTTGGCTTTGGTTAGACAACCTGAGTTAGCTGTTACAAGTAAAATATCAATCACTCCAGAATAAGTTGCTATTCTAACCTGAAATAAAACTAATAAAAGTTAGCCAAGCAGGCTAACTTGGTTTTTAGTACGTATTCCCTAAGAACACATTCTGTCAAGTCACAAGTCTTTTCCAATCCTGCGACATAATTCCACAATCTCCTCCCCTTTCAACTACATCCTGCCCCAAGCAGTCCCCTCATGCTGGAGCTGTGGCTTCACCAAATCTGTCACATGTGTCTCTGCACAAGGATCTCTATTCAAGGGGTTTCAGTGCCAAAGCAGCCTCATAAAAGCACATAATGATTTTTGTACTATTATAGACATACTGCAGTGGTGACTTCTTTTACAGGCAATAGCTTGACACCTCCAGCTCTGCCAGTGTATCAAATGACCTTTAGAAGGCCATGTTTTCCTCTTCTTCTGGAAGAGATTTTATTGATGATTTAGAGATTAAAATTCTACAGCTCCTTATATATTTCTGGAGATGTCTATTTTTCAAGCACTAATGAATATTGTACCTTCATTTCTAAAGTATAAATAGAAGTTCTAATTGTGGCATGCTGATTGATATTTTGTAGTGAAAAGCAGCATTACACTGAAAGTGTTGATATTTTAATCACAATTTAATATTGCACAAAAAATACTAATTTCAGGTAGTGATGTTACAGCCTCACACCAATTAAAACCATAAATCAATTGAAGCTAAATATATCTTTCCTTTGGAGGATAAAGCTGCTGTTTATGGATTTGACGCTTTTATCAATGGAAAACTCATCACTGGAAAGATAAAATATTATTGTACTTTGCCTTTGATGTAGTTCCTTCAATCTCAAGATCTGAAACCACTTAATTAGTAATGAAGATGTACAATGCTAATCTTAGTTTCACATCTTTTGTTGTTGCCACTTAGCAGTATTTCAATTAGTCATGTCATTTAAGAGAATATTGGCTAAGTTTTCTGTCTATAGAGATAAAATTATTTATTTTGGAGAAGTCTTTCAGAGGTTAAAGAAAAGAGTGGTGAATCAAAAGAATAGGTAATATCAAAAAGTTATTAGTCAGGGTGATAGAGCTTAGCAAATGAACCAAAATACACCACTATGTTCAATATCATGGCTTAGTGCCTACCAGAAAATTTACAAATGTCCATCTACAGATTCCTTGCTGAGTCATGTCTTTATTGAGAAGAGGGCTTATTTAGACCATACATTTGACACCATTCATCGGGTTTTGCCAGAAATTAAGGAATTATGAAAAGTTTGAATTTCATTTTATTATTATAAATTCATTATCAATTCAACACTTCATTAAAAACAAATAGTAGTTTCTGGTTTAGCTTTTAGTTTCAGTGCCTCTAAACACTAATTATATTATTGTTTTGGAAAACATGGGCTTTAATGAGATCATTAAATCTTGTTTCTGGTTTTTGTTTTGGGGTTTTCTTAAGATATTTTTGTAATAAGTGTTGGAAGTTAATCTTCATGTTCTGCAGTTGTGAGCTAATCACCTGTGTCACTGCACTGACTTTTCAGAATGGCTGCAGCTCCTTCTATGTGCCAGCTTCTGTGTCACTATGGCAACAAGACAAAGCATTGAATGAAAAAATGCAGGTTTGTTAAAACAGTCTTAAAATAACCTCTTGTTAAGAAGCAAAAGTTCCATGCCTGTAGGAATGTAGTTACACAAGAGACTTAAATAAGCTTATGATTGTTTGCCTTTCAATTTCTCCTCTTTTGTCTGAGGATAATTGTTTGTAATCATTCTTGTCATAAAGCAACTAAACCATAAACTTAGGCTTGCTGCTATTGGTAGAAGGCCTTGTAACTAGCTCCTGTAGGACTTGGAAAGTTCACTTGTGTTGGCACAGCTCTTTTGAGTTATCTGCTGTGTCTGTGCTGCTGTTTTTCCTTTGGCTTGCACCTCTGTCTGCAAAGTGGGAGATGATTCTACATCATCATGTGGTATCTTGGGTCTTTTTGTATCTTGAGTGTATTATTAAACCTAGCAAATTGCTTTTTGTAATGCTATTGCGGAAATAAACTAAGAAGCAAGGTCTGCAAATTAAAGCTAAAAGAGAAAAAAAAGACATGCAGATTTACCAGTGATATTTGGAACAGTTAGCCAGGGAAAATTATGAACTCGCCTTCTTTGAAATCCAGTCCGGATGGCTGTTATACAGCTTTGCTTTAGAAAAGAAATGTAATGTGCTATAGAGGAGATGATGCCAAATGACCTCTTGATCCTTTCTAACCTTTTAAGCTATGAATACCCATAATGAATCAATGTGGTTATTCTTTGGGTAGCCTAGGAACAAAAATTTGTCTAACAAGTTTGGTATTCCCCACTTTCGTTTAAAGAGTTTAAAAGGACAGAAAACATAGCTCCTTCTCATGGATATGGCATGACACGCAGATTAAACATCAACTCTCCTGGAGTGGGTTTTTTTCTCTTTATTTAGTGGATTTTCCATACCCATTTCCATACCCATGGATATGGCCATTGACATACCATTCAATATTAAAAACACACATAGCTTTACAGATAAAGGTAAATTAATTTCACTGTAGCCATGCTTCTCCTTTGGAAGTTCTGTTGTGTATTTAAAATGGAAGTTTTATCCTAGAAAACACTTCTGTCTCATCTCTTTGGCTTTACTGTTCATTCTGCAGGCAGCTTGGTTCTCTGTTCTTCTCAGCTGAAAATTTCTGTTGTGCTTGGAGCCTTTCTGGTTTATCTTCTTATCTAAAAACACATTGGGGAAGGTGAATGATATTTTAAAGAACATAACATGTAAATGGAAACTGTACCTTGTAGACTTTCTATAACCTCTTTGGGAACAGGCCTTGGGAACTACGTCTGTTAAATCTACTGTTGTCATTCTCTGTCGTTACAATATAATTAATATTCACTATCTTGTTATTAAATAAATATTTAAGTGCTTTTTTTCCTCTTCTAGAAGACAAACTGCCAGGCTGTAATTAAATTTGTTAATGAGGTTTTGTTCTAAATATCTAGATTTCTCAGGTGTACCTGCATTAAAAGTAGAGAAGCATCTCAACAAAATGAGAGATATAATGCATAACTTGTACTGTTTACAATGTAATAATGAATATGCTAAAACATTATAAACATGAACAGCTTAGTTTTGATGAGTATTTCACACCATGGAAGGGAATGCATTTGATTAATTTTCCTAAGCTGAGCATTCTCCAGAAATTAATTTTCTTTTCAGTAGCGCAGAATCTTTTGTAGTTTTTTTATCCTTTGCCTCATACAAGTAAAATATTTCAACACAGTGTCCAATCCTTTCTGTTAAATGACAGTTTTTTCCCAACTGTTGTGCTGCTGTTTGTATTTCCTAGAAATGTGACTACAGTGTTTGATACAGATGTTGCATTTGGAGCAGTGGATGTGAACAAACAAGTCACAGCTGAGGCTGGAACTAAGTGGCATCTATGAGTCATGTAATTGCTATACTAATTAAATATAAACAAATCATGAAACCATTACATTTTTAGGACTGTATTTACAATTTACACACAAATATTTACAGAATCTGTCAGTATTTTATTCTAAGGCATTTGGCCTTCCTAGATTTTGCATTCTGCTGTAGTTGTTGCTGCTGCAGTGATTTTTCTCAAAGGTAGTTGAATCTTTTTCACTAAAAAGTGAAAAGGACATAGGTGGCACTTCTAGCACTCTGAAGCACCCACAAACAGAATCCAGGTATGGCTGTGTCACAGAAAAGCTCATTATCACCACTGGAAAACATTAATAAAAGGTTAGGTAGGAAAGGAGAGATCAATTCAACCCCTCTTACTTTCACTCACAGAAATTCTTTGCCTGAGAAATACCCTTAAAACTCAAGAGAGTATCTTAAAATATGTGATTCCAGGTTATTATTGTCCCACACAATTATGAAGTCCCTGACACTTTTAGTTATTTTCAGCTCCTTTTTATATATTTTTTTCCCTTCATAAGATAAAATACTGCAGAGGTAAAAGGCAAAGTCTTCACATGAGTAATCTTTCCATCCAGTATTGAAATTGATTAAAATAAGTAAGATGACAGATAATATTTTCTTTCCAACCGTGGTGTCTTTTCTTATTCTTCCTTTTCATCAGTGTTGCTTAGTTTAAATGTATTAGTTTTGGGATTTCTTTCTGATGGCTGCAATAATACAGCAACTCCCTCAAGGAAAGGAGACAGGGATTCCTATTTATGCAAACCTTTCCTTCCCTAGTGGAAACACTTTCATTCTTTGGGCATTTCATTGTTCCATTTTTGAAAATCTTTGGGTTTTTTATAGCATCTCTGTTCTTAGCAAGGACAGTATGCACTTCTGGTTTACACATTCTTTTTAATTCTAGTACTTCTCAAAAACTGATGGTGGCAGTGATGACTAAAAGATTATATCTGATTTTTTTTAAGATTTAGAATCAATACTGGTTGCAGAAGAGTAAATTGGATAAGAACATGAAACCACAAAATTCCTTTTTCAGTTTTTCATGTGATACCTGGGATATAGGTAAGGGACAGGGAATTTTGACTTTTCAGGAATTAGAAGTAAATGACATGTATATTTGTTAAAACTCTAAAATATAGCTGTATTCTGGTCTTATTCCAAAATAAGAATAATGAAGATGTTTGGGTACACTTGTAATGAAATATTTTTCCATTGCCCTGATGATTTTGCTTTTCCTCCTGTAAGCTTGCATGCTTCTGTTTCAACCAGAGTTTGAAACAGCATTTGAAAAGCAGCTGTCCAATGAAATTATTATTTTAATATATTGCTCAATTTTTTGGCAGGTTCAGCTCTATACCAAGCAAAGCCAATTGCTTTACATGTTTTGGATTTTTTTTTTTTTGAGAAAGAATAAATACAGTCAAATTTGGCTTGAAATAGAAGTTCCTCTTGAAATACAGTTCCTCTATTTACTTTTTACCCAAAAGCCAGCTGTTACTTTCTTGTCATGGCCTAATTTTATACGTATTGTTATTATCAAACCAGCAAAACACACTGAACCAGGAATGTGTGGCAGTTTGTAATACTTCTATTCTGATATTCCAGTCATAAATCTTAAGTTTGTGTTTCCATATCATTTCTCCATGCTTAATATTTTAATGGTCTTAAAATCAGTCTTTACTCACAGATTTCACAGAATTTTCTTCATTTTCAGTGAACATCATACATGATTTGGCATTACTGAAGGGTTTTACTACAGTAAGTAAATCACTTTGGTTATAGTCTAAAGAATGCTTTTTGTATGGAATGCTTGTCATTGCAAGACTCTAACATGCAACTTTTTTTTTCTTTAGGCCAGATTTTAATATTTAGTCTAATAAAATTAGATTATTAATTTAATTTAGTCTATTTGAAGTAAATTTGTCCTAATAACAAGCACAGTCACATATGAATATTATTTTCCCCTAAATATATCTTTTGGAGTCTTATACCTCTCATTGCTTGCTCATAGCAGAAATTACTTGCTTTTTTCTGGAAATCTGTAATTTGTAATTGAAAGCTGCACTTAGACCAGAGAACATTCAGTGAAAAGGAAAATGCTTTTGCCACCAAAGGATCAGATGTAGACTACTTAGGGCAGCAGGAGGTTTTGGTTAGTGCTGTACTTCATCTGTGCCACAAGTAGATGAGAACCTAAGCAAACACAAACTGCAAAATTCCCAACAGCCCATTACCAAGGTTAGTGTGAAACCCAGGAGCATGTTTGACAAACCACTAATGTGAATTCTCTCCCTAGTAGTGGTTGCATGGTGAAACAATTAACTGGCATTAGGCAAACGCTGGCTTAAAGGCCTTTGCAGAAAGTACCTGTATTGTTGTCAAGAAATCATTTAAGCAGTAAAGCTCCTTCCATTTTCTTCTTCCTTGGTTCCAAATGGAAAAGAAAAGCTACTGCTATTGATTGCTACTGTTCTTGTGCTACAGTTCATACGATGCACAAAGGAATTGAAAAGGAATAGTTTTCAAAACACTAATGAAATTGGAAGATTCATTTAATTGAAGGTGTGCACTTTAAAAAAATCTCATCTATAAATCCTCCCAACAGACAAAGACTAATATCATCATGGAGATTCAATGGCTATATTAAAGAATATTATAACCAATATATAATAGATTCCTTGAGCCAAAAGAGGAAGATGTATACGCTTCATACTTTACTGGGCATGTAGGAAAAGGATGCAGAAACAGTCAGGAGAGCCCTGGAAATCTTCCTTCCTCTTTTGAGGAATTACATTACTCATTCTGCATCAGATGATATTTTATATATGCTGGATCATCATATTATAGACAATTTTGTCTTTTAAATAATTATCATTGGAAATTTTTTTTTCCTGCTCCTTTGGTGGGCTTATAAGATTTTATTATAATGAAACTTCATTTCTACTCGCAGTGGTGTTCATTGGGCTTTTGTGCTGATGAAGAAAGCAATAGAGTTGGTAAGAAGGCAATTTCCATCTATTTGCTATCAAGCTGAACTTGGGAAAGACTAGGATTCTGCTACCAAGAAGATAATGGGTATCAAGTTTATCTAAGATGAGTTATCCTTCTGCACAAAATATTTAATGGTATCATTCTTTAAGATAATAACAGAGTTAGCTTTCCTTGCAGTTTAACATACAATGTTTAAGTTGAGGACATTTGATCTTATATTGTTACTAAATATTAACTTTCAAAGTCACACAGGTATGGAAACAAGGGGTCTTACAGTAATTAAGTGTTGTTTTTACATATATGTCGTATTTTACTTACCTGTAACTGTTTAAAACACCTTAATGTTTAATTTTTCATGCTAATTTCTGGTTTGTTGCACATTGTAAAGTACTTTTATAATATCGTGGTTTTGATTTCTGCTAAAATCTCATGTACTTAGATGGCACAGTAAAGAAAGCATAATGTAGCAATTCAGTGAAGTATGGCAGATGTTTTGGCAGATACAAGTGTGATTAACAAGGAACTAATAAATATATTTATAACATATCAGTGTTCTTAATTGGGTGGTTTTGTAATTCCTACAGTGTGCCTCGAAATGCAAACAGCAGAATAGATATTTTTCTAGTGAATTGCTTTGCTTACTGATCATAGGTTTATTTGTGAATACATAGGTCTGTTTTGTTTGGAGGAAAGAGTTCTCTCTTTCTTTCCTGTTGTTACTCTGTATTCTGATTTTATGCTGATAAATTTATTCCATTTTGTACCAGACCAAATACTGTAGCCTAATAAAAAAACCAGACTAACATTTATTTTAATTTAATGGGCTTTTCATAGGTGTTTAATGAATACACCACATCTTCTAAATTAAGGAGTTGCACAGAAGAACAACACTTTGGTACCTTGTGATCTGATGAAATGTAGTTGGAGACAGCACAATGGCTTGCACTGACGGATCAAGTGGGTTTAGAGCATATGCCATACTTGTTTGTCCATCCTTTGAAAATATTCAGAAGCAGGGGATTCGCCAGTACCATAGGTAATGCCTGAAACTGCCCTTGCAAATGAAGAATGCTCCCCAGCAGTCACACAGAACTAAGAGGTTACTAAGGAAAACTGCAGAACCTTTTCCATAGAGGTTTTCCTGAGAATTTAAGCAAACAGCCTAAGAGTGGAGTAGATACACTTGACGATGTACACTTGCCAGGAGGGATATCCCAAAGTCCTTCTGTTTCTAAGGTGCTCTGAATCCTTGTTCTCAAGATGGAAGGCAGTGGCTCTTTTTAGTAAAAATACAAAGGAAATAGTTGTACTACACTATGAGAAGAGCCAGGGTATGGGTTTCTTAAAAACTAGAAGGACTCCTTAATAGAGACAATGACAAACTAGCTTCCAAATCTGCTCTTCAGTCCTTGCATGGTCAATTGCTCCATTGCTAGAGTTACCTTAGAAAGCAAGTGCTGGCAAAAATAGGAAGATTTTTTTTCTTCAGTACATCTGTCACTCTTGCAGCAATACATCCCACATGGGTATGTGTGTTTGGAAGATACACATTCACACTAAAACCCAAGTTTTGGATCAGTATGTTCCCTAAGGATCTGTTTCTGAGATCCAATATACTAACAGTCTGGCTCTAGCAAAAGGCAGCGGAATAAGCAAATAGTGCAAGATTTATGTGCTTTTTCTTACAAGACTTCTTTTTCCTTCCCCCGACATGTAACATAAAAAAGCTATACTTGCCAAGTGCTTTAACATGCAAAAAACTATGAAATTAAAAGCAGTTATTTTTCCTTAGTAAGAAACCCTATCAATGCCACAGCAGTACCTTGTCCTGAGATATCCATGTACATCTTTTTGTGCACTGCTCCAAAACCTCATCCACCTGAGGGCAAAGAATACCTTTGATTCAATCAGTCCAAGTGGAAGATGCTGCATTTGGATTGGGGTGATCCCAAGCATGGGAGAAGAACTCACTGAGAGCAGCTCTGCTGAGAAGGACTTGGGAATGCTGGAGGATGAGGCTGGCCATGAGCTGCCAGTGTGCTCCCATAGCCCAGAGAGCCAAACGTGTCCTGGGCTGCATCCAGTGGTGGGCAGCAGGGCCAGGGAGGGGATTCTGCCCCTCTGCTCTGCTCAGAGCCCACCTGCAGGGCTGCATCAGCTCTGGGGCACCAGCACAGGGAGGACAGGGACCTGCTGGAGTTGGTACAGAGGGACACTGGGATGATCAGAGGTATGGAAGAAGACAGGCTGAGGGCGTTGGGATTGTTCAGCCGGGAGAAGGGTCCAGAGAGAGCTCGTAGCACCTTCCCGTACCTAAAGGGGGATTACAAAAACGAGGAAGAGTGACGGGCAGATAGCGACAGAGCAAGGCGGGGCGGATGCTTTTAAACCACAGAGAAGAGATTTAGATTAGATGTTAGGAAGGAATCCTTCCCTGCGAGGGCGGTGAGGCACTGGCACAGGCTGCCCACAGAAGTGTGGATGCCCCACGACTGGAAGTGCCCACGGCCGCA
>NW_005054302.1:3895079-3963320 GCF_000277835.1 Geospiza fortis | reverse complement strand
GGCAGGGAGGCTGGCGGCGGCGAGAGCGAGGAGGACGAAGAGGAGGAGGGAGAGGACGTGTTCGAGGTGGAGAAGATCCTGGACGTGAAGAACGAGGGGGTGAGTGCACGGCTCGCTGACACCGGGCCTGGAGGAGCACGTAAAAAGGTTAATCCCGTTGGAGGTGCAGTGTGAACCGCGCTGGGCACGGCCAGGCAAGGAAGCTTTCTGTGCCTTGCTCCGGATTCTGTGCCCTCAGCCAAAGATAAGGCTTTACTAAGTTGGTGAGGTTTTTTTGTCTGCATTGTTAAGCTGCTCTTGGCGCTGAACTGTGGTACTGTTTTGATGTGAAATGTTTTAGTGCAGAGATGGGCAGGGTTGGATAAGAACTGAGAGCTTAGAGGTGTTTTCAAGGTGTGTTGCCAGGGTCCACGTTCACAGACAAAACGGGAGAAGACCTCCTGAAATAAGAGAGTCTTCTCCTAATTGAAATAATAAGCTGTAGTCATCTTGCATTGTTTAAACTGAAATACCAGGCCTTGATTTGGTTCTTTGAAAGCAACCTAGACTGGTTGAAGTTCTTGAAAAATTTTCCTAAACCTCAAATAGAAAAAATAACACAGGTTTTTTTTTTTAATTATTTTGTGCCTGAAAGATTTTTATTTTAACTCATGGATGTTTTTATTTTAGGCTTCAGTCAGATCCATGACATTATAAAAATCTGTCAATTTCTTGTAAAAGATTAGAGTCTTGAAACCCTTAGGCTGGAGAGCCTTCAGATCAGCATTTTCTTTGATATTTGTGATGTTATTAAATTGTGCCTTAGCTGAAATATGTTGATATCTTAAGATTATATTATGCTTTCAGGCTAATACAGTGTTTATAGAAGTGAAGTGTTGGTCAACGTAAGTCAGGCTTGAAAACAAGAAGATTCCTTTTTCTTTTTCTTTTTTTTTTTTTTTTTTTTTTTATTCTTTCCACCCACCCCCGAGTGACAGAACCTGAAATCTGTAGGTGGTCGTGGTGGTGACATTAAAGAGTACTGGGATACATCAAGTATCATCTCTTAAAAATGTCATTGGCACGTGCTGGTAACAGGGTGTCTCTTTTCCCTCCCCTCCAAGCAGCCTGTTCTGCGGCACATCCTGAGCTCTGTGTGCCTGAGTTTTCCAGGCTGGGTCAGCTCCAGCGTGTGGGTGTAGCCAGCACGTGGTGATTGTGGCTTTGTGGCATGACCTCCAGGCTCGTCAGGTGTCCTCTCAGTTGCTCTGCTGCAGGGGCTGTGCTCCTGGGCTCCGCAAGTGCAGGGCAAGGCAGGAGCTCGTACTCAGGTGTAACTTCCAGAAGGGCTGGGAAGAGCCAAGTGTCACCACAAAGGGAGTCAGCCACTCGGAAGTGTGGCGTGGGGCAGGTCAGGGTGCTGTGTGTCACAGAACAGAAGTGTCACAGCTGGAGAGCCCTGCATGGAGATGCTCTTCCCACACACAGTACTGGTGGTGTTGGGCCTGGCATCCCATCATCCCTGGTGATGGGATGAGAGACAGCTCTCCTGGGTTGGGATTAGGCTGGGGAGTTAGACCTGTGCATAAGTAAAACATTAACGTGGCCTACTTAAGAGAGCAAGCATTGAACGTTTGGAAATGTAGTTTCTCAGTGTATCTATGAAGCTTTTCATACTGCACCTCAGTTATACTAAAACAGCAGGCTCTGTGCAAATTGTGATGTTCCCCAGTGGAAGTGGGAAATTTTAACTGTTTAATGACATGATGGTACCCTTTTCCATACGAATTGGTTCTACCTCATCACTAGTTCTCACAGAAGCTAGAGCAGTATAAAAATGCTTGGAAGCATTCTATTTTTCCTAAGTGATAACAGAAGGGAAAAAAAACCAATATTGAGTGAGAGAGTGTTGATAGGTGAGTGTAAGACTGTGTCTCTTAGGTGCGAGAATCAATCTTTGGCCTTCACTTAAGCAGAATTTTGTAAAATTGTACTAAGCTGCATTTTTCTGTCACTCTCCGTGTACAGGAAGTAGTCATTCAGCAGCCACATGGTTTTGCATTTCCATTAGACTTCATGTAACTTTTTCAATTAATGAAAAAGGGACTTGTAGCTTATTTAGTACCTGAGTTAAAAGGATGTTCCTAACTCTGCAGCTAGCAGAAGTCCTGCATCTGAAAGGGAATAACCCTGTGCCACCAGGCAGGTGAGAGGATTTGCAGGAAAGGAGCTGGAGTCCCCACAGGCAAGTGAGGTGAACATGAGTCAGCAGTTCTTGCAGCAGAGGAGGCCAGCAACATCCAGGAGTGTAGCCAGAAGATCAAGGGATGCTTCATTCTCTCTTCTCAGACTGCTGAGAAGCATCCTGAGTACCGTGTTAAGTTCTGAGCTCCCCAGGACAGAAGAGACGTATACATACCAGAGAGAAGGGTAATGAAAACTGTTAGGAAGCTGAGAGCTGGATTTGCTTTGCCATGAGAAGAGAAGAATCAGGGGAGATCAAAGTAATATCTGTATCTGACAGGAGGATATAGAGAGGACAGAATCAGATCTTTCCTGGGGGTGCACAGGGAAAGGATGAGACAGACAGAGGACACAAGCTGGAAGACAGGGAAACCTGCATGGATACACTGACTGGGCAGATACGTGAGCAGCCTGATGGAGGCAGTCCTGCTTTGAGAGGGCATTTTACTTGTTAGTTCTGGAGATCTTTTATAACCTAACACACTCTGTGACGAGGAAGTTACTGGTTGCTTATATTGTAAGTAACCCCAACAGAAGAAAGAGGAGAAGGGAATATGATTTGGGAAACTTAACTCCTAAATCAAGAGAGATGGGTTAAGCTAAATTCTAAGAGAAATGTTAAACTAAGGTGTTTGAATACAAGCTATTTATTTATTTAGATGTCTATGAAGCAGACATTTTACTTCTGTGAAGCGAAATACAGAAGATTATAAATAGAATTAGTTAGTTGGTTGCTGAAGTTTAGTGGCATGTTTATACACTTGGTCAAAGGTTAATTATGCTCAGGCAAAAATTTATGCATAGACATTTAATAGTAAGTGCCAATTGGCAAGTCTTCCTGAAGCTTTCTTTCTCCAGGCTTGGTTAGCACTGTAAGGTCTCTCAGAGCATTATCAGTCCATGTTTGAAAGTGAGAGGTACTATTTTGCCTCTCCAAAGGTACTTTCCTAAGTACATCTGCTAAAAAAATAATTTTTAATGGTAAAGAACTTCGTAATTTAGTAGAAAAAACTAGATAGAGACCGCAAGATGCAATTTTATCCCTCAATGAAGTTCAATAATGTTGAAACAATTGATCTCAGATTTTTGTATGTAATGTACCAAAATCTTTGTAACTAATTCCACTGAGATGCACACGCTCAGTTTTTTGTCTAGGTTTAACTTGATTTCATTGCTGGGATTTTTTTTTTCCCTTACTGTTGATATTTCAGTTTATCAAAAATAGAATTGATTACAAATATAGCATAAATTATAAATTTCAATATGAAACTTGGTGAATGGTGGTAATTAATTGGAAGTGTTAAGGGTTTATATCAAGTTATTCAGCAAAGAGAAAACAGTCAATCTTGAAATTATTATGGAAGAAATATTAAAACTTGAAAAAAAATTGTTTCGTAAGTGTCAGAAAACCCATTTTGATAAACTGATTGGGAATTTATGATATGTACATTGTAGCTGTGGTTCTGAACAAATGTTAGACTGGAAGTATTTTGGATAAAACTAGTCCAACTACAGAAATACTGATTTTTATATACACAAAATTGTATATCCACTGACATCCTCAAGAACTGACTAGCTGATGCAATACTGTGCTATATTGTATTAAATGCTGGGGGTTTTTCTTACAGGGTAAAACTCTCTATAAAGTCCGGTGGAAAGGATACACCTCTGATGATGATACCTGGGAACCAGAGGCTCACTTGGAAGACTGTGAAGAAGTGCTTCTCGAATTCAGAAAAAAGATTGTGGATAATAAGCCTAAATCTGTTAAAAAAGAAATACAGGTGTGTTTCAACTTCATTATCTTACCCTGGAGACATAATCCCTATCTAGACTCTACTGATGAGATGAGGGGAGAAGGGAAGGCATTTGAAACGTGGAATTTAAAAATCTCATCCAAAACTTCTTTGTTTCTTGTGAAACTTAATATTGTTGCTGTTCTCTGGTAGGGATTTTTTTTGTTGACAAGTTTGCTTGTAGACTAAATCCATCTAAACTTCAATTTCATTTCTAATGGGAATATGTAAGTAATGTATGGTCATTTTAGTTTGTTTTTGACAACATAAATAACCCCATTTCCCTACCCACATGCATATTGTCACTGAAGCGGGGCACAGTGTTCCGATCATCCTCCTGCTTTCTGTAGGAGATCAATCATTTGGTAAAATATCAGTTTGGTAATAGAGGAATACAGAAATATTAGATGCCAGAGAGCAGAATATAGCTTTCTCTTTTCTTCTTTTTAACAGCTCAGTTAGCCTGAAAAAGCAGTGTAAGGATCCTTTTTGAAAACTGGTACCCTGCTTCTGGGAAACCTGTGTAGGTAAATCCTACAAAATCAAATCAATTGTTTTTGATGTAAAATAGCTCAGATTTGTTCTGTTCTAGAATGTGGTTGTTGGATGTGCAATTGGTTGACTTGAATTGTTTGTGTATTGATTCTCATCCAAGCAGTTAGTAATGTAATTTAGGTAAGTAAGCTAGAATTGCATTATCACATTTTGTGGTTTGGCAATGAGGAATGATCTTGGCAGGGATCAAAAGATTAAAGTGCTTAAAAATTTATTTTTCCCAAGCACAACCACTACCATTTTTGTATACTTTGTACCAAAGTGATAGTTTACTGGGGAAGGAAAAACTTTTAATTTTTTTTCTTTACCTTTTAGAAACCACCTCTAAATGATGATATATTTGATGCAGAGTCTGACAGCGACTGGCAAAGTGAAGCAAAAGATGATGTTTCACCAAAGAAGAAAAAGAAGAAGTCAAAAGAGGGAGAGGATAAAAGTTCAGATGACCTGAAGAAGAAAAAATCTAAGTCTCCAAAAGTCAAGGAAAAACCCAGAACAGAATGTGAAAATTCCTCAGATACTTTGGTTTTAGATTCAAAGCCAAAAAAAAGGACTTTAGAAACTAAGGAGGATTCAAAGGACCCAAAGAAGCAAAGGAAAGAAGATACTAAAGAAATCAAGAAAAAGAAGGCCGAAGATTTAAAAATAAAATCTAAAGAAGATTCTAAAGAAAATAAAAAATCACAGAAGGAGAAGCATGGAGATGTTCAGATGGACTCAGAATCAAGCCCTGTGGATGATTCAATTTCTCAAGGAATTGATAATGAAAATTCAAACATAAATTCTGAAAATACAGATGAGAAACAAAAGATAATAAGTGGAGAAGAGAGATTGGAACAAGAAATGGATGAAAAAGATGCCATTCCGGATAAATATCTTGATGGATCAGCAAGTAATGAAGATGATAGTATTGATACTAGGGCTAAAAGAAAGAAGAAGAAAATTCAGAAAGTGGAAGACTGTAGAGAAGAAGATGGAAAAGTAGAAATTCAGGATACTCATTTAGAGAAGAAGAGCATGCAAAAAAAGCAAACAGGTCAAGAAAAAGTACCAGGAGAGTTGGAGAAAGTGTCACCTGCTCCTTCCCCAGTGCAGAAGGGTGTGAAATTGAGCACTGATGAAAGGGTGTGCAAGCCCATGGATTCCCCTGGGGAGGTAAGCACGGTTAAGGTGGGGGCTGGGGGTAAAATCAGTCATCTTCAAGGTACACATACCTCAAACCATGACTGTTCATGGTGGCAAAGAGAAAAGTACAAATTGGAAAGGTACTGAGCTGCATGAACTTAAAGAGACACCCACCGCACAATGTATAACAGAGACTGGGAAATTTCTGGATTCTGAACACTGTAAGGGGGGGAATGCTTTAGGAAAGGAGAGGACAAATGTGAAAGGATAAATGTCTCCCATTTACTGTGTCTTCTTAGAATGAAATTTCCTGTTCTTGCAAGGCATGCTGTTATTTTTAGTTTAGTTCATGTCCACCTTCAAGAGTTTCCTCATCTGACTTTTTTCTACTTGTTTAGTAAGGCAGAACAGCTTTGAGCAACACTTTCTCTCTCAGACACTGGCCATTCCATCAGGGATTACCTGTGGTGGCACCTGAGAACTGGAATGCTGAAATCACTTCTAAAGCCCAGGTCTCCCAGATAATTGTGTAACAAGCTTGTCTTGTTAGAATTCCTGGAGTGCTTACAGCGAATGTTTCATTTCATGACATGGTTTCATATTAAATAGAAACAGAAATGCTGTACCCGTTGTAAGAAATGAGCTAAGCCAATACCAGGATATTTACTGTTCCTCATTTAATACAGTAGTGCTTTAAGGAAAGCAGTATTGTAAAAGGCAAAAGAAGAAAATTATGACAAAAAATATTTTTTGTAATGTTTCTGGGAATATAATTTCTTTCATCTGCTTCAGCCTGTTCTAATACAGTTTGCATTCATAAAATGTCTGCTCAGAGCAGCCATGTTCTGATTTAACAGGATTGCAGCCAAGACACATTGATACTTACTGGACTATATCCCACTTCTGAGACCATAATTCCATGGTGGAAAGTTACTTCTGCAGGTTCAGCTGTGGTCCTCTGCTTGTGATTGTTCTGTGTATGGAGTAGGTCATCTTAAATAAGTTATTTTCGGGATAGAGAATTATGTGGCATAGTCTCAGAGTAGACCTGCACAGAAGAGTGTGTTTGCAAGATCTTAGTGTTGAAAGTTCTGGAAAACAAGGAATTACTGTGAGGCATAGGCGAGTTTCAGAAGGCTATTTAATTAGTTGAATTGATGAGGTCCTTTATTACCCAAATGTTTTACTTGCAGTTCAAGGCTATAGTGTTTGTGAGAGAGAGAGACAAGAATAAACAATATCTTTGGAATTCTGTTCTATTTACCAGTAGTGTAAAAATCCTGTCACCTTGACCATGAATAAATGAACAGCAGAGGACAGTGGCTTTGCTTGTGGCTCTTCCCTCAGCATTCTCAGTGAGTTGTCTCTGTGCTTTTCTTGTGGTCGTGTTCCAAGGAAGGTCCTGCTCTGAGGTACCAGCAAAGTATAGAAGGCGTTCTGCTCTTTGCTTCTTCTGAGTGTAGAAGGCTTAAACAGTGTTTCCTGTAACTGGTTAGTTATTCTCTGGAGCAGCTGCGTACTTGCATAGGTAGGTTTGGTGGAGTTCTGCAGGGTTTTTTTTGTTCACTAAATTGTTGACCAAACAAGATGATACCTTTCAAAGAAAGTCATCATGTATATTGCAGGTACCTGTCTTTCCTTATGTAACTCTGCTTATGGAGCCCCAGTCATGTCAAATTATAACACAGTATTTTCTGTTTGGGGTCAGTCTGCATGCTGACCCATTCCTTCCATTTCATTTGCCTCCAAAAATAAAAAAGGGTATGTTCTGCATCTGATCAGCATTACAATTCTGGCATAGAATTCAGGGTTACTGCTTTTAACAGCCCCACTGTAGCACATATCTGGTAGTCCCTTTAGGAAGTTATGGATTTCCTCTTAAATACTGAGCATCTGGCAGGATGAACAGCTGCCTGTGTTTGCATTAATCACATCAGTGATCAAAAGCTGAGGTTTGTGGAGGGAAGGGGGATGGTGAGGAAAGCAATTAAATGTCTCAGCTCTGCTAATACATAACGATACACCAAATTAATCTGGTTTAATTAAGGTTTTTGCTCTGTCACATGGTAGTATATATATAAATTTTTGTGAGGGCTTCTTTTGGGGCAGTTTTTCAGAAAGACAGTGCTGCTCTCTTTGCCAGGTTAGTGTCAGAGACTGATACAAAGCCATACCAAGGAGCCTTGTCCAACTTACTCTGCAGTGAATTTGGTGAGTGGAGAGAGAGGATTACAGGAGGAGAAAGGCAAACTTTGGTAGAGAAAGCTGGATTCCATTCTGGGAAATTTGATTGTACATTTACATCCATAATAAATTTCTTCTGTGATACTAGATACTGCTAAGCTCAGAGTTCTGCAGGGATATAATGACTTTGGGTGGATTTTGCTGAGTGTCTGTTTTTCACAAATAGCTGTTGCCATAACATTCCGTTTGTGTGAATTGCGAAGCTTGGAACCTTTTCTGTCCAACTGTCAAGTTTTCTCAGTTGAGATTCAACTCAATGATATCATAATGCTTCAAATACGGTGCTATAAAATTGTTAAATACTCTGAAATAATTACATTCTAGTTTACTAGTTAGAACAAATAATAAGTTTCTAATTTTGAATTTCCTTCAAAATGCTGATTTTGTCATATCTGCAGCTCTTCCATAAGGCAACTTGAATGGCTGGGATGCAGTAAAATTATGAATTGAAGTTACTATGTTCAGGAAATAGTACCTCCACTGTTAGGGAAGAAGCCTTCACAGACTTAACTCCTGACTCACCTGTTTAATTCTTAGGAATGTCTACAAGTCTGTTGCATACAGGTTTCAGTTGTATTAATTGTAAATATACTTTATTGTTGCAATGGTGAAAGGAGTTTATTTTCCTTTTTTTTTCTCCACCACTAAAATTATTGGTCTTTGCTTTCAATTTTAGGAAAAAGAAGTAAAGAAAACTGAAATTAAAGAAAAATCTCAAAAAAAGGAGCCTGAAAAAGAAGAAAAAACCAGAAAAGAACAGAAGGTCTTAAAAAGTAAGTGCTAACTTCTTGAAACAGAGAAGGGAATGACCCTTCGGGGCATTCTCATTTCTACAAGGCCAGATATTGTGTACTTTTGTAACACACACACACACACAGACACACACCAGAAATAAGGAATTCTGTGTTTATTTTAGGAAGCAAAAGTCTTGTGGTCTGTGGCTTTGCTAATACATGCTTCATGAGAATGTTAATATGTGCTTCATGTATGAAGCACAGAAGTATATATAAGTCTCTGACATTTTTGTAGACAAGTTAATTTTGCCCTTTTTAATTTAAGATTTACAACTGTGCTTCTCTGGCATGTAATAGTAACTTTTTTTAGAGGAATTGATCCAACTATTGGCTATTTTCAGAAATGTTCTGACAATATTATGAGTATATACTTCTTATAGTTAGAAAAATTAGTAGGGGTTCCCATAAGACAAACCTCTTGCCTCTTGCTTTAGCCACAGAGACAAGTTACGTTATACAACCCTGGATGATTAGATACACAACAAAGGATGTCTAGGTTCTGTTTCTGTTCCTAACAGTGTAATGGATTATTAGTGTTACTGCTCTTCATCTCAGAACAGCTCTGGATTACTTTTTTCAGGATAAATTCCTTCACTAGAGAAGCACCTTTTTCTGAAAGTGGCATACATGCTTACAGTGCATATGAAAAGTAGTAAGAAGCAGAATGATTAATGATTGTTTCTGTGCAGCAGTTGTCCTTTGTGTGGTCATCACAGATACTGAACCATACTTCAGAAGTAGTAATTTATGCACAATTCTAAACAGCATTTCTTAAAAGGAAGATGGTACCATGTGTAAAGTAGCCAGAAATCAGACTTGCCAGGATAGGTGGAGGTGGACTAGCTCTCCCTGACTTTTGTCTTAGGCCAAGCTTGCTACTGTGCTCCAATACCTTACAGAAAAAGAACAGATCTTTTCTAAATTGATGCTGGTCGTTTCCTTAAATTTTGTTATGTGATAGTCTTTAGTGGCTCAAGTAGTCACTCTTGGTAACTGTCTTAATATTCTAGGCTTGAAGGTCATCAAAAGTGCATTTGAGTTGTTTAGTGTAGCTTCAGAAGAAAAAAAAAGTGAACATTATGAGAATAACTGCAAAAGAGAAGAATCTTTGCTAGGATAGAAATTCATAAAGGAATTAAAAGAGCAAAGTGTACAAGGAAAGGTGAAATACAAGGGATGAAGCAAAGAGATGGACTTGCATTGCTGCAGAAGGTGATTGAAAAGTAGTGGATGTGTGTCAAATGGAGAGCACTGGTAGTTAAGATTTTCTCCATTACTGCTTGCATCTCAAGTGCTCCAGGTCTTGTCTCTGCAGGGGGCTGAAATGAAGTTTTCTTTTGAAACTCACTAGTACCTTTTCAGTGTGTCTCCAGTGCTTCTGCTACTACAGTGATGGAGTGTTCACCTTCCCATAATCACTTCAGCCTTATTTATTACAACAAATTGGCAGTTTCTTTCAAGTAAAAGCTTTTTATGTTTGTTTGTAATGTAGCCTTTGCTGCTGAGAACCATTCCGTGCTGACTGCCAGGGTTTATTTGAATGAAAAGTAGCAGTAGTCGTTTGTTAAGCTGCTGATCATTGAAGCAAGGGCAAGCATTCATTAGCTTGAAAATTTACAATTTATTACTTATTTTACTTTTCTTCCACAAAATTAAATACATGATAGATGGCAAGCAGCAAGTCCTGAGTTTGGGTATGGACATGCAGTTAGAATGGCTGACACTAGAAGAATTCCAGAAGCATCTTGATGGAGAAGATGAGAATCATGTATCAACAGAACCAATATCAAATGGTGAGTATTTTCTGGCAAGAAGGGGTATTTCTTAGCTGACATTTCAAAGGAAAATATCCTATAACAACACTGAATTTATTTTCTAGCTCTCCTCAGAGATGCTGTTAAAAGTGGAGACTACATGACGGTGAAAATGGCCCTTTCTTCAAATGAGGAATATAATTTGGATCAAGAGGTAATTTTTGTGCAGTAGAAGTATTGGAAGAGAGTAGGAGGGAAGAGTACAAATTTTGATTTTTTTGAAAAGCTTTCCCCTCCTATGTTGTTGCAGTTTTCCATCTCACCTAAGTAAAAAAGCACAGGGTGTCAAAAAGGAGTACAGACTTGGAAGTTTCAGTATTTGTTATCCATTTCTTCCAAGAAAAAAAATGAAGTTTGATAGAACTGTCCCAGTAGCTTTCCAGCCAACTTGCCCAGTGTATTTAACTGACTACATGTGGAACTTTGCATGCCATTAGGAACAATAACCATCAGTACAAGTGGCTGAACTGTGTAAAACACTGTACATGGGAAACAAAACTCTGAAAAGCCCCAAAAACCTGCAAGTTGTTTGACATACTGGGACCACTTCACTTCATAATTGGTTTGCCAGTTTGTCATCAGCTGTGTTCTTAGTGGGTTTACGTTCAAGGATCGATTTTCCTGTTGAATAGGACTGTAGTTCCATTTTTTTGAGTTTTAAAATCTCCAGTATTGGTATTTTCACTGGTGATCTTGTGTAGTTGTGTTATGTAGCATTTTGAGAACTCCACATTGTGCTAAGACTTCTGAGGTGTCATAGGGAAGATGAGAAATGAACTACTGAGGCCAGCATGTGTTCTGTGAGTTGTAAGGTCTGGTGAAAAATGCAGGAATAAGTGAGAAGACTGGCTGGTTAGAGTGTCTTTGTACTTACACTCTGATAAAATCAAAAAGCAATGTTGTGGGAGCGGCTGACTTGAGCCATGGTGGTTTTTCTCCATGGGTGCTGACAGTCTTGCTGTCTTCCCCACCCTCAGATACCTTACAGCCTTTCTTCCTGGTTCATTTTGGTTTTTCTGCTTCTTGTTCTGATCCTCAGAATGTTATGGATTTTGCAGATTATAGAGCTGAGAGTGTGAGACCTGCGGACCAGAAAAGTGGGAGGTGATAGTTTGCTGGTATCTGGCAGCTATGTATGTGTGAATTCTACTGCCAGGGAGGGAAATCTTTGTGAAACGTGTTGATGCACTTGAAATTTTTGTCTTGCAGCTTTGATTTATCTTGAAGTAACTTTTTTATTGTTATTTTTTCTGTAATGGAAATGATTTTTTTTCCCCAGGACCCAAGTGGAATGACCCTGGTAATGCTTGCTGCTGCTGGAGGGCATGATGACCTTCTGCGGGTGCTGATCAGGAAAGGAGCTAAAGTTAATGGTAGACAGAAAAATGGAACAACTGCATTGATACATGCAGCTGAAAAGGTTGGCTTGGGTATTGTTCTGTTTGGGGTTCTGAGCTCTTTTACTTATGTTTAAAGGTGGTACACAGTTTGTTACCTTTGAATGATGTCTAAAAAGTAGTTAGCAAGATACAGCACGGTGACTAATCATTTCAGCAGCTGTGGTTATTGTAGTCTAATAGTCTGATCACAAACCCGGCCCTGAGCAGAGAATATCACAGGAGGAAAAGTGGAGGCGAGGGTATCTCTGAATTTTTTTGTCTGAGAGGTGAAGTTCTTGTGGTAGAATTGCTTGCTATGATGTCTGGCTACACAGGATCCAAACTGGAGACACTTAGAAAATCTCTGATTAAACAGGATCTGGTATTTTAAAGCCATTGGGCAATGAACGCAGTGGCAAGCTCTTCCCAAACTAAGACCAGCTCAAGCAGTAAATTAGAGCGAGTCAGGGTTTCATGGATGCACTCCTCTGTTCAGATGGGTCCATGTGCTTTCCCATGTACAGTAGATAGAAAGGAAGCGGGGAACCTCATTCCAGTTTGGTGGCAGATGCAAATACACTGCTTTCTTTCTGTGATGTTTATTATTGCAGGATTTAGGAAAAAAAAATGTAAGAACTGTAAATAATTAGGACTATCCACTTGCCTAAGTCTGAAATGCTCTTTATTAGCCATGGGAGAGAACAGTGTTAATTGTGCCATGACTCATGTTTTGAATTCTATGGATGAATTTTAAGTAAATGTCATTTTATATTCTGAAACAAAATCAGAGTATTTTTTTTACTTACTTGTGTTGTGGGTTTGGTTTGGTTTTTTTTCCCCAGAACTTTCTAACAACAGTAGCTATTCTTCTGGAAGCTGGAGCATATGTGAACATGCAGCAGAGCAGTGGTGAGACTGCCTTAATGAAGGTAAATCCTGTGTTTGTCCTTATGTGGTTTATTAGGAATACTTTTGTCAAACTAGTAAAACATAAAAACTTACTTATAGAATTCATTTCAGGAACACATTCCATATTTGAAATAAAAATACCATTCATAGTTACTCTAAGCAGAGTTCTAATCCATTTCTTTAATGTAGTGTAATATCTAAACAAGAAACAGACGCCTTCAGCATGCAGTGCTAAATGTGGCTCATCATCCTCTTCTGCTGTTTGGCTCAAAGAAATGCAGATGTGGTCTTCAAATTCTAGAAAGGATAATCTTGCACTTGGGTGCTTCTGTGATTGGCACTTGCTGTTTTATTGCAGGCCAGAAATAAAATAGCCAATTTACAGTCTGATTCCCAGTGCCTGTTCTGCACCATTATTCCCCCAGTCACAAAGGAAATCTTGATTTTTTAAATTTTTTTTTTGTAATGGGAAAATTCTAATACTCTTAAAACAGTTTGTGCTTTTAATATTTTTTTCTTTATGTGGATGAATTTCACCAAAGTTCCCCTTTGGATGAAGTTGATGTATTTATGTGTAGGCTGTTTGTGTGGTTTGTTTGCCAAAGAGGTTACAGAAGCTTTCCTGCCGGGACAATGTGGTATTGTTTCTGCTCTGCACTCTGTGAGGCTTAACAAGTGGGGATTTCACATTTTCTCTGAAGACAACAACTCATTTGTGGTTTCCTCAGCCACTTCAATCCAAAATCTCTTCATAATTTGGCTACTTCCATGAACCTCAGTCTTGACCTTCTTTAAAGTTTTTATTAGTCTTTGATGCACAGCTGTACAAACCAATTAGCAGCCTACAGTGATTTATTCCAGGTGTTTGTTTTACAATGCAGATACAAAGAATAGGATCTTCATTTCCAGTAACTTACTGGGGCAAAGCTAGCCCTCTGTGGATAACCTGTCAATGTGTTTATCAAGTCGCTCTTATGTAACCTTAGGAATTTGATCATACTTTTTCTAAAAGGAGAGAAAAAAGATCTTAGCACTCAATTCCTTTCTGTCAGGTGGTGTGAGATTTTTCTTGGTTTTTTGGTTTGAGGAAAGCAGGTGGGATGTTCTGTTTATGGAAGATGATGGATTGAAAGCACAGATCCAAGCTCAGAGCAGAGAGAAGTTTCAGAAGCTGTCTTCTGAAAGGTCTTACAGTGATAAAAATGTTTTATCTATTGTGCCTTTTCCTAATTTATCTGAGTGAAGTGTTTGAAAACAAGTGATCAAGAGCATGTGTTTGCTTTCTTCAAAGTAAAACTTTTTTTAGATTTTCCTGTGCTTTTGTTAAGCTTATGGTTGATGTGCCCTGAAATTCTTGCTGTAAGTAACAGTGCACAGCCTTGAACATTTATGCAGAGGATAACAGTGGCTTTCTGACATAACTACGTACCAGTCTGAGACAAATTCTGTAAATTAATTGCATACCCAAAGTACCATTTTAAACTGAGATGCATAGAAAAATAGGCACTTGAAATGTTACTTCAGTAATTTCTGAATAGTTCTACAGAAACATATTTAGTTAGGTAAACAATTGCAAGAATATTTACAGTTACTGAACTCCAGCAGATCAGATGTTTTCACAGAACTTCTTTTTTTTTTTTCCTAATTATGTCTGCTTGGTAATCCTGACTGTTGCTGCTTCTGTCTGGATAAAGATAAAATATTTATGGAGTGTGTTCCTGAGTTTCAAGCTGTGTTACCATTCACAGAGCAAATAATTAATGTTCTGAATTGTAACTAATTTTGGATTTTAATTAACTTCTGCAGTTCTGCTTACTGTCATGTATGCTCTGTTCTGATGGGTTTGTCATTGTTTTCTGTCCTTCCATCTTCTCCCTTCCCACCCAGGCTTGTAAAAGAGGGAATTCTGATATAGTGCGGCTCATGATTGAAAGCGGAGCGGACTGCAACATTTTGTCCAAGCACCAGAACAGTGCCATGCATTTTGCTAAGCAGTGCAACAACGTACTGGTGTATGAGCAGCTCAGGAGCCATTTGGAAAAGTGAGTAAAATGGACTTGGAAGTTTGTTCTACTGAAGTTTGCAGTGCTAGGCATGTCATCATTCTGGTTTAAGTCAAGGAAAATGCCAGGAAAGAAAACAGATCTGATTTGGGCAGAAAGCTAACTAATAAATCATGTGAAATCAAAATTACATGAGCTAGCAGAATTGGCATACACTTGCTCAAACACTGGGTAAAAGCATGGAGAGGAGGAAAAGGTAATTCCTAGAAGAGAAAGATTCCTTTAACTTAAGATACAGCAGTCATGAAAACTTAGAAGTGTATAAGCACTGGACCATTGAATGTAAGCTCTTAGTAGGGCATGCCAAATAAAATACCTTGCTGGAAAGCATAGGAGAAAATCAAACAAAAGAACACCAAGCAGAAACACCATGAGAAGTCTGTGCAGGCATTGTGTTGCTGTGGTGGTGTTTGGACCTTTAAACATCAGCTGTGAGTTGAAAGTGCCAGGGATAAAGCTTTCATGCCAATAGATTATGGAAATCATCATCATGCAGCAAAATGACTGAAGAGCAGTGCAGTGTATGTGACATGTGAAGTGTTGATATCATATGGTCATGACAAAATATACTGAGCTAAACTGAGACAAACACACAGAGAAGGAGCAAGCTCTCCAAATATCCATTTGGAGGAGTACTGTAGTTAATGTATATGGGCAGAAAATTATAACCAGCCATCTCTAAATTTGGAGAAGACTTAGGGAGGGTCTCGTGGCTTCTGCAGCAGTTGAGATTTTGCCATGAATGCGTAGTTAGTGCTGGAAGAACACTGTCTCAATGCAAGACTTTTTTCTTGTTTCATGATGATGTAGTCCTTGTGATTCATCTATGTAATCTAAGACAATCTGTCAAGTAGTTTGTAATCCAAATTTACTCTCTTCCAGTGTACAGAAAGCCCTGGCTGTTTTTTGCTTCATATCTCTTGTGTATCCCATCAGCTGACTTCTTAAGTCTGTCTTTACAGAAACTGCCTTGCAATGGTCAATGTTTATCAATCAAAAAACACCTGAAGTGACAGGGTTAAGGGGATGGAGTCAGGTTGTTTTTAGTGGTTCCCAGTGACTGCACAAGGGGCAGTGGACACAAACTGGAACACAGGAGGCTACCTCTAAGCATCAGGAAATTTTTCCTTTTGAGGTAGATGAAGCACTGGCACAGGCTGCTCAGAGAGGTTGTCAGGTCCTTAGAAACTTTCTAAAGATATCTGAACATTGTGAGGTTTCTGCCAGCCCACTTGTCAAGCCTGTCGAGGTCTCTTGTGGATACCAGAGATTATCAGCCACTCCTCCCAGTTCTGTCTCATCTGCCAAAGTGCTGAGGGTTCACTGCACCATCTACCAGGTCATTAATGAAGCTGTTGAACAGGACCAGACCCACTACTGATCTCCGAGTGCACCAGCAGTGATTGCTTTCCAGCTAGATTTTGTGCTACTGATTTTTGCTGAAGTAACGTGTTTGGATCCAGTTTCATACCAGGAGGAAAGTGTTGTGATGCCACTGTTTTAG
Organism: Geospiza fortis; assembly: GCF_000277835.1. Classification (NCBI taxonomy): domain Eukaryota; kingdom Metazoa; phylum Chordata; class Aves; order Passeriformes; family Thraupidae; genus Geospiza; species Geospiza fortis. Next base: position 3,946,914 of record NW_005054302.1, on the reverse strand, counting down.
TGCCCTGTAAAGTTTGTCTGAGATACTGTAGATCACTGTATCACTAGATCATTCTTCCCTGAGCAGAGGAACACTATAAGGAATGTTTTTCTCTTGTAGAATGCTAAAAGAAAAAGAAAAGTGCTAAAAGCATAAAAGGTAATAATTATTTTTCAGAAATTAGAAACTTCTTAAAGTGAGCAGGGCCAGCTGAAGTGGGTCAATGGACTATGCTGATTCTTGCCTAGGGAAGCAAAGCATGACTTATTAGTTAAGGTTTTGAAGGCAACAGTAAGCATGGAGGATAAATAAGTGATCTTGGTATCTGCTGTTCAGTGTAGTGAGACTTTGTCACTCATTCACTATCGGATACCTTTCCAGTTTGTTTCGTATTTGACATCTGCCACATTCAGTTTTGGCTAACCTAAATAATGAGTTTTGGAAGATCTTGACCATGGAATTTTGCCAGTGAAGTGGCAGTTGAAATTAAATATTGATGATTACAAAGTCATGTCTCGGGGTATCACTGTGCTGATGTGAACTGTACAGGGAGTAACACAGCTCTTGCTAATTTGGGAAGCTTTTAGACTCACTACCTGAAAATATCAGTTCAGTGCTTTTTGTCAGTCAGAAAGGAGGACAGTATAGTAGTAGTGAAGCTGAAAATAAAATTATTAGAAGGTCAAAATGTGAAATCAGGAAACGACAACAAAAAATAACCCAAAGCCATGAGACAGGTTCTGCAGGCCATCCTACTAAATGATCTAGGGATAGGTTTGAAGTGGAAGAATATTTTTGCACAGCAAAACTGAATCATGAATCTCATTGTTGCAGAATGCTGTGGTCACAAATACATGGGATTTTAGAAGGGATTAAGCAGATCTAAGGAGATGGGATTTGGCTGCAGTTTCTAGTTTTGGATGGCTCTTAATCAGATTGCTAGAAAATAGGACACTGTACCAAAAAAACCCTACTGTTTAATTTCTCATATTTAATATGGCTTTGTCAAGCATCTGGGAAACAGGCTACATGGGCTTTGGGGCTTGCTTAGCCATGGCAGTTCTTGTGGTTTCTTTCCAGTGGAACACTGAAGTTTTACATTCTGCAGATGATAGTCCCAGTTAGCAGGGTGGGGAAGTGTGTTCTGAATAATAACTGGAAAAGCCATAAAGCTGCCAGAGGAGGGACCTCTGCTGTGCTAAAGCACTTAAAACCCATTTCTGACCAAACAGCTTTCTGAAGAGGATTACTGAGTGATCTGCCTGCAAAGGTGCTACACACCACTTGGTAATGTGGTCTGTCTTTGAAGTCTGGGCTGCCACTCCCACTGCTTCCCTAACCCCCCAAAGAAACAAACAAAACCCCCACTTTGCCTGCCTTTTAGTGGTAGAATGGCTACCTTTGCACTGTTTTATTCACAGAGTTTAACTAGGAACTGCATTTCTCTAGTAGTATTGCCAGTAAAATTATAGAGGGATGTGCTTCTTTATTTTTACTTGCAGGCAGATTGATAATTCAATCAGGCTGGGAAAGTGGGGATGTCTGTTTAGCCACCAAGTATATATTGATGTTCCTGGGATATCTTTCTATATATAAAGCCTTCAAAATATGTGGCTAGTAAGATCCTTTTTTTTAATCTACTGCAGTGCATTTGTATTAACATTTTATTTTTTTGGACCCAGTAGTTGAATTTCACAAACAGATTGCTGATAAAATATTTTATTAACAACATACTGGGACCTGTGGTTCATCTATGTATAAATGCTAGTGAGGAAGGCATTCACTCCTGAAAATCAGGAATCTAAAAAGGTGATCTGGAATCCCTTTTTTGCGTGTGTGTGTCAGCTCTCACCAAGCCTGTGTCTGGTAAAATAATTCACTGTGTGAAGCACAGGCCTCACTTGTTTGGTCTTTCAGGCTTTTAAAAGTAGCAGAAGATACCATCAGGAGTTATTTTGAAACTCGCCTTGCTTTGCTGGAGCCAGTGTTCCCAATTGCATGTCATCGTCTCTGCGAAGGGCCAGACTTTTCTTTGGATTTTTACTATAAACCTCCACAGAATGTGCCAGAAGGTAGGGAGGGGTTTTTTGTTGTGGTGGGGTTTTGTTTGTTTAAAAAAGGTAGAACAATATGTTTAAAGCATGTCTTAAATTATCTCCTATGCAAAATTATTTTTGTATGATTTTGCAGTGCATCACATTAACAATGCTCTGATTATGGAACATAGGGAGAGCAATTATATTTTGATGTATTATGGGTAGGGTTTGTGTGTATTTTTTTAAGGCTTTTTAATTGCCACATACAGAGTGTCAACTTCTTTCTGTTCATGGGTTACATTAGCTCAGTGACAGGTGTTACAGGAAAGGAGTGGTTTACCTTTACCTTAGAACTAATGATACAGGAAAATCTAGGCTTACTTGATTATGTAGAGAAGGTCTTGTAGTGGATCCTTTTGTTTCATGGTCAGTAGGTCATGTGCTGAAGGCTTGGAATGTAGTCCCAGCAGTGCCCTGAAACAAATGCAGTCTAGAAATACTAGGAAAAGGAAGCAGCTGCAGTCAACTTTGTTTTGCCCACAAACCTTTTGAAAAAGACGGGAATCAAATTCCCAGTGTATTTGGGAATATTTTGTTATTTTTCCAGGAATTCAGATGCTATTTTCTGCTGCTTGGCTTATCTAAGTCATTTTTTATGAGTATATCAGGGAAATGTCTACTGATACTGATTTTTCTTAAAGTGATAAATCCGTGTGACTATTGGAATCTACTTAAACTGAGATTGAAAGTGGGTATGTCTGCTCAGTTTTCCGGTTGTTCAGAGTTGTTGGATAAGTCTTCCAGTTCTTACTATAGATATCGTATCTTTTAGAATTAAGAAACTTAATGTAAGTTTCTGTATTAAAATGAAACATTTGTGGGTAGTTCAAGTTGCTGCTTACTGAATTCCAGTGCAGTTCATAAAGATCTATATTGTCTGGGCTCAGTTGTCTTTTCTCTTGACTAGACCCAAACCACACTAAATTCCATAACTCTCTTTGAGTAAACCTGAAACCACAGAAGTGAACTGTGCTGAGGATTGCTGTTTCCATTTTGCATTCCTTTCTAATAGCTACATAAAATTATTTCTGCTGCAAAAAGTCCTTAACTTGGTGACCAAGCCAATTGTTTTCTGGATTCACTGGTTTGGGAAATGGGATTTTTGCATGTTGGTTTGTTTTTATATATATATACACACACACACACTATATGATGGTTTTTATTTATATGTATTTGCACTTGTCTTCAAAGGTCTAGTGCACACAGTTCTAGATAATGGATCTGATTTTAAATTCATGTAACTGAATTGTCTCCCTTTCAGGATCTGGAATTCTTCTCTTTGTTTTCCATGCAAATTTCATCGGTAAAGACATTGTTGCTCGGCTCTGTGGACCATGCAGTGTACAAGCTGTGGTTTTAAACGACAAATTCCAGCTCCCTGTATTTTTGGTAAATCTTTTCACATAGCTGATTGTCTGTAAAACTACTTCATAAAGTCTTTATAGAGCAGCCCGGGAAATCTCAGTGCCATAATTTGAATTTACAGTATTGTGATGAAGCATACTTTTTATCATGATGAAGTTTTTCTAAAATGAAACTTAATTTTATTTGGATATGGACAGAACTATAATGTTTGCTTGTACTAGGTTCCATAAAAATGTATGACTTAAAAGTTAGGGACATAGTGCTGGATAAGCTCATTCTAGGTGGCCCTGCTTGAGCAGGGGATTGGATTAGATGCCCTGGAGAGATCTTCTCCAGCCTCCAGCCTTCTGTGATTCTGGGACTGAGGCTTCTTCTCTAATTGACCAAGCCTCTCATATTTTTGACCCAAGTAAGTTCTTAAATATTTTTTAACAACCTACCTCAAAGTTCTAATAATTATTTTCTAGTTTGTTTTTTTAATCTATTAAATGCATCACTCTGCACAATTTTGAAGTCTTCTTGTTTTCTCAGTCATTACATCAAAGGTTCATACACAAGGTTCTTTCAAAAAAAGCATAGTGAAAATATTGTGTTGTTAGTCCTCTTACACAGCTCTTTCAGCCATAACCTACCATTAACTTTGTCCATTTTTTTTCCTTGTAGGATAGTCATTTTATTTATTCCTTCAGCCCTACTGCAGGCCTTAACAAGCTTTTCATACGGTTGGCAGAAGCTCCTACTGCCAAGGTACAAAATGTTCTCAAAATTAAATGTGTATGTTCATTTGTTGTACTCTTCCATAGTCTGAATGCTTCTAGCTGTGCATTGCAAATGTAAAACTTACAGATTTTCCTCTGTTTCATCGTCCCAGTTTCCATCAGTTGCAGTTACATCCTGTGACATAGCCAGAACTTGGGAACATTGCCATGTGTTAGTTCTGTTATAATTAAACGTTTTTATATTGTGGTGAGAATAATTCATACACTAGGATAAACTAGTGTTCCAGCTAAACATCTTCTCCATCTATATTGTGAATTTAATGACTGAAAGATACATGGAGTAGCCACCTTTTATTTTGCATACAGAAGTTTTTGCTTGTGTGTTGGAAATACTTACTGGGGTATGCACTCTGCTTTTAAACAGTCTGTTGCATTTTACAGGTGGTTTGGGCAATATTCCCCACTACATGTTGCAAGATGAATTCTGTTCTGGTAGCATTTATTTCATCCTAGAAAGACATAGCAGTATATCTTCCAGATCCTTAGATTTAAAAGTTACACTGAAGTTACACTGTTAAATATTTTATTGTAGTTTCTTTTAATTTTTTTTTAAGTGGAAAAAGGTGTATTCAGATGGAAGTATATGTTTGTCTGGTTCAGATTTGGGGCTAACTTGTTCAAACACCACCTGATGTTGCAGTTTTCTACTGGAGTCCTCTAACAAGCCATCCATATCTCAGTAGGGCTACTATAAACTGATTTTATTAAGGACTTTGTAATTTCTCTTTTTTCCTTTCTTAGTCAGTAGCAATTGTGTGCCTTTCCTTGTGCCACATAGAAGCATTTAACACAGTAATCACTTGTGGCTAGCGTTGATGTGGAAACCTTTGTTTTCTTTACAGGTGAAGCTGCTCATAGGAGCTTACAGAGTGAAGCTGCTTGAGAGCATGCCGTGAGTGGACTGACACTTTTTTAGATATACTTCTGATTCCTCTGTTCAGAGACTGAGTAAGCAGTTTGGAACTTTTTGGCACCACGCTCTGAAGACTCAGTTCCCAGCTCACCGCTCATTGGCAGTCAGAGGAAGTGTGTGTTGAGAGAGCAGTTGAATACACTGCACTGGTGGGACAGGGTTGTCAGCTTTTTTTACTTTGTACAGATGTAGATGTAAGTATTTGTGCCAATACATATAACTCTGTTTTTCTTTAACTTGTGGAGTCCAGACTGCATATTTTGGCTTTTCCACAATGTGGAATGGTGCATATAAGAATTATTTAAGGTAATTACATGAAATGTCTTTTTTAAAGATCTTCATTTGTAAACTAAGTTTTGTACTTCCTCTAACATTTCTATGTGAAATGCAGAACTGTCAAATTATTGGAGCCATGGGCAGAAATTACACTTTAAAATGACTGCATTAGGTTTAACTTTTAAGTTGCTGAGGGCTGTGTTCTGTTTTAAAACTGCTCCTGTTCCTGTCTCTCAATGAGACACCAGTTATGCTTAGAGTGATTCCCTTTGAACTAACAGACTTTAGTCTGCAGGCGTGAACAAAGACATCTGAACAGGTTCCATTTGCAGAATGGTCTCAGTCAGGTTCCCAGTTAAATCTCTGCTTTAACCTGCTTTGGTATTAGAGAAGCAACTGATAGTTTTACAGACATCTTAACTTTTGAGGTCTTAGGTGACATCTGGAAAAATAAATACAAGGTGAAAACAGCAAACCAGAAAACTTGTAGCTACCTTCAGTGTCCAGGCAGTGCTTTTTGTAGACAAGAAGAGAGAATACATAGAGAATACATAGAGAATTTCAGATGTCCTCAGCCTAACAGATGACAGAACACTTGTTGTCCTTTACTTCAGAAATTCAGTTCCTCAGTGCAAAAAGCTGCTATCTTTTTATCTTATTATTATATTATTTTATTTAAATGACCCGTTTTATCAGATGACAGCAGTTTTGTAATGGTCCTGTGCTGTAAAATATAAATGTAATACTTCTGCATGGAGTATAGAATATCTTTCTTTGTAAATTAACCAACATCTTGAAAGGTAGGAAAAACCAAACCAGATCGTGCCTTTGCTGTTCTAGTTGTCACGTGTAGTTACATGCCACTATGTGCCTATATTATTAGCAAAACTTGTGCATAAATTCTTGATGATTTTGACTGCTCACCATCAAAATGGTGCAGCTGTATGAAGTATCCTTTTAAGAACTGTGATTTTTTAATATAAATTTCAGTTAACTGGTTTTTAATTTTTGATTCTTGAAGTTTTAAATCTTTCATATTTAAGAGATGCCAAATGAGTAACAAAGGACACAATTTTTGTGGAATGTCACATTAAGCTATATAAAACTAGAACAGCAGCATGACATAGAAATACTCGTTTCTGTTTTGATTTAGAATAGTTGCTTATGTTTTTGCACAGTATTGATGAAGTCTTAACAAATTTGGGTTTTGAACAGATTTTATACCTCCAGCTCTCTGAAATATGTTAGATACCTCACTTTGCTAAGTGTGAACACCTGAGATGCATGAAAAGCACTGGCTGAGAATCAGGTATGTCACTGCCAACACTTGGGACTTTGTGTAGCTGAAATTTTAGTCCCTGTGCATAAGCCTGGATGATGCATAAGGAAAGAGGGCACTTGTGTTTCCTTATACTGGAGTGCCAGGCTTCATCTGCATGGCTGCCCATCACAGTCACTCCTGCAGGACGTGTGGCAGCACAGTGTGTGTGGCACAAGCTCTGTACAGCACCTGCCAGTGGGAAATGCTGGAGCTGCTCCAGGCGGGGATAAAAGGTGTTTTGAACAAATGTCCAAATGATAGATATGCTATTTAGAAACTGTTGTACAGTCTAACCTAAAAATGTCTAGTAATGCTCCAAGAGTTGATAGAGCAAGTAGTTTGTCAAAGGCTGTTGATTTGGGGAGTTGTTTTGTTTTTTATCTTGAGGAACTTGGGAGAGATGGAGGAGTTCTACAGAACATGGGAATGAAATCTGGGTTTCATTATGCTTTTATTAGGGATGAATATTTTGCAGCCATCTTTCTCTTTTAGTTGGCAGTAAAAATTCAGAATCCCTATTGAAAATGCGTAAGAAGTGTATGAAAAGCTCTTTGAAGCTGGGTTTTGTCGGTTTTTATTGTATGGGTTTTGTCCGATTGCTGAAAAAGGTTTTGGTGGACAAAGGATGAAGAGAAAGCAGCTACAATAAAAAACAATTATTTAGGCACTGTGGAGAAATACCTGTGAAGTACTTGCTCAGTTTCTTCTTGCTGCCACCAGCAAGGGCTGCAGCTGCAATTCCCACGAACTGCAGTGGAAGCAGATGGGTCTGAAGGCTCAGGGTTTTTACCTTTGCTGTTCCAGCACCAGTACTGCTGTTCTGGCTTCTTTCACCACTGCTGAAGGTCGGTGGGTGATGCAGCTGACCATGTCACAGGCCTTCTGTGCTTTCTGCACCCATTTGCAAAAACAAAATGGGTTTTGATCAGTCTGAATTTAAGAAAGGTGTGTACTTTTCACCTTCTGAACATGGCTCAAAATGTTTGAGTGAGGGACAAAGACAAGTTTGGAAAAAATACCTGAAAAAGACACCACACACTAGAAATTTGAGCAGAACTAAGGCAGCAGGAAAAATTAAGCTTTAAAAGGGTTTCTCAAAGCTCAGATACCTCAAGTATAGCAGTCAGCAGGAAGGAACCAGAAAGAAGATGGTTCTTTCTAACTTCAGGTCACCTGTTTTTCCACAGCAAACCAGTCATGCGTGGTAACGACAAATGAATCTTTTTCCAGAATCTCTGTAATATTTCCTGCATGATCTGAAGTGTAAGGAACTCCTCTGATCAGTTACTGGTGGCACTGATGCAGTTACAGTAGAGGGGTCAGACTTTCCCATTGTCTCCCTCTGCTGCTGTGCCTCTTGCTCTTAAGGGAAGGCACAGTTCTGCTGCTGAGAAACCCAGACCATGTGTATGGGAACTGAAGACATTGTCACATACCCAGGGAGATGAGGGCCTGTTCCAAAACTGGATTCACTGCAACTGTGTGGGCATGGGCCACCAGAGCTTGAGGGGACAGGGTTACCTATGTGGTGACATCTCAGTCTGTAGCACAGACTCCCACTTCCTGATGAGAAGTCTTCCACCCTGTAGCTGGTACTTGTATGGACTTTCCCTAGCCAAGAAAAGTTTGATGAATTTGGGAAGAAAGCCCTGTTAGGCCTGTTAGAGCAGCTGCATGTCCTACACTGAATACAGCCCTCCAGTGGGGGAGGGGGGAAGGTGCTGTCCCAGCCCCTCCCACCTGTAAAGGTTGTGCTGACAGAGTTTTTCTCAAAAAGGCTTTACAAGGTTGCATGAGACAACCCGTATGCTTGCACAGGAGACGTGAAAGCTTTGGATGTTTCCTCACCTTTACAGATCTGTCAGCTCTGCTGTGTCAATATCAGAGTAATTCTTTCAGTGAATAGCAGGGTTAAGATCCCTAAAACCACAAGTGAACCTCCAGACCACGTCCCCTGCATCCACCCTTCCTGAAACCAAATGATTACCAGGAAGCCCCCAATGGTTCCACAGTGCAGGGAGTCCAGGTAAGTACAGCCACACTGTGCCTTGCACGGTTTTTATTAGTGCTATGGTGCACCACTTCCATGCACAGAAACAATGGAACAAAACTGTCACCATACTGTGCGCCACTGCCGTGAGCCTGGCTTCATCTTCTCGACACCCTTCTCTTACACAGCCAGATTAACAGGATCTCTTAACCACCCCTACCTCCTGCTCTCCAGCTTGAAAAACCCCTGCTGCCTGGCCCTGTGGCTGCTGTGTTCCACAGCCCTTCTGACTGGCCAATGGCTTCCATGGGGTTTGTCCACATCATCTTGTCTTCAAGAGCCCAGAACTGGGCACAGTGTTTCAGCTGCAGTCTCAGAAGTGCTGAACAAAGAGATTGCTCTTCTGGCCCCTGCTCAGCCATGATCTTCTAATGGAGCCCAGCATGGGGGTGGACACCTTCATCTTCACTTGTCCCTCAGGACCCCACATCAGCCTCTGCAAAGCTACTTCGCCACCAGGATCTACAACTGCATCAGCTTAGTTCAGTTCCCACTGCAGGATTTAACTGCATGAGGTTCCAGTCAAGTCTTCAATTCATGTCCACTGCATTGCTGATTTCAGGAAATAAAAAATAAACATCCTGTTACTCATTTAATTTGAAACAGTTTTACAATAGCTATAGAAATTTGAAAAAACCCCTCATGGTACATTACAGGCCAGTGTTCAAATCACATCACATAAAATTAATTTTTCATTCTTCATGTTTTTTCATCTTTTTATTGAGCTACATTAAGACAGCAGGCAATTGTAGCATAACTCCCTACTCAACAGCACAGACAACTTACTGCAGCTGTAATCTCCCCTATAATTAGCATTTCCTTCCAGTTCTTTTCAGCTGTCACTGGCTTATACCATTTTTCTCTAGGTAATTAATACTTTCATATTCTTCTAAACTACTGTAGCATAAACACAATCCACATTACTGCTTTTTCTTTAACCCCTACCACTTTCTTATTTTTTTGTCATATATTGTAGGGCTCAAAAGTATTTTCTTACTTTTTAAAGTCCAACAGCAATCAGTTAAACCAAGGAGCAGTCGTTTAATACATCATTTACTCTTACTATTCTTGTAGAACATACAAACGTTAATCCTTTTAGTTACACCCATTTCCCTTAACACTGCTGTTTCTATAAAGAAAATCTGCTTCAAGTGCAGTCTAGATGAAAAGGGCATCAGTACCTCAGTTACACATCAAAGTAGGCCAACATCAGCTCTGCTATGAAATGCGGGACTGGCACCATCTTCTGTGCCAGAGGCTGAAGTTAGTAACATCACAAAAGCTGTAACTTGTCTCCTCATGTAGGAAGAGGACTGGAGCTCACAAGCAGATGTATTCACATTCTTCTTGTGTCTTTTCCAAGCTGAGGTATTGGTGGGGGCACACCACATCCAGGCTGTGCATGTCCTTTTTTGTAATTTCAAACAGCCCTTTTCCCTCGGGTCTCATAGGTCCAGCCTGTCTGCAAGCAGAGAGAAAACAGCTTAACTGAGAATGATCAGTTTGTCCTTCTCCTACCTTCAGCCAGGTGTGATGGATTCAGTTACTGTTTTATTAGATAACAGCATTTGTGTGTCCAAGAGCACTGAGATACAAGGAAAAAAAAAACATTCATGCATTAAGCACAAAAATATTACTAACAAACTGAAAACTGAGTACAAAGTGTACCATAACAGGAGTTTTAACAAGTGACAACACGATTATATTCTCACCCTGATGGTCCTTGTAACTCCAAGGTGCAGAGCAGCATTTTGCATATCACAATGTAACAGCCTCGGTTCTGAGGGTGGGCAGCCACCACTGGCTTCCACTGAAACCTAATGCATTCAATAGAGACAAACATTTCCAAGAAGTACAATTCAGGCTGAGGAGTTACAAGAGACACTTCAGTGATAACTTCCTTGAGAGTGTGCTTTTGTCATCAAAGTAGAGCACTTAAGACTCAAATGGCAAATAACAGAGCAATGCATCAGCAAATGTCATCTTATTGCAGGGGTTCCATACTGTTGTCTCCTTATGACAAAAGTTTCATACCTTCTTGGTGTTTCTCGTGGGTATCTCCTCAGAATACTGACTCTTTCTTCTTCACAAAGTGGCCAACTGAGTCTAGTTCCCTTCTCAATCAGCCAACCCACTCTTTTTTTAGCACTCTTTTTCTCATTGGTTACAGCTGTGGCCTCTTAAAGTCAAGCCTGTTCCTAATCTTTGATAATTGGCCCAACTGCAACTCCTTAGGAGTAAGATTATTTTCTACACTATCTATATTTTCTTATATTCTATCCCCCTACAGCAAATACAGTTGGATAAAGAGCTGACAAATGCCAGCAATTTTTCAGACATCCCTGCCCCCACCGAGGCAGCTGGAGCTCCCTCTGTTCAGGAAGCCCAGGAGCAGGCAGCCTGGCATAAACTTAACACAAATTCATTAGGCCATTATACTTGGTCAGCCAGGTTCACACTGCAATCTGAGGCCCACACACATGTGAGGAATGGGGGAAGAGGAAGAAAGGCTCTTATCACTTCATTGAGACAAGGAGTTGTTATTTAGCCAGTAAAAGGAACACTTGTATCTCCAAGGAACCTTGACCACCCTTTTTTCCCTTCACAGGAAGGAAACTAAGCTGACAGAAAAATTCTGAGATGCCTGGGAAACCTGCCAAACACTGAGGTTCCCAAATGGCTCTTGTGCACAGCAGCACTCTCATATGTAGTGACAAACAAGACTGAATTCCAATGGCTACATGGTCAAGACAAAACATCCTCTGCATAAAAAAAACCAACCAAAAACATTTGAATCAAACTCTGAAAAAATTAGGCATTTTCTGTTTTACTTCTACTTTTCTGACAAAGAGCTTTAGCTGCTTGTCTTTTTTAGATTTTGTGAGTAAATGCTTGTAGCTTGCTTATTTCAGTAGTCTGGTTTATATTGCGAATTGTTGTGTGATAATTTTTATACTGTGATTTTACTACAACTAGAAAATAATGGGACTCCTTAGTAAAGGGCAAAAGCAGAACCACAAAAAGAGGTGTGCAACAACTTTCCCAGCTTGTCAGTGCCCTTCCCAGTACCAAGAACATGACAGGGTCCAGCTTAGAGAACACAAACTGGACAAGTCACACGTGCTGAGCTTGCAAGGGACTCCCATGAGTGCTGAAGGAGTTGCTGCTGGCCTTGCAAGGCCACCCTGCATTGCTGACAGAATGTGGCAACTAGGAGAGGTGTGCAAGCATCAGGGGAAAGCAGAAGTCACTCCAGTCTTCAAGAATGGCAGGAAAGAGGACCCAGGGAACTAGAGGCCCTCAGAAGGTGATGGAACAACTACTCCAAAAAAAACATTTCCAGACCAAGAAGGGCAAGAAGGTAAGTGGCAGCACTCAGCATGGATTTACAACGAGGTCATTTGCAAATTCTTAAGGATCCCAACTGGAGAGCCTCTCTGGTGACATGACCAGTTCAGTGGACGCGGGGAGAGCAGTGGATATTGTCTGCCTTGGCTTAGGAAATCTTTTGACGCTACCATAGTATCTCCAATTATCATTTTGATCCTATCATGATACTAACAGACTACTGATAGGCTCAGTGGACCACGAGGTGGACTAAAAACTGGCTGAAGAGATAGGCTTAGAAGGTTGTCGGTGGCATGAAGTCCTCTTGGACATGAGTGAATAGCAGAGTATCCCTGTACTGAGGCCAGTCCTTTTCAGGATGTTCATTTCTGCCCTGGTTGATGGGACAACATGTCCTCAGCAAGTCTGCAGGTGACACAAAGCTGAGAGGAGTGGCTGCTAAGGCCATTGAGTCATGCCACCATCCAGTGATCCCTTGACAGGCTGGAGAAATGGGCTTACAAGATCTCATGAAATTCAACACAAGGAAATGCCAAATCCTGCTTCTGGGGAGAAATAATCCCAGAGACCAGGACTGGCTGGAGGCCAGCTGGCTGGAGTGCCCCTTTGCAGGTAAGGACACAGTGGCCCTGGTGAACACCAGGTCCAAGAACCACCCTGAGCAAAGAGTACAACCTGGCCACAAAGGCATCCAAATGGCATCCTGCTTTACAAAGAAAGTTTCCAGCACATGGAGAGAGATGATCATCTGGTCTGAACCCCTGCCATGGACAGGGACACCTTTTACATGTGATTATAAAACAGATAAATTGTTCTGGTCCTTTATATTCCCAGTTCTTTTATTTACTGTTAACACAACTACAGAGACAGCTCTGAGTCCTTTTGCTAAGCCAAACAAACACAGAAGAATTAACACAAGTTTCTCTTGCTTTACCAGTAGAACCTGCACATCTTGGTCAAATCCCACTAGTGTTTAAATTTACTTTTACTTTATAAAAATAACTGGTATATTGGAATTTTGGAACTACCAGATCTATTCAACTTAGCCACATAGAACTCTCTTTAAAACCTTGCTATCTGTCAGCCCCATTGAGATGCTGTCCACAGTCAGGGCAGATGGCAATACACACCTGTGTGCACACAAACTGTGCCCCAGGCTTCCCAGAGTGCATGGACACCACCTTCCAGACCAGAGCCCTCTGATTAATGCCAAAGACTGTTCAGAATCAGTAACTACTGTGTTGGTTGTATAAACGATCAGGAGTCTGAGTGCAATGTATCAGTAACATCCAGCAGCTCAGACATGGCATCATATTAATGTGGCACTGTGGGGTTTGGATGGCTGGCCAGACTGCTAGAGGCTGTGTGCATATGCCTGAAGTCCTTTAAAAACATAATACATGGCAGGAATTATGCCAGGAATTACATTATCTGAAATCAAGTATTACTTGAAGTGTAGAAGAACAACTACATCAAATCACAAATCTGAACAAAAAGCAGGGGACTGATTTCAGTAACTGCTGGATAAAGCCATATACCTTAATACGTACCTTGTTCTAAAACCTGGTTTAGGATTCTCTTTTGTCTGCATGAGATACCAGAAGGATTCTGCACAAGCCAGTCTTCATCTGCATTTTAAAGATTTTAATAGTAACCTAAAAAAATAAAGAGACAGTAAATAACTGACATTTCAAGCAAAAGGGAAAACGCAGTAGCTTCTCTTTTCAGAAACCCATTATATATGGAGTAATAAACCATAATAAAACTTCCCATTAACAGAAAAAAATCAATTTATTCTCTACCCATTCTAACCACTTAGTTGTTTCTCCACAGATTTTATTTAAATTTTTACTACCTCAGCAGTTAAACAACAGCTGTTCCAAGAACATTAACAAGTTCCTAGATTTTCATATTTCTGCTTGGAGTAGATTAACTGCAGTTCTTATCCAAAGAGCCACAAGTCATTTCCCTTTGGAGGTTTTCTAAAACATGTATTTCATGTGACAGAAGACATTCTAGACATTCTAGGCCTGCCAAGGCACGTGGCCAAAGTGGCATTTCATCCTTCTAATATTAGAGCCACTAAAATGATTAGGATCCCTGCACACAACACGGAGTCATTAGTGACACTTGAGAACTAACAGCTCTCACTGCAGTCTCCTCCTCTTTCTGCAGCATGTTGTTGTACACACATTATTAACTGGGGTCAAAGTTTTCTATCAAAATAATATACCTGAACTGAGCTGGAGTAAAAAACCATCTCACAACAGAACTGCATACAAGTATCATTCTTAAAATACAGTTTAATACTGCAAACGTTAGAAAATGATGCAAAAGTTTAGGACTTCCGTAATTTTACAACTTCTGCAATTGATTGGCTTGTATTTGCAGTAAGTGGTATCCACCTCACACAGTGTCTTCTCAGAGTACACATGCAAAACAACTATCCAAAGTGTTTAAAATTCAACAGCTCCATGCCCCAGCCACTCAGGCTTCAAAACAGCTCTCACCTGTAGACACATTCCCTCCTCCCAGAATTAAAATCACCTCTTCTCCGTAAGTGTCTCAGACTTAAAAGTAATGTGAGCAGTGCAATGTTTGACAGGCTTAGCATAATCCCTTACTCAAGCACAGAAACATGTTTGCAGAGCCTGAGAGTCCTAAGGAAATGTCTACAGAGAAGACTGCCTGAAAAGGTCCTCATCACAACAGCACAAAGGGGTGAAGAACTCCCCATACTCTCAAGTAAAGACTTGTTAAAATGATTTTCCAACATCTTGAGGTCCTGTTTTGATGATCATAAAACTTAGCATACCCTGTAAAGCATTTATTACAGAAAGAATTCCTTTGGAAAGCCACACACAGGTTACACCTTTCAGGCTAGCTTCACTTTAGGAGCAGTTCCAAAAAGCAATTCAAGAAGTGACATATGTGCAAATTACAACACACAACCACAAACGTTTACAATAAAGGTAACATTTACCTTATCAGACACAGCTGAAAACAGGTTGAGATGTGCAGCTCAAAATAAATACCATTTTAAAGTTGGCATGATTAATGTCTGAGTCCTATTAGATCAATTTTCCTATTTATGCCCCCTCCCACACCATGGTGAAGCTTGCTATCTATCAGATTTCAAAAGTTCAGTTATCTATTCTGTACCAGATATGCAGCAAGATAGATACTTTTTTGTAAAGCACAAATGACAGAGCACAGCCCACTAACCCTTTCTAACTGTGTTGATTCTACAATCATTTTGCAAGTCAAATGCAGTAATAGCTGTAGTGATGAACTGTCAGTCACAGGGAGTTGGCTGGAAGTGTTATCTGGACAAGTGTTAGTGTCCTGAGACATTACCTCAACATGCAATTAATGTAGCTATTGATACGTATGTACCCATCTAACAGGAAGGCTAAAATTACAAACTGCACACTTTTCAGGCAGTATTTTATTATTAAAAAAACCCAATAATTACTCTCTCCCTTCCCCCCCCCCAGCCCCCCACCTCTCAAGAAAGCTAAAGCATCAAGGCCTAACACAGTCTCTCCAGTTTCTGGAACTGACAGTGAATATTACTTTCTCTTTCTTGGCCACCCAGATTTACTGAAGAGAAAGCAGTGTGCCATATTCTTGGCAACCAGTAGATATTAGTGACAAAGCTGTAGCCAAATAAATATCATAATTTGATTACAGGCTCTAAAACCACCCAGTAAGACTGCTTGGAGTGTTAAAATGTCTATAGTTTCTACTAGGAATGTGCCTCTGCACGATTTATTCATAATTCTCCCTCTTCTAAGATCATTCCAACCTCTCTACCCTATATAAACTCTACTATTTGTGATTAGCAGTAATTACTTTGCTAGAGCTGAATGCATCCAAGCAGCCAGCGATGAAAAAAGTGATTTCTAAGAGTGAGCTGGAACACAAGAGAAAGCTGTTTTCAAAGAGACTAATTTTCATCCATATGATAAAGTTCTTCTTTAAATTGAAGTTTAAAGTGGGTATGGTGGCTATGGTAAGCAAAATGAATCTGAACTAGTCTAAGAGGCTAACAGCATGGTAAACATGCCTGTTCTGGAGAGAAGAGAGGCATCACACACAAACACAGTGATACTGTGCTCATATTGTGCCATTGTGAAGGAAAATTGAAAACCAACTCCTAAGTGCAGCTATCTCAAGTAACACATACTCAGCTTAGCAGGATACCTCCAGCAGAGACTGGCTGTGCGGGACAAGCTCCAGGCTGCCAGCGCCAATTCGGAGCAGGAACAGCTGTGGCACTCCAACACTGAAGGACATTGCACATGTACCTTGTACACGGATGCATGGCAGCTTCATCAGATTGACTGACAGAACAGGTTTTGTGGTTTGGTTCAGGTTTTTTTTGTTTTCATTTTTTTAATTAAAAGGAATTTTGGTGACTACTCTAACTAAGATTAACAACCCCCCTCCCTAAGTTTCCCCTTTATTTTAGGTCTACTTTAAAAATTACCTAGCAACACACAACAGCAGCACAGGTAAATTTTGACTTCCACTGAAGTGACCATATGACATTTTGCACCAGCGGGCACAGGTATGATTTTGAGAGTAGCAGAACCACTATCCAGCACACAGAAAGAAGAACTCCAATGCCGAGCTGTTCTCAGGAAAACACACAATCCCTTGTGGCCACTTATTTGGGGTTTCCAAAGGGAACCCAAGATGATCCGCAGAGCTGTGTTCATGTTTGCATTTGTTCAGGCTTACCTATCAAAAGGTAACAGATAACAATGTTGGCTGCTGACATACTAACAGAAGATATAGTGCTAGACATTCCTAAATGGTCAGGCAATCTTATCCTCCCCATTCTTCTCTTCGTTTTAACTTTAGTCTGGCCAAACCTGCTCATGTTAATTATGACTAGTCCCTGATGAGGACAATGAAACCATTAGAGACTAAAAGCAATTGTTACCTGGCATCACTGCATAGCTGCCAGGGATTATAGGAGACAAACTGCAACACAATTTTTCCAAATCTTGTTTGCCAAGTTCTCATAATAGGTGCATATACTTGCAGAGAAGTAGAAGCAAGCAAGCATTTAACGGGGAAAAAATTACCAAATTAGAGCTCAAAGGAAGAATTAAGTTCCTAGAAACAAAAGGGAAAACACTACTTGAGCTAAGCCAACAAGGCATTCAATTTCCTTTGCAAGATCATTAAAAATATTTTACATCCATTCCACAACTTTCAAGTTACGAGGTGTAGGGTACCTGAAGTTAGCATCTTACACAGAATGAGGAATGTGAATGCAGTAATATTCCTCTTCTGGGATCAGATTTCAAAAAAGAACAAATGGTGGCAGTTACTAGTGGCCAGGCAATGAACACATGCCAGTGACAATCTGCGATCAAGGGACATTAGTTTCTGTTTTGCTTGGATTGCAGATCTTCACCACATAGAAATTAGATGATTTCTTCAGTATTTAGGGAATGATGAGCATGTCTGAAAGCATTTAAACAGAAGACACAAAAGTTTTCATCTGTACAGCTTCAGCACAGTCTGAATTCAAAGGTACTAAAATTTGTAAGCACTTCATAAAATCAATGAAATTGCTCATTTGCAAGTCATTACATTCCTAGATGCAAGACACAATAGCATCAAGTGGGTTTTTTATATATATATATACACCCATTATATTTTTTGCAAAATTTTATGCATTGTGAGACAGTAGTCCAAGTCATTAAAGTCATTCATTGTTGCTATGAAACAACAACTAAATCCTGTATTTTTTAATACAGCCCCCTCCCCTCTATGACACTCCCATTTCAAGTTGAGGAACCTGCAGCACCAGAATAGCTGGCTCATCACTAATTTTCATAATTATTACCCATTTTACAAATGTTGTCATTGAAGCAGCAGAAATATTTCTCAATGTTTAGATTTTTACTTTCAATGACTGTATTCATGCTGAGCAACTTGGAAAAATGACCAGATAGTGGTGTTATTTTCTCCATTTAGAACTCACATGACAGGTTACACAGATGTGAAGTTTTGAGCATTTTGTAATACTTTATCATGAACAGCTAAAAAGTACAAAACTGCTGAACGAACAAGAGAATAACCTTTAACCCTCATCATCTCTTTCACCTAGAAATAATGATGTATAGATGTGACTTCACAAAGAAAACTTAAGAAACCTGACAAATGAAAAGCATCTGACAATGCTGCACTTGGCACTGGAAGCTAGAGTTAAAATTTCACGAGATAATTCTGCCAGGTTCTGGAAACTTTGAGGTCACCTATCACAGACATAGATTTAGAAAAGTCTGCTGTAAAGAAGATATCATCAAACCAGCACAGCTAGCACAGAGTTAAGTAGGATCAGTACAGCTCTACTACTTTAACAGAAGTTAGGATACCATTGTGCTACACACAATGCAAAAAAATATAAACTTATGCAAGGCGTTAAGAGATTTTTGGGATGTTTAAATAGGCATACCTCTATTAAGACTCATTTTTTATTTCAAAAATATTTTAAATTGTTTTAAAGTAGCAAAAAGGTGCATATGCAAAACATAAGAGACAGTTTTCTCGTACCTTAGTTTTAAGACTACAGAAAAGCAGCATAAGCTTTGTATTATAGAGTAATTCTTATATATAGTAGTGATGACCTCACTAGTTTGAGGATGTTTTCTATCTTCCAAAACCTAAGAGGGAATCTAGTTTCACACAAAACTTCCTATACTGTGCACAGTCTCATCTTCTCTAATTTAAAAAAAAAACAAACAACAGTACTCCTAAGGAATTGTGAAACTCACTAATACACAGCTTCTGAAGTGTTTGCCATTATTCTTTACAGAACTTCACACAATGCTCCCCATTCCCTCCTGTAAGGTTCCTTACCTGTCATTTTTGCAGCAGGTGCCAAGTTAGGCCTGTGTCCTAACCTCCTCTTCCAAAATAATGACAGCAGAATTGATTATCTTTGTGGGGCTAAAATCTCTGAAGCCATAAGACTGTGCTGGGGGAAGGGCAGGGCAAGACATGGTCACATAGTCTTTATTAACATCAACTCCAAGAGCTTTTATCTTTGACATGCTTCATTTGAAAATATAAAATTTAACGATACTATCCAGTACATACAACTACACTGAAATGAAACCTAGTCAGGAAGGATTTAATAGGGTTTAACTGTTAATTTATTCATATAAAGTTTAATAAATTCAAAGTTTTGCTTAGATGACAGAATCATGGACTTGTTAATGTCAGAAGGGATCTCTAGAGATCATCTGGTTCAACTCCTCGGCTCAGGCAGGGCCACCTAGAGCCAGTGCCCAGGACCACATCCAGATGGCTTGTGGCATCTCCAAGCATGGAGACTCCACAACCTCTCTGGGCAGCCTGTGCCAGTGCTGGTCACCCCTCACAGTAAAAATGTTTCCTGATGCTCAGAAGTAATCCTCTGTGCTCCTGTGTGTACCTGTTGCTTCTGGTCCCATCAAAAGATCTGTGATTCTTTGTGCAATTAAATAATTTCCTTCCTGTACTAACTCTACTGGGTGACAAATTCAATCACAGATTACTCTATAATAAATGCAGAATATCAACTTCTGGCTTCCACCATAATAAAATCATAATTGGTAGAAAAGAGAAAATCTTACATTAGATTTGAAATACAGGAAATGGAATATGTATTTCAAGACAAAGACAACAAACAGCATTAATAAACTGCAGGGTATCCTGAAAATGTTTTACCCCATATTGATATACTGACATAGACTTACCTGTTTCTGAAAAAACCCACAATGCAATGTTGAGTAAAGAAATAATTTCTCTATTTGCTACTCTCTGCCTGGCAAGCTGGGACTCAAACTTGCTTCTTTGTCCTTTCATTGCACAACTGGACATATTCCTGATGCTGCACTATCAGGATTTATTTCAGCTTTATAGTACCATAGAATGCTGTAAATTCTATGTACAGCATTCCTTATTTTAGTAGAAGTCACTACTACCTGCAAGATAAGAGCTATTCTTCCTACCCAAAGTGAAATCCCTTTCTAAGTTAATATCAAACATTTTTTAAAAGCTTTAAGCTCAGCTGTCATACACAGAGCAAAGCCAACACCTACTAACTTGTGGCAGAGGACTGAAAAGCACTATATTAGAAATAATTTCAAGTCTGAGTAACAGATGAGGCATCTTAGTGAGTGTTAGGAATACTATTAACCATTCCACCATATACCCCCCCATAAAGTCACTCCAGTTGGTTACCATTTTCTCCAACTGAGACCAAAGTAAAGGCCTCAGTGATGACAGTCATTTGCACAGGACCAGGCCAAGACCACAGTGCGAGAAGTGAGGAACTCCCTTTTGATATCATCTTATCAGTAACTTGGCATCATATTCAAAACTAAGTATTTTTAATCAGAGTGATTGCTGGTACTGTTTTACATCATAGCTCATTCAGATTTCAAGATGCAAGCTTGCACTATAATTCTCACATTAAAAATACTAATTTACAAACAAGCTATCAAAATTATCTTGGGTGCCAAGTTTGTAAATATCAACACATTAATGAGAAAATGGTTACACACACAGGACAAAAATATAAAAGCTGTTACTTCAGTTACCTGTTTGCAACTTTTGATGTAAACAAGTAAAAACCATCCATTCTAATACACTACAAACATTACTTGCAACATCTTGAAAGCATCCGCTTAAGCAAGCAGCAGCTTCTCCAAAGAACTCTGCATTTCAAACTGAAGTTCTGCTTTCTGATGCATCCATTTCTTTGAAAGATTAACAGAACATGTACTTGTTACCAGATTCTTTTGCACTACTTTTTACAGACCACCTTCAAAGCAGTTTGCTCTCCTATTCTGCTCAGTCTTGTTCTGGTCTTCTCGAACTTACTTTCATCTTATTTAACAACTTTTACACTTACTTTCATTCTGGACTCTGAAAAATCTTGCATCTGATCAGCACCTGACTGATGAGTATGCCCTGACAGGGTATATTTATGCATAAAGTTTGAAGGACTCTAGTTTACATCAAGTTGTGAAAGCTAAAATAAATGCAGATGTCCAAACAGTTTAAAGATGAACCTCAGAAAACAGAGGTAGAACAAAATCCAAGTACCTTTATTACAAACTTAGGGAATTAGAACCATCCAAGAGATTAATTTTCTGTAAACACACCTGGAATTATTAAAGGAATTTGTCTCATTGACAGTACAAGTGTAACTAGTCTGTATTTTCTCTATTTTCTTAAGTCTCTAATCAAACTTGCTGAGATCAATACCTCATTGAAAACACAACTTTCATTAATGAAAAGTAGTATTTGGAAGTGCACTGTAATGACTGAACAGGTATAAACTAAGCTGACTGCAGCTGATAGGAGCAAATGCTGATTTAAGCACCCCATGATGGCACCACTTTCAATCCACAACTGCGGTAGCTGTCACTACCTGAGAGAATTTGCTAAGCAGAAAAGATAACTTTAAAAAGCATCTGAGGAGCCATAAATAAACTTCATTAACTGAGGCACATGAAGCAACTGCTGAAACAACCAAAGGCACTACCATATTCCAAATCCTGGGAAGGCTGTGAAAATCATGCAGCTGTACATATACCAAGCAGACAAACTTACCCAAGATGCTGACTCTTCAGCCATTCAAATTTATCACTGTGGCAAGATAACTAGGTTCTTCATAAACTTAAATCCTGATAATCCTATTCTTGGTTTCTCACAATCAAGGTAAAGATGACATTTTCCTGCCATAAGAGCAGGACCAGATTCAGCAGCACCTGTTTCAAAGCAGAAGCTTTCTGAACTTATGACAGAAATCCTCTACTGGAAGCACTGGTACTTAAGTTACACATATTTGAACTTCAGTCCTTTTCCAGGAAATTTTGTCCTGTATATTTAGCCTTTTCCTGCATGTCATTAATTTCACCTCTATTCCTTTAAGGTTATGTAGTCAAAAATTAAAGATACAAGAAAATATACCTAACTCCCCAATAACATTCTGTTCTTACCTTAATAAAACACAGGCTTTCAGAATTACATTTTCCATTAAAGCATGTATTTTATTTGAATGTTTACACTGAATTAGTTTTGTTTATAGCAGAACTCTGAAACAACATTTAAGAATTTTAGATGAAGTTTATAAGAGTCATATTTGGGGTCTTTAATTCTGTGGTAGTTCCTAAGTTATTAAAAGCTGCAAAGTGAAAGATGAGATAAAACCATGTTTTCCTGCTCTTCCACAATATTATCTCCACCATCTGTAAATCCATGAAGATCACTTATCTAATTTTACTTTTCTGTATAAGTATTTGCACATATCTGTGAGTTCAGAAAGAGTAACTATCTATTAAGTTCTCATGTACTCTCTGTCACTTCATTACTGCATAATTACACAAAAGAGAAACAATGAAATGAAATTAATCCAGAACAAAATTTTTTGCCCCCCTTAGAAAGAGACCTATATCCTTCTTAAAGGCACAACAGGTTAAGAAAACATACATGATATATACTAACACATATGAAGAGGTATGTAACAACTTGTCAAATCATAGAACTGGTTTTTACTGTGCATCTGACAGCTTTCCCTTGCTTTTAACTATTTCCATCAAGTTTAGTGTTAGAACCCCCAAATAAAGTTTCATACAGCTCATATCTTCCACATTATCAGGAAAACAAAAGCCTTTTACAACTAAAGAAAACCTAGAGTACAGAAAAGGAAACAAAATCCTAAAAGGAATGGATTAGGATAACCAGAGCAGGCCAGTGACAAGCATCAAATATCAATAATTTGGCCCAATCCTACAGTGAGTATGTCACCTTACATCCTCACATCACTTCTAAAGCTTGGCAGAAGCTTGCATAATTTTCAATATAATTGTAGTGTAAGGTTAGAGTTAAGTCCTCAGTGTCAAACCAGTAAATGATTTAGAGCTCAAGTAAGACCTCTAGTGAAATTGCTTTCCCACATTCTTTAAAGATACATCATTTGGCTTCCTTCACACTGGACAGTTTTAAATATATAAGACAGTTAAAAAAAAACGAGTAGATTTTTAAGCAATCATATAAAGAAGATTCTGCAATACCAGTTTTCCCACACAAGACCTCAAAACCAAACAACATACAACAATCAATCCTTTACCCTCCTCCATATATCTAGATGTAAACTTTCAAACCTGTGAGTATTTTGTTTTTATCACAGCAATAAAGCAGAAATGCAAATTCAGCATCAAGGTTCTGGGCACCAAGTCTTAAGATATTGTTAGTTTCAATATGTATCAGCTTTTATCCAACCAGGCTTAAAGGCACAACAACGTATCATCAGTAACTACCAACACTTGAATTACCCTATTTCTGATATCTATACTACATGCCATAATCTCCAGTAAAGTAAATGTGCCTAAACTAACCAATTCTGATTTTTACAATGTAGCAATGAACTTATAACTGGATGAAATATGATAAATGATATTTCTTTTTACGTCTCTGTAACAAATGGGCCCAATGTAAAGAGTAAAAAATGCATGCCCAGGAACATAACGCAATTGAAAACAAGAGTATGATTTCTCCACAAATCTGTGCTTCCTCCACCCTCACTGCACCCCCAGGGGACTGGCTAATTCTGTACTTAAAAATTACGAAACTCAAACAAATTATTTTTCCCTATGTTTAATACAACTTGGGGAGTTAAGAGTATTATTCAGAGCAAACATTGAGACGTTTGTGTTTAATTTACTGTCTTGTAAACACAGTTAGGATTAAAACCTAACAGAAATTAAACATTTTGTCTGTAACCTTGAATAACGATCCTTAAGTGTGCTGTAAGCAGCGAAAAGTCTAGAATAATCATGCAGAAAGTATACCAAGTGATTTTCTTCCCCTGAGTCAGCTGTCATTTTAGAAACAGAAGCATCCAGTACTTCCATTTACTTTCCTAATAACCACTTTTTCATCACTTGCTACTTTTTCTCCAAATAAAAAAGTGCATTTTGCTCAGAACATCCAGAGTAAACACAAGACAGAAAACAAGCTTATCAATGAAAAACCCTCCTAAACAAGTTATATAATACTAAACAAATGCTCTGGTAACCCCCATCTACAGAAAGTTGTATTAATCAGAGTGAATAATATATGAAATTATGCAAGTGTGATGCAAGAAAAATGTCAAACATGCATGAAGTGGTATTACAAAAACTACACAAAGTTTAGTTACATGGCAGTAATAAACTGACACATAGCATAAAAAAATGTTAGAAGTAAAGCCATCCCTGCTGCCAAGTTGACAATTTTCACCTTTAAACCAGCAATTCAACAGATGACAATTCTTCCATACATTTTCTTCCAAAACTCTTGAACATTCAGTTTTTGAATTGCAGTAATTGCACTGTTCACACACTAAGGCAAAAACTTTATTTGTATGATTTGGCACAGCTCTGGTTCTGAAAATGTCAGATGTGGAACTGGAACTGGTATAATGCTAAGTTCTAGAAACACAGTGTTCCACACTGAAACAAAACTGAAGATTAACTACTGTTTCATTATTACAGGTGTGTCTTCTGGGAAAAGCTTTTCATTTGAAGTTGATTAAAACTGCAGCTGCGGCTTACCTTGCACATGCTCTCTCCCTTAAAAGCAGAACATAATACATGGAACAACACAAGGCTATCATGTCAAAGAATGAAGAATGTTAGCATTTTAAAAGACTGTTTTCCCCATCTTTGTAATGGCAGTTTTTATATTTTCTTCCAAGAAAAATACATGTGAATAGTCTTGCTTCTTTTTAAAGCAACTGTGTATATTATCTCTCCTGGAGAAATCATGAAGAACACTATTTTCCATTTTTTTACTGGCTTGCAAGTAACCTTCTTGGTAACTGCAGAAAATGAATAGACAGATCAAGCTCACATAAAATTTGGCTCAACATTTTAGTGGACTTTTTTTTTCACCACTTGAAATACTCGCCCTCTTGGCCCAACTTTCACCAAGAATGTAAACCATAACCATGTTATTCAGACATCTAAAGCCCTCAACACACTTCTTACCCATTTGTTCTAGGCTATGTATTTCTTCCAAACTCACTTAATGAGAACATTTATTGAACTACATTCCGTGTCTGCAGCACAAATTACCCTATGTATGCACAGGTAAGAAGAGTCTTGCTCTACTCTCCCTCTGCTCTTCTTTCCTTCCACACTGAAATGAGCAGAATCAGTAATTCTCACAGAATCTCCCTTACCTGCCTTTACCTGTGTCTCCTGCCTGGGGACACAGAGGGAGCAGGACCAAGCAGCAAGGAGGGCAAAAGGCTATTTGTATCTGCAGCAAGGCATGTACTGGATTATTTTAAATATGCACACAAATATTTCAAATTTCCATTAGCATACAAATATTTAAAACATTTGTAAGCAGCCTGGAAGACCAATTCAGCTAGCAGTTCAAAGACAGTACTGCAATAGCTGGTTTATGCAGTGTTTTTTCATGCAATTTTACACTACATAAAAATATTGAAAACTTAGTAACAATAAATAAATTTAGTAGAATAAATTCTTTTATAACAAATAATGAACAGTAATGGAACTCTTTTTTTTAAAAAAAAACAACACTTCAAAATGACCAGAACATCAAGAGCTAACAGATGCAAAAAAGAATTACAGTAAACTCTTTTGTTTTTTACATCTTTTTAGATTTATTTTCTCTTCTACCTTGCTTAAGTACACATTTTTATTTAAAGTGGGAAAACACATTTTGCTAGGGATTGGATTGTACACTGAGGTATTTAGGGTTTGGGGATTTCTTTGCGAGAGGTGTTTTGTTGGGGATTTTTTTCGTTCTTTCTTTATCTTTGACTGATAAAACTCATTTCTCTATCACACACAAAACAATTCATTACGGTGAATTAAGGCAAAAAATTAATGAAAATACCTTAATCTCATCCCATTACTACTAACAGATATGTACTATTTTATTTTCCTTTACCATGGTCTTCTGTTTCGTGCTTCTCTGTCTATGATGCACTCAGGTTTAAGACTGGATTCTCACTAGTTTGATGAGAGGCTAACAACCTTAAAATCAGCTGTTACATACTTACATGGTGTGTGTGCGCTGTATATGGTTGCTGTATTCAGCCACAAAATGAAGTCCTACACAGCAACTTCGTAAAAACAACACAGAAGAGATACATCCAATTGCAGCGATCTCCCTATACAACCCAAGAATTCCAAAATAATTTTAAAACATTAGTTCATTTCAGTTTTTCTGCTATTCTTTGGCCATCTGCACAAAACTAAATTCAGTTCCAAAAAATCCAAGACATGAATGTAACTGGTATATCCACCTCTTCTATTAAAAATTAGTTGCATTGTGGTTTTCATGTAGAACAAGACTTAAAGTTATTTCTGTGAATCTGCTGTAGATATAAAATTAAACCACACTTTTCTCACTTTTATTACGTTACTTTATTCCCTCTCTCCCATTTTTTTGTTCAATTTACATACAGGACCCTTCACACTTATTCCTGTTCAAGGATCTACGCAGTTTTTACTTAAAGTCAAGAACAGCATCTTTATTCTCACTGCAATTCTTTGAAGTCAAGCACTTAATGTCCCGCATACAGTCAGCATGTAAATTCAATCAAATTATACAGCTATGCTTTACTCTAGAAATTGAGACATAAAAGCACACTAGTAAATCTAGGAACAATGGAAGTTCTAGACAAATCATTTACCCAAACAAATGGAAAAACCTTATCCACATGTGTATGTAGTAACACACTCCAGTTCCTTTTGAATCTCATACCTCTTATTATGAGCATTTTATTCTCCACTCAAGGGACCACATATAAATCACTTGAGTTTTTACCCACATTTACAAAGTTGCTTTTTTTCTTTCAATGTGATTTGTGTGTACAATAATCTTTACATTAGAGCAGAGGGTTTTTTAAATAGTTTTACCTGTAAGTATGTTGTGCTTATCTCTGAATGGTTTTCTGAATAGCTCCTTTAATTAGGAAAAAAGGGCTGCTGTTCCAAACAGAAGAAACTTCTCATACTGCTTTTAAGAGTCAGGCTGAGGTCATTAATAAGGATACCCTCCAAATTTCAATTATATTAACTTTCAGAATATCTTAAGGAAGTTCAAGATGGAAAAGACCTATTAAAATCTATCCCACTGAAAATTAACACAATGAGGGTTTGTTTCCATGCATTTAAAATAATAAAAAATAGTTTTCATGAAAATTTCATGTTCAGTTCATTTATTCTACAAGTAATATTTTAGACAATTTTATAACTAGCTTCAGTATTTCATGGATTACCATGAAAACACACCTGAAATGCCTACAGCTATGATTTTTAAAATACTTTATGGGAAAGCACCTGAAACCATCAACAAAACACACTAAATTGGTGAGATTGCTAAAACTACTTTACAGTATATCTGGAAAGGTAACAAAAGGTAACATAAAAACAATCAAATGGGAAAAATTATATCTGACATTCAGTGTTCAAAGTTTTTAGTCAATCCTCTCATTGTTACTAAGTTCTTACATTTCAGTAAGTGAATTTTTAAGAAAGCAAATGCTTTCAGGTTACTACAGTTCAACATCTGCCACCAAACTAGCACTGAATATCCAATAATCTAAAGTATCGGATTTGCATTTCCCATAGGTCACACTCACTCCCTCCTTACCACTGATGAGTCAGGAAAGTTTGGTCCAATATTCCCTCATGCTAGGATTGAGCTAACAGCCCAAGGAAAGCACCAAACTCCAAAATAAGCATCTTAATAACAGCACAGTGTCCATATTAATAATTTGAGGGCTCCTGAGAAGACAAATTGCATTGGAAGTATGTGCTCTCTGAAGTCCCCCACTCCTGGCCACAGGCACAAGCTAAGAAAAAAAGTTGCATGCAGACTCTAAAATGACCCATGGATATGCAACACTTCAAGATTCAGAAATGGGATTTAGAACCCCATTCACATCTGTGGTCCAACATAAACTGACTCTAGTTGCCACCTGGCATTCTGTGCTAATTTAGTGGTTCAATTATGCTGTAGTTTGACTTAGGAAGGGAAAAATCATGATCCAACTTCTTATAAAAAACAGATAAATTAGGAAGTGCCAAAAATTTGTTTCTGCAACATACTAAAGTAAAATGAACTTCATGCCATCAGAGCACACCAGATAATTGCTGAACATCTCACCTCCAATCATATTTTCTCCCTTCAAAAAGGCCTATGGGGTTTTGGTTTTCATTTGAGAATCTGCCTTTAGATTGGTTATTTCAGCATTTTTGAGCCAAGTTATCTCAAGAGAGATGGCAACTGTTTAGCAAGACACAGTTCATAAATGCCACTGTGTTTGTAGTATCTTTCAAAGTATTTGTAATGACAAATTATTCTATATCTGAAATCAAGAGCGGAAAAGAGGGAAATGAATTTGGTGAATACGGCGGCATACTTTATATCAGAATGCTCCTCAATAAATTCATACTATAAAATCCTACTGGCTTATGTTTAAAATTTAATTATTTAGTTCATACTGTCTTCTTGCCATCTATTTTAAATTTTACTCTAGTAAGAATCTCCAGCTTATTATATCTTTATGTACAACTGCATAAAAAACCATGGACAACAAATAAAAGAACTGCAAGTCAGGAATTTTCATTCCAGGTAACCCACAGTAATTTGTGATTTTCTTAGGAAATTAATACAGTAAAGTACATCAGGATCACCACAAAGTTTCCCAAGATATCAATGTGCTTTATCTAATGAGCACATTGGTCAGAACAGTGTATAACTTAAATGGAATAGTAAAGCTTTGTTATCTTTAAGTACCAAAATTGTATCTCACTGGAAAATTTGGTAGTTTAGGAATATGAAACTTCAGGAATAATGTAAAAGCTCAGTAAGTACATTATAAAAGTAAGTGCACTGTAGTTGGCAGATGCGCATATATTCCAAGCCTACTTGTTTTAGCATAGCATATAGCAGAGTGTCAGGACTTCACTGTACTTTCCAGTTAAACAACGCGAATGTAGTTAAAAACTTGAGTACCTGTGTACACAGAAAAAATGATAAACTGCTCCACCAGACGAGGATCAAGAAAAATTTATCACTTTAGGAGAAGGGCAGAACCTTCACACAAAAATACTGGTTGGCCACATCTACACATTTTAAAGAAACAATTTGTGACCATTCCTTTTTCAATAAAATTACGTGTTTATTTTATAGCTAGGATCAGTTTCTACCACATTTGGCAAAATGAGAAGTACTGCCTTTAGAGTTAAGCCAAGCAGCCCAAAGAAAACTTTTAAGAGCTTAACATAGCAGCATGTCATCAGCTACAAAAGGCATTCTTCATTAACTCCTTACAATCTGTCCAAAAATATATTTCAGTATTGATTTGTTAGGACTTCATTCACAGACATTTAAAAATAGATTAAATTATTTTCTGCAGTAAGGACAGCTGACAAATCCACTGCTACCATGCAGCAGAACCATCCAAGTCAGAGGTTTACAGGAAGGGCAGGTCACAACTGTGGAGTGACAATCACTAATGTTAAATAAAATCTAAAATAACTTTCAAATACATGCATATCTCTACTTGCTACCAAAACCACAGTGCAACAAGCATGCACTTAAAACAGCATGAAGCTGGCACAGAAAGTATTAACAACTTCTGAAGATTCAGTGTACTTAATGTTCTTCTGAAACATACTCAAATATTATAAGGAGGAGGGTTTACATAGCTAAAAAAATACACAGGAACTAGCTAAAAGCCTGAAGAACACAGCCTTTTACTTTGAAGAAAATTAACCAACCTTTTGAATGCAGTTTAATTTGTACTTAAAACATGTTCCCTGTACAGCTTTACAGTTGAGAACTACCAATTCACCTATACTTCCCTAATCCCCTAAAAAAGGTCACATACAAGGGTAGGAAATATTAGAAAAAAGTAATCTCATATTTAGACACCTTACTAGATACCAATGTAATCTGCATTTTCAACTGCATAAAGGACACTAGAGCAGAGAGCTTAACTAGTTGCTATATGCAAGCACTAGTTTATAGCAGTGAAAAAACAGTAATTTTCCCAAATCTTGATGTTTAGGACCTTTTAGTGTGTAAAGGAAAACCATTTGCAGTTTGGTTGAGGTTTACTTTAAGAATGAGTGCTATAATGCGATACATATACAAAGGAGAAAGAGTATTCCATACTAAAGGTAACTCAGAATTGCATTACAAAGTGTGGCATGTGTTAAGTCAAGCAAAAAACAGCAACATTAAAGACAATATAAAGGAAAATGCTTAGCAGGTACAGATGTCACAAGTGAGGACCTACATACTTAGTAACACTAAGGTAACTCCTGAATTGTATGAAAACAGTACCTTAAGCCATATACACGGGCAATTTAAGTAACAGTGTATTTCCAAAATGCCAGCAATATTGCAATTTTCTTGTTAACCATTTGCTCAAAATTCAATCCACCAAGCCAATCACTGTCACATTAACAAATAACACACAAGCTCTCTCTGCTGCTTGCATCCCATGCTGAGGAATGTATATACCATCTGGATGTTATTAGGGCACCAGGTTATTTCAAATCAGTTTTTAACCCATATAGCATCACAATTCATGCAGATAAAATTTAGTTATGTCTACCTCTGAAAATGTACGTGACCTGATAAAAAAGATCACTACTATTTTACAACTATTTTGCCCAGGAAAAAGAGTAATTGTAACCAACCAATATCCCTACTTATTTGCCATTACAGGAATAGAACCAATAGGTCTTTTCCATCATCTTCCAAGACTGACAAAACAAAATCATAATAAGCTTCCTAATAGCTTTACTACCAGTTTTATCTTAAAACTCAATCAGCAAACCTACCCTGAGTTGTGCCATAAATAGGATTTTCCAAATTCCTTGTTCTGTAAAACCTTTCTGAAGAATACTCATGTGCAATCCTTCCAAATGTGTATTACTCAACTACAAGTGAACACTTATTTTCGTACTCATGTGCAATCCTTCCAAATGTGTGTTATTCAACTACAAGTGAACACTTTTCACTGGAAAACATGTATTTGCTTCCTAATTAAACGGCTGCTCACTGATAACAGACATGTTTTTATTCAAACCAACCACTAGGGAAAACGTATACTTATTAATAATGATGTGCAAAAACAGAGGAAAGCTTTTGACCACCGTGCAGAAATGTCTCCTTCCTTGCAATGAGAGATACTTCAGCCATCAGCAGAACACACAGACGTCACAACCAATTTTCTCCTCTATAGATATGGTTGAGGTAAATTCACTCATACTGTATGAATACAGCATACATAGAGATTCCTTTCCGAAGTTGTTTTTTTCCCTCCCCAAGGTAAATTTTCTAATCATTTGTCTGACAGATAACCTCTGTTGATAAGCCTACTGCGACTAAGTTTGCAATGGTGGATTGAGATGCAAGGACACACCATCTTTGAGAACACTTTGTATAAAATGTTATGCTCTTTGAAAGTCAAAACAAAAGCAGTTGTGTTTTAAGTTTTCCATAGTATGTACTGCACCATGCAGTTCAGCTAAACACTATTAAGAATGGAACTTTCTTGACACATAGTAGAAACTACATAAAAATGAAAATGATGCCACTTAAAATAAAGCATAAAATTATTCTTACTCAGTATTAGTAATAACATTCCCAAAATCCTTTCCAGTGATTTTTGTTTTATTGTAATCAGATAACCACACGTTTTACAGCATAGTCACACATTGCATTTTGCTAGAGTCACAAACACATTGCCTTACATAATGATCCGCATCGTTTCTGCTCTATACTACAAAGCCTATGACTGAATACAAAAAAAGTTTTACAAAAGAAACTGTTTTAAAGACTACAATAACAATAGAACCGTTTCCAGATAACAGCTAAAATTATAAAGGCATATCACTGTATAATTTTACTGGAATTTCTAAAACAGTAAGGAATGAATTAAGGTTTAGTATCTGCGACGCTTGTTAGGTCCTTCAAAGTTGCCCCCTGGGTTTCCTCTACCAAAGCCACCAGGTCCACCACTCACGGCACCTACACCACTCATTGGCGGCTGAGGAGTTTCAGAGCCCGTTCTACTAACCAGAGATGAACCCATCTGGGATGGGCCTCCTTGAGGGAATCTCTCATTATGCTAGCACAAGTCCATTTGGAACATGTCAAATGTGAGTTACAACAAAAACCACAAGTGATGTTGTCATGGAGTTCAGCAGATAGTCCAGCAGAATCAGGATCACACATAGAAGGAAGAAAGGAGCAATTCAATTAGTTATTATGGAAAAAGAGCTGGAAATTAAAGAGTGCTAATGTTATGCTCCAACTTTGTAAAGTAAATTTAAAATTAAAAAACAATACTTAAGACCGACTCTGGTGCTGAATGTAACTTCATCCTTACAGGCACATCAGAAGCAATACATATTCTCTATGTAACAGAGGAGACAGGAAACAGTTTTAGATCTGAGCCCTACTGTGCCTTACATACCAACTACAAAGCTTCTCCCTTAAATAAATTAGACCAAAGAACATTGTCAAACTAGGAGGGGAGGAAAGAGCTTTTGTATTTCTAGACATTGCATTTATTCTTTTAATAGCCTTAAGACTTCTATACCCACATACATATGGATATTTCAAGTCCATGCAACCTAGAGTTAGCCTTTTGTATGGCACTTAAGAGATCTTTAGTTAAGGCTTTTAAAATTCTGAAATTCTGTCTAAACAAAACTACATTAGTGACAAAATGCATAATTTTGGACTATTCCTAGTTTATTAAAAAACTCATGTAACTAAGGTTCATTCTGAAATAGCAGTGTGAGATAAAAATCCAACTAATATTCCATATTTACTTTCCTTGGCTCTATGATTAATAAGGGTATATATCCTTATACAGATTTATTTGCTTAATTTAAAGTAAAAAAAAATCCATCTGAGTATTACAGTTCAGTATATAAGTGTTTAAAAATAGAACCCCACATGGAGAAATTTAAACTCAACATAAACCGTTAAAAGCATAGATACATGGTACAATCAGATGTGCAAATAAGTCATCATTCACCAGTTAAGGACAGTTATGCTTTCAGAATAAATTCCTTCTGTACAGCGATTACATCAACTCCCCAAGTATTCAGAGTTCAATGAGGACACTAAGACCGGCACTTTATTTATATGCCTCAATCAGAAAAGAATTCCTCTGAAAGCCTAACTCCAGTAACAGTAGTAGAGCTCATCAGCTCTGGAGTCAGCTAATATATATATATATGCATACATCAGTAAAACCCCAGCATTTTATCTATATAGATAAAAGTACACGCAGCCCAGATCATGGTTGTATATATGTACATTATTTCAAGTGTAATATTGTGTATGAGAATGGTTACTTCAAAGAGCTGCATAAAGATCTACTACTGAGCTAAAGCACCTTTAAATCTGTAGCACTGGGTAAAAACTGTTTTAAAATTATCTTAATGCATGCCAGTTTGTTAGCAATAGACATGAAATTCAGCAAGTAAGTTATTCCATACCCCTGAGCCCTTTTACCATTTGACTTTTGGACAAAACGTCAAGTCCTCTTTCCAATAAGGACCCCTCTTCCCAGCCAACAAAAAAACTGCTGTAATTAACTACCTACATTAGTAAGTGGGGGAAGCTACTTTTAAAATGTTACGTTCAAAGACAATCCAGGTTTCAAAAGACTGCAGTGAAACAAAAGGGAGATTTCAACTTTCCCTTCAAGGCTTCAGAAAAATATCCAATCAAAAACATTAAATTTGTAATTTATAAAGCATATTCTTCGTTTCCCTCATTGGCAAATAACTGTTACAGTGTTTTAGTAGACAGCCCTAAAAGGATCTATCTTTAAGTGTCTTTCTAACAACAGCGATAATACAATAAGGCTATGCCTTTGTGTAGGGGCCTGACCTCCCAAGTTAAAAACTTTCAAAGACCAAAATGAAGAAAACACTAAAATCTAATTTATCCTTCAGAAGCATGCATAAGAAAATGAAAGGAAAAAGAATTTTTTTAAACATGCATTTTGAAGTGTCAGGTTATTTCCTACATTTCCATACCTGGAATGACTTTTTGTAGAAAAACAACAGTTTAAGTTAGATACTGTGATTTATAATACCATGTTCTTTTCCATACACCTCTTTTTCAGTGTCTATATAATCACAAGAACCATCACAAGATGGTTCTCAATGTGACCAGTAACACAGCGGTCTCCAGCAAAAGCATTTCCAAATTCAGTATTTTGTGAATAGCATGCTCTCCCATTTTGTGAGTAATGGCACAACTGATAAAATGAGCTGGCTCATACGATGTGAAATAAGACCCTCTCCTTTTTATCTGATAAAGACCAGACCCACAATGTATTTTGTGCAAAATAGAAATCTCATTTTCTTCTATGGAACAAAGGATTTTGTTCTAACTTCATTATACAGATTGCTCAATCACAGACAGATACTGTTGAGAAGGTATATCTAAAAAAACACAGCTACAAAATGCTTCTGTGTTCCAACAAAATTGTAACAGACTAACAGTTAATACTATGTATTCCATTATATCACACCACCACCAATCTAGTATCAGAACAGTACTGAAAAATATGCAAAAGTCAGATTTCAAATTATATAGTTGTTTCTCTACATAAGACATTACAGCTAGGAAAAGTGACTGGCTATGAGAATAAAGCAAGAATGGCTAGTGCTTTAACTGCATCTAATGGCCTATCTGCTCTTGATTATAAATCCCAGACATATAAAAGACATTCCCTATTACCCGAGGCAATTGGGCAATATTATTTTTCCTGTATTGATAAGAGTTATCAATAGCTGTTGGCTACCAATTTTCTAAGTGGTACAATTACTGTCAATCTCATGCGTTTAACAGTGTTAGAAAAGAAATACAAAGAACACTAAAGTCTCTTTAAAAAATTAAATAGTTTACACAAAGATATCTTCACACTTTGCACCTTCCAACATTTAACTGTTCATCAAAAATCCCAACAAGCTAATTCACAGAATTTAGTTTTACTAAAGAAAAGAACAGTAAAAGTCTAAACTTAGAGATTTTTGTTCCCTAAGGGAAGTAGGATTTTCACAGTAATATAAAAAAAAATTTCTCTTTCCAGTTGTAAATTATTTGCATGAAAAATTTTTATCAATTAGTTTTAACAGATCCAAAACTTGTAACAAATTCTTACTCAGCGTGAAAATACCTTTGGTAAGAAAAATGGGCCATGAGACATGACAGCTATTCAAAGGAATTAAATTTGTGATACATTACCACTGTTCCATTATCTGGCATCATTGGTGTTCCCATATTTGCAGCTCCTTCTGGTCCCATGGAAGGACCAGGACCCATTGCAGGGCCAGGTAAAGTTCCTCTGTTGTTCATATTCATACCCATCATTGGAGGAGGGCCTTGGTTA
Organism: Geospiza fortis; assembly: GCF_000277835.1. Taxonomy (NCBI): domain Eukaryota; kingdom Metazoa; phylum Chordata; class Aves; order Passeriformes; family Thraupidae; genus Geospiza; species Geospiza fortis. The sequence continues at coordinate 3,911,308 of NW_005054302.1, read as the reverse complement.
CCAGCAGGTGCTGGGCTAAACGCATCTATGCAAAACAATCTAAACTTAGAGCTGTCCTATCTTAATTTTACAAAAACAAACAAACAATTTACAATATTTAAAAAGCCAAATGTACAAGACTTCAAATACTTGGAAAAAATATATTCTTTGAGACTGTACATTTATCTCAATTATCTGCTTTTAAACAGATTTTAAATAATCTCTATTATTCTGCATTACATAATTTGCCTCATGTATTTGAAAATCCCAACCTTTACAGCTAAATATAGCCGTACAGCTTCTGTGCAGGAACCAAAACGTTCATATTGCATCTACATGGAGTACGCACACCACAGATTTGCAAAAATCTCAAGTGATTTTACAGATATTGGCACCTTGGCTCTTTAGGGATCTTAACAGATGAAATGTACATTTGCAAGAAGTCTTCCACCGGTAGTATGTTAATTGATATAGTGTACAGTAGATTAGACTAAAGGTCTAACAGCAATAACAGAGATGGTACTCAACTTCACAATAAATTATTTGCAATATAGAATAAATAACATCTTGCATTTAGTTGTAATTTCTTACGGTATAAGTACCAGAAAACTAAGTAGTTTTGTTAGAACTTGAAAAGACAGAACAATCTCCTCCCAAAGTCTGAATCAAAGAGGTAGAAGGAAATCTTGAAAACATATTCTGAGGAGATCATTTAGCTGTAATATTACACTAAGAAGTATCACTCTGCCAGTACTCACTAACCTACTGAACACATAGGTAAAAATGCCTTCATTGTATTTTCATGTGTTGCTATAAGAAAACGCTCTGATTATCTACCTCACACCTTACTATTATGAAATATCAACTTCAAGGCTGGTGTTGATGCATTCCTCCCCTTCCCCACAAAAATCCATCCTCTTCAGCCCAAAGTATGCGTCCAAAATAGTAATGGAAGAAAGCATACCTTTGGCATTTAGTGTACACTTTAGGTATACATTTTCATAATATAAAGAAATCTGACGTGTTGCTAGACTAATAAGCCTGTTGTTTACATCTTAAAAATAAACCCTCTCACTTCTCACCACAACTGCACTTTTTAAATTATGTATCTACACATCATTCAAAGGAAGCCACTTTGCACAGATACAGTACTGTGACTATCTGCAGGCATGCACAACTACATCTCAATTATTTGCCTTGAGGACACCATGTCACAGCACTCAGTGAAACCATGGCACTCAAGATATTGCTGCTAAAATTGAAGACCTGGATTTGATCATATATACATTAGGCCAATCACAAACTCCTTACCAAAAACAATGCATGCTACACAGCAGCACATGAGAAGTGCTAAACAAGTTTACTACAAGGGACAGAAATCCTGTAATTTTGAAAAGCAGAAGCCTTTGCGCTTAGTAATGAAATAACTCGTAGACCCCTCCCTATAACATTGAGTGCAAAGGTACGCTCATGTTGGATGCATCTTACCTATCCGTACACATGGTCAGTTCATGCAGCAGGTAGAAGACTGGACTACAATTCAAGAAAATTACAGGAGCATATGCTCTAAAATGGTTTTTTACTGTCACCCATTCAGTTAGATACAGAAGGAAAAGTCTAGACTGCCAATATAAGGAGAAACCTTTATTCTCAGAGGCACTCTGCAGGACTATCACGATGTTAGCAGCACTTGGTGCATGCAGTAGTGCCATTAACTAAATGCTTAATTACTTCCTACTGGTTTGCTTATCAGCCTAATTAAACTGAGCCAGGTGGCCACTCACAGGTACTGTCACTTATCTGCCAACTGCCACCAAGTTCTCATGCTCCATATCATACAAACGTACCCAGGGTGGCAGATAGCAAATCATACTATGAAACTTCTAGAATTCTGATCCTGTTTCAGGCAGAGTCAGATCTGAAAGGAGCAAAACTACAGAGTATAGTGCAAGGAGAGAGTGGGGCCCTGCATACTTTCAGCAAGAGGCCACTACAATAGATTAGCTGTAACTCAAAGGCCCTCCAAAATCTTCCTATCTCCAAAGCAGACCCTGAGAGCTAACCACTTAATTGTCCTTTCTTTTTGGTGGGACACTGATGTGAGGAGTTCATTTACAGGACCATGCTCAGCAACAGATGGAAAGTAGTTATTAGTGTTCATGCTACAATGCAGACACTAACAAAAAGTCCTTTTCTGAAAACTGAAGGGCTGAAAAAGTCCACTCTAAATGTCTGAAATGCATCCAACAAGAAAGTCCATCAATGCAGAGATGGTTCCCCAAAAAAGTCTCTTTTTTACATATTAAAGTTTATCATATGCATTTAGCACTACAGATCCAATCAAATGCTTTGATGAGGGATACATATTCTCTCAGAAATTGTCACAGAAAGTTGTAAAAATGACAAGTTCTGCACAAATCAGCACTTAGTAAATCTGTCATAGAGGTACTCTGCTTTCTAAGAAAATTATCATTCAGGTATTTCAGTTATTAGAGATATTCCAGCTCCCTCCGTCCCACATTATAAAAAGTTGCAAATGGTACAGGTAAAGGTAAGTTAAAAATAAAATTACAATTCCAACAGAAATATTAAGAAAGGATGCTACTGTCAACTAAACTAAAGTTCAACTATTTAAAGGTCTACTGTAAGGTTTTGGGGTCAATTATTTTGGTTGTACTAATGGAGTTAATATGCTGGGAAAAAACCAAAATCTCTATGATGAGTGAACTTAAAATCCAGCCTCTGCAGAAATAAATGCTACGCTTATTTTCTATGGATATTTTAAAGTAGCAGTTCAGTGTTACTATAACTTTTTGGGGGATTATACAATTTATTTCTAAAAGTATTAAGTTTAAAATCAAGTTGTAGCACAAAACTTAGAAAGCAAGACCAATAATCACCGTTAAGAACAGCAGTAAATACACACTTTAAATCTGCACATAGTGTATTTTGTGGATCTGGACAACTAGCATAGTATCAATATTTTAAAAGTCTTCGAAATGAAATTTAGACTTTAAAAAGTCTTCTTAAATGAAATTTTCAAGTATGATGCAATCATATGCAAAAGTACAACTATAAAAAAGAAATTAAGTCTCAATTTATGCTTCAGTTTAATATTTGTAGCTAACTTCACAATGTCCATCTTCAGAATTATTTGTAAATAATTTTCATCATCCCTGAAAGCACAAGCCTCTTTCTATTTTTCAGCTATAAATGTGTCTCAATAAATGCAAGGAAATCATGAATGTTTCAAAATTTGAAACAGATTTCTTACTCTATAAATTCACATTACTCAAAATGTCAACTGAAATTACTGAGTTTTGTATGCACTTTCAATTTTAAAATATATGGGAAAATAGTTTTATTACTTTTCTTTTAATTACCACCTTAATTTATTTTAAACTACCATTATGACACTTCCAATAGATTAACAGTTCACACAGCTTATTTAGATTTGGTGGTTTTGAAGTAATATTTTAAGTTTCAGTCTTGTTTAAAAGCAGATATTCTGGGTAAGTAAGATTCCAAACTGTTTCAGTCTGCATACATGGAGCAAGCACTAATTATTATACTTTTCTATTACACAATACTAGTTTTTAGTAGTAGATTACACAGTAATAGATTTTAGCAGTGACAGTATTTTAAGCTGCAAGAGCTAACAGAATATTTGCAAATAAGAGACTCAGAGGAAATTGGTAGAACACCAAGCACATTATTCATGTACCACACCAAGTACATCAAGAAGAACTTGCCAATTTTAACCTTTACATCATTTCACTGCATGCAATTACAGTCATAATTTCTTTGAATAGGTAATCCCTCCAAAATAATGCCAAATATTTTTTTAACATAAAATTCCCCGTTTGTATCAGGTCACTCCCAGAGCATCATTTGTCCCTGATTTTTGTTTCTCTTAACTTGCACGTCATTTTTTTGCCATGTATATAGTCAAAGCAGTAAAAGAAGGATACACCAAGGGTAGAGGGGGAAAGCTGCTTGAAAACAATAAATACGTTGGGGTTTTTTTATTTCCTGATATTGCTTACTCCTTTTTTACCAGTTGTCAGTAATTAATAGTGCTTGAGTAATATGTACAGTCCCAAAGAAAAAAAATTTACATTACAGAAGCCTTTTTCCTTCAGATCCCTACCTCCCATGTTTATTGCTCCACGAGGACCCATATCACCCATTCTCATTTCCTGTTCTCTCTGAAAGTAAACATAGTTTTCATGGTCAACCTATCATTCTTAGAACTTAAAACATTCCCATTTACTCCCTGAAAATAAAAATGTTAAAGTTTAAAAGTTTCCATTGATCAAAAACAGTGCAAGGAAAGATTACAAAAACCATTACAATAATGGTTTTTATAACATCAAAGGGATAAATAAGTTCAAGGTAACAATGCTGTACATTTTTGCATAATAAAGATTAAACATCCCAAGTTTCATTTATCAGATGCAGCAGTCTAAAGCTCCCGAATAGTTATGTGATCAAACACAAATGAATCCATCTTTACGGAGTGTTTTTAATTAATAAATATTTCTGTTTTACCTGTAAACAAACAGGTCTTTTTACAGTACTCGCCTAAAAGTTCAGTAATACTCATACTGATTTAATGACTCAAAAATACTTGTGTTGATTGAAAACCAAGTTCTGATATATTATATTATGGCATATAAATTCAACCCACCAATTCATGATTGTTCAAATAGTTTCGAATTAACTTGGTGGTGGTATATTTTTTTAATTAATTATACTTTGCTATTGATGTTAGTTCAGGTACTGACCATCCTTTTAAAACCAGCATAAAACTGTAGCATCACCAGAAACTGTAACATGCATTTACACTAAACAGACAAATAACACATCAAATTAATCAAGATGCAATTGATGGTCAGTCACCCAACAGCAGAAGTTTTCTGACATGATTAAACATGAACCCCAGCCTGCTGTGAAACAATACTCAAAGGATAGTACCCAGAGTGGCAAAAAAATCATCACCTATGGGAAAACAAAATACTCTAGCAGAGACAATTCCAAGGGATTTTAAAATTACTGTTTACATCAAAAAGAACAAATTCACAGTTCAAAACAAAACCAAATGAAATTTATAAAAAAAATTCTCCTTAATTTTCTACAGGAATATTAGCAAGTATTCTTCTCTTGAGTAAACAAACACACACATGCTGAGAGTAAGAAAATTTTTTAAAAATTTACCTGAAAAACCATTCCACTTATGATTTAAGAGCCTAAGATCAGATACACTTTGAAAAGAAATCCGCATACTAGGCAACTAAATCAGTCTATAAGCGACTTTTACATGGAAATACTAATAAATCAAAATACATTCATTGTATTTGTACAGGTTCACAAAGTCTGGTTTGGTCAATCATATTTGGGATGCCAAACATGAGTCTTCTATCTTCAGCCACTTGAAGCAGCAGACACCACTATTTGACAGAACAGAACCAACAGTTTTATAAAAATATCTTGCTATAGGAAAATGCCGTGAGATATACGATAAAGAGCTCTCAAGTCAACAACTTGGTTTGTAGTAACTCATATTAACCTAGAAAAAGTACTTAACATAAGAAGAGTATACACTCTTTTCAAAAGAATATGGCTTAATGTGGAGTGGAAAAATAAGGTCTGGTAACTAAAAGACACAGGCAGGTTTTAAAGTCCAGCTAAAAAAGGCCATTGATGGAACACTAAGGAGGATCTCTTCTTCTGACCCTAGAACCCACGATAAAAATCAGAGAACATGCAGCTAACTCTGACAGACCTTTCACAGTAACATCAATTGACATTTTAAGTAAAATCAGCAGCCCCATCGGGATAAGCATATCCATAAACTGACATGAGTTAGTCACAAATCAGCATACAACCACCCGTGGCTATCAGTTACACTAGTCAGATCGTGTGCACACATGCATGCCTATATGCTTGTGTGGAAACCTGACACACCATGAACAGTTGTGACAAACTTCCACTGCAAAGCAAAGCACCAGACTTTACAGTAGGCACAAACCTTACTTAATTCATCTCAGGTTAAACTGCAAGTTGGTTGGTATTTGTTTTTTCAATGTGACAAGTGCCATAATGCAAGGCTAAGTAAATACTGGCTAGATAAGGATGTTAAGTACAGATTTGTAAAGCTGCACTAGTTACTAAAACTTGTTTTCTTTGTAAAGGACAGAAGCATATGCAAGCTCTGATGTACACTTTCTTTAAAAAATACACTAGTCTTTCTCCTAGCAATTCACCATTTTTTCCCTGTCTTGAAATGCTACCAGTCTTTGGTTAACTGAAGTACAGCAAAGATGGGTAGAACCTACTTTTGTTTAGTCTAGTTTAACATTTGTAAGAAAAACCATGAAGTAATTATTTGCCATTTTTAAGCTTTAACTTCAGTATTGAATTATTACAGTATAAACAACATTTCAGGTATAGAATCAAGACCCTGATAGTAAATAAATGTGCCTTAAGGTCTCTGCTGCCTATTACTTTATCAACACATCTGCAAGATTAAGATGCTGCTGCTGCTTATAATTATTCCTACTGTTGCATGCCCAAAAATATATATGTTCCCTTGACTTTTCAGCACAGGAAAGATTCTTCCATACTTGTAACACAGAATAAGCAACTTTACACTTCCTGTCAGAGAAAATACTCAATTTCAAACATTAACAAGCAGTATATATCATTTATGTCATGAGATGCTTGATGTATTCAAAAATTCTATCTGGAGGAGTCCTGGATGGTAACAAAAATTCAGTCCTGTCACACACAAATCAGCTCTTTAAAATGTGAGCATAAACATGTTACTACAGGTAAGTTAAGTCCACTAGTCCATGGGTTTTGCCCAAAATACAACAGAAAGGAATACCAACAAGCAGTTTGACACAGTAGCTGAACCACTGCTGGTTGGTAATTCCAGCCCATCTGAGAGGTTCATTTTCAGATACTCAAGCCTTTTGAAGAGCTTAACAATGACAGTGCTACATTCTCAAAGCTTCTTTTCCTCACTATATGACTTCCCATTCTTCTGTTCAGTAGCAGCCTGCTTCAGACCCTTCCCCAAAGCCACCGACAACAGGCAGTTAAAACTGAACAGCACGAGAACAGGGCTAAACTCTTAAGAGAGAAATATGTGGGGTGATTAAGAACCTCTGAAGTCACCCATACCTGGGAAATCGATCTTAACAGGAAGAGAATAAGAAAAATGGATGACATGCTGTTAACAAGAAGAAAAGAAAGCGATAAGACAAAGAATGTGCAGGAAAGCAAAAGTTAAGCCTTGTGAAAATCAGAAAAAAACATGATCAAAAAGACTAAGTCAGCAAACAAAAAATGTCCTATTGTAAAAGCACTGTTTAGACAACTCAAATTTTTCCAAATTATTTGTTGCCAGGATATTTTTAAAATACTTCAGAACTCACTAATGCAGACAACCTTCAAAAAGGTCTAATTCATCTGATTCATCTTTTAGAAAAATTGCTATGATGGCAACTATAGGATTATACTTACTAATTACTTTTGACAGAAGCATTAAAAATTGTATTTCTCACAATGCCAACTAATGTTAACATCAAATGTAAAAAGTAGATCTACACCAAAATATTGAATACACTCAGTTTTCAAAGTATATATTTAACATTTAATATAGTATGGATTCTCCCCTTTTTACCAAGTACTTGAAACCAATTTTCCAAAGTATTTGAGGTGTATCATGTGCTATTTTCTTACACCTCTTACCACACTAATACAACAGTCTAAATATACAGAGAACAGCCAAGATGATTCTTCTGAGTTTGTTAAATATATTACACTATTTTTAAATGTTCTACAAAACCATGAAACTAAATCTTTTGAAAAACACCTAAGAATTGACACAGGTCACACTGCAAGTAAAAATACAAATAGTCATAAATCTGACTTTTTAAACTGACAAACCAGTGCTACTTTTTTCCTTAAAAATAGGCCTTGCAATTGCAGCAACTGAGCAAAAATTAATCTTGTCTCCAAGTGATGGAATATTTATGGTAACAAAACTGTCAAAAATTATGGTATGAACAAAACATGGCATGGAAAATTTTAGAACAGCAAAAAAGGAAGACATTTCAGAAACGTTATGATGGCAGACCATACAGTTTTCAATGGTTTGTGGCCAGAAGAACATGCAACTATTTACTTACCTTTCATAGTACAGTAACCACAATAATGCTAAGACATGGCATCCAAAAAATGCCTTAGCAAGAAAAGAACACTTTCCCCATAAACTTGAAAATTAATAGTTTAATTAGCACTTTATCTAGGTTATGTATGTAGAGCAAAACGTAATTAAAAGTGCTGCTGATTCTCACTTTTTTTTCATTAACATGAAAACTGAATTTTATTCTCCAGCAGACTATATATTTGTCAAAATAGGTATGGCATTTCTATACCTCTTACCAGAATTCATTACTCTCTTCTAGTCTGGTTTATTTCATTAACTTCCTTTTGGAAAAGAAAAATTATTTCCAAAGACCTCTTAATGAGGCATAAACCTTACTTAAATTGTAACTTACGGAAAGACACCTATATTTTAATGGCATAAATCATATAAGTTATTAAAGCTGCTAGTTAGCAATCAAAACTAGAATCTGGGGGATACTTTTGATTATGCATTATTTATCTTTTCCTCAGAATAGTCCACTATTTCACTCCAATGACAAGTGCACTGGAAGTTAAGAGGCAGTAAGAAGTTAAAGTAATAAAAGGTTTCTCTTCCATCTTCTTGTCATCCTTCCCTCTTCAGTCTGTTCCTCAATTAAGATCTCTAGGTAAGATCCAAAAGTTACAATATCCCCACACAGTTCATATACAATACCAGTAAGTAATTTTACATCACAAATATTGATCTTTCAAAATCCAAGATGTGTTCTTGAGCACTGAAACCTAAATTCAGAGCTGATCCCTACTCTGAGCTGGGCATCATACCAGATGATTCCAAAAATGTCTTCCAGCCTAAACTACTCAAAACTCTAGGAACTGAGTGATAGTACTCACCCAAGAGTCTAAAAAAATATAAACTCTTTTACTTCACACAAATCTACACAAATACATTAAACTAAATAGCAACTATAGTAAATGTAGCTATAAAACATATAGCATGCAGTAAATTATAGAGTCCTGTTTTTAAATAGGAATCCTAATGCAAAGAATTTTCATTAGGTTTAATAACTGTCACCAGGACTCAAATCTTCAAAAAAACATACTAAGAAGGCTAGAGGAGATAAGGCAATTTACTGCTTTCTGACTCAAGTCATGAATAAAGCTGATGGAGATGACTCATTAAGTTCCAACACTAAAAACCCTCAACATTAAAAAAGTATCACACAGGTAAAATCAGGAATACACACTGCATGAAATACAATCAGACATATTCCAGTAAATGCTACAAATTGGAAAAACACTCCTAATGGTAGCAAAAACCACAATTACAGAAAAAAAAAATATTACTAGTCCAGCATATTTCTTAAGTATTCCTGACCTTTCAGTAAGATTGCAAAGGAAGTATCAATTTTATTTGAAGAGGGGAATTTCTTTCAAAACTAACAGCAAAAGTATAGGGATGTATTAGTGAAAAACCTCTATGCACTACATCTTTGTTCTCTTCTTTTAGTTCTGAGAACAAAATGTCTTCAACTCCTATGGGATCTCGTTTTCCTTCTGCATCAGTTGCTAAGAAAAGCCTCGATAGCTAAAGCCCACAGAGAAAAAACACCCAATTAAACAAATGCAATTAAAACTCCTCTGAAGTATTAGCATTGTAAATTGAAGTTATTATTTAAAAATACTTTTACAGTAAACTGTTAAACAGCTGTGAACCTCCCAGAATGTTTTGATTTTGTCATTCTCTTACAGCTGGATGCAAAACCCAATCTGAACGACACTTAGCTTCCTTTCAATTCTCACATGATGTTTAAGTCAGGTCTAAACTGAGAGTACTGGAAAGAAAGCAGTTTAATTACACTAACATGACTCTCAATACAAAGACCTTTATGGGATACATCACTAACCAGCAACATTTAATAGTCCTAAAGATTAAAGAAATGGTTAATTCTAAAGGTTAAAGACAATACTATTTAATGCACACCAAAGTAACAGCTTTGTTTTACACAAGAACTCATACTTTCAGAATGTATTACAGCTCAAAATTCAAATTACAATCTAACTTGTTAACAAGAAAGAAAATAGTCTAAAAGAAGCCAAGATATACCATGGAACCTATTCTTTTAATTATAGAACTTGGTTCCATATTGCAGTTTATATCTTTTCTGCTTCATTATTTTGTCTTGTAGTTACTTGCTCCTTCACTGAATTTTAATATTGCATTTAAGCCACTGCTTTAGTATAATTTGTGAGCTTTTCTCCCATCTCTCTTATGTCCATTTGTTAAAATACAGTACAACATTGTATATACAAGATCTACAAAACTGACAAAAAATTTATTTCATTTTCTCATAACTTGAGACAAAAGTTATTCATCATCTAAAAAAAAAATAAGTACATAGAGGGCAAAATCAGGCCCTAAACAAACTGCATATATATACAGTAGCTAGGACCAAAATGAAAGTATCTTAATTCCATGCCTCCAATTATCATTACATCATCTGTTCAGATAAAGAAAAATCCTACCATATCCCTTCACTGTAAATGAAGCACTCTCTGAGGATGTAACTGCAAAGAAGGACAGTTTTTCCAAATGCCTTTGCTGTTGATGATTTGAGAGAAAACAAGCACAGAGGTATTCTGGCAATTTTTCCCCTTGATTTAACAACTAAGACTCACAAGAGAGGTAAAAATCTGCTTCTCAAATATTTTAAGCTAAAATTCAGAATAATTTTCACAAGACAAAGGTGCTTAGAGAAGGTAACCACCTCCAACAGATTTGGAAATCCTTTGAAAAATGAGATCCCATTATATCAATTCCCTTAATAGCAACTTTTTCAGTTCTGCCACTTAATCTGGTTCTGCTGGAGTTAGGAGCCACCTTAGATTCATGGAACCAAAATATTAAAAAATTTCTTCCATTTCTGTTAGCTTCTTTTTTTCAGTAACAGTAGAAAAATTAAAAATATAAATTAAATACAGATCAACAGCTGTACATAATACAAATATTTTTTCAAAGGCACTTTACTGTTTACTTACCCATAAAAGTATTTTCTAGAAGAAATATACAGCATATCACCAAGTTCATGACTGAGATATGTAACGATTACACTACATTCACAATATATTCATATCTTCAGAGGCATATTAGAGAATTTAATCTTAGAATTATTCTGGTTTTATATGAGCTGAAGAAATGTCAAAAGAGTGGATAAGTATCAAAACAGACAACCTGGCAGGCTGCAAATGATTTAAGATGCACTCTGCTATTTAACATGGTAGGGGTGGACTTGAAGGACTGCTCAGCTGGTAAGAAAGACTGGGCTAACTCTACCCTCATACAGAAATGTACTAAAATACTAAACTGAAAATCAGGTGTTACAGAACAATGCTGCATTTTAGATTTCCCAAACTGTTACGTTTTCTTTGCACAAATCCCAAATCTATACAAATATTTTAAAGAGTGGACACTGGATGGAGTCAAAAAAAGAGTTTTCCCCAAATGCAAGATTCAATGGTAAGTAGTAGAATGTAGTGAAAGTCATCAATGTTTACTTACAAGAGAAATTAATAACCCAAGAATACCCTTTATCATGGAATGTTTATGTGAAAATCTACTTCTTAGTTGAAGTGCCAACTATAAGACTGCAAAATCAACTTAAGAGCACCACTAGTTACAGCCACAGTGCACTAAATACAACTCATAGCCAGACTTCTCTAACATCAATTTTTCCTCACCAAGTAGATATTATATATGCCAAATAAACTATAACAGAAAAATCAGTCCAATTGTAGTTGTTAACTCATAATTAGAGTTACCAAGTAAATAGAATATGCAAGTATTTGTTAAAAGGAAGCTGAAAGCCAAAGTCTTTCAATCCTACAAAGAGGTCCTGTAGGAGAAACTTCTAGCACCCATATAGTGTCTTTTATAGATGCTATGGATGCTGCTTACAACCAGAATAGTTCAATGTTTAAGATTTCTCCAATTAACTTATAGCCTGTCCACACATACAGCACACTAAAACATAAGAAAATATAAACAGAGAAGCATCAGTGAAACTTTCTGCAGGAAGCCAGCTCCACAGTTATTCTACACAACTTGTCGGCCATTTCCTGTAAAAGTGGTGCAACATGAGGCAGACTTGAACGAGGAAGATGCTTGTCATTTGCACAAAGTTCTCACTGATGAAAATAATACATTCTACCAGGCAATTCTAGTATTTCCATCAAAAGTGTAAAACACTGGTCATCTGAATAAATCCAAACAGATTGAGAAACATTGCTTTCTAGCTAAATACTCTAACCCAAGCTCACTTAAGCTACACTGTCTGGTTTCACCAAAAATATCCAGCAAAAACTACTATTTTATTTACATATAATAGACCCAAAGGTCAGAATTATGATAGAGACTCAATGGGGACCACCCAATCAACAGGGACAAACATGAATAGCTGGTTCTTACCTAAACTCAGAAGTTCCCCTATAGTTAAAACAAATGTTTAATGATTCAGAAATGGTGGGGGAAACAAACAGGAAGACTCCATAAGTAAATAACATTTTTAAATTATTATAAAACCCAGAAGCATGTAGGAAGATAAACAAAGCCTAATTTCAACATTATATTGTCTTATTCTTAGAACAGACAGCTACTAGCTATCCTGTCACAAGCAGATAACTCAAACTGCATTTGAGACCTGTAGTAAGGGCTTCATGTCATGTACAGAACAAAACTAATGCAAGCACTCTTTAATCCTACACAATTCTAGGCCTAAACTAATGAGCCATTAGCCACTGTAGGAAATCATAATGGTGACAAATGTTTTAGTAGGGCCTGTTGTGACAGGACACGGGTGATAACCCTAAACTAAGAGTGGGTATTCCAACTAGGTGAAAGGAATTTTGAATTTTTTTTTTTACAATGAGAGCAAACCAATACTGGAACAAGTTGTCCAGACAGGTGGTGGATGCCCCATCTCTGGAAACATTAAGGACTGGATGGGGCTCTGAGCAACCTAAAGTAGCTTAAGATGCCCCTGCTCATTGCAGAAGGCATCAACTAGGGGCCTTTAATGGACCCTTCCAAACCAAACCATGCTGTGATTTTAAGATTATGTTCAGGCAGAAACATCTTTGAATAGCAAATCTCAAATATATTTGACTCTTTAGGCTTCAGTTTCTACTGAACTCCCCATTTGAACAGTTACAAAATAGCTCTACTGAAACTCATCTTCTTACCAAAACCCACTATTTATTAAAAGTGCTAATTAATTGGAAAGTAATACCCAATCTTTGCACAATTAAAGTGTACTTGATGGAAGTCAGAAGTATCAGATTTAAACTCGATTTTCCTCATGGATGATTTAATAACCCTAAAAAAGCACTACCTCCAGTAATAAGAAAAAAATACTTTGACAAGGAGGCTTGTGAAATATTAATGAGAAAAATAATAAATATTTTAATTTTAAAAACAACATCCTGGTTTCAATAGACAGGTAACAGCACTAAGTTAATTTATACTTATTTCTATTAGTTTACTGCATTACCACTATTAACAGTTTCTGCTCTGTGAGAGTTACTGAAGTAAAATGCTAGAGGCTAATCAAAAGGTCACATTTAAGAAAAAAACTATGTGGAAGGCACTGGCTTGAGAGACAGAAATCAGGTCGCTAAATAGGCTTCCTTCACACTATGCAACAGACCCATAACAGGTTTCCTCGTATGCAAAAATACTATTTCTACAGAAATCTCACTTATTGCTTCTTGGGTGTGTTATTCTTTCTTTAAACACAGATCCCTTGAGCAAAGACAAACTGTTCAAAGCAGAGGAACGTATTTTGGTTGCAAGTCTCAGTGCCACCAAGCAAGATCTCAAGATTTAGAGAGGTGGATGAGTCCAAAATAGGTACCAAGCAGACAACTGAAACTGAAAGTTAGTTTCTTCTTAGTCTGGGTAAATACGTGTACAAACTCCAAGTCAAACTTAACTCCAGTAGCTGAGGAAGAAAAAATGAAAATTATTAAGGCAAACATTAATTTCAGCTTCTTCAAATATATATGGCATTTATCAAACACATCAATAATTTAAGTTATATATATAATTTCTAAGTATTCTGGCTTGTCAGAATATGAAAAACTTAAGAACTCTGTTTGAGTAATTTGAATAAGATGATTTCATTTATCATTTATTTATCATTAATTTCATTTGTCATTTATTTAAAATAGTGAGCAGGAACAATTTTCAGAAATAATAGTAAAATATAGAATATAGGCGTATAAAATCTGCTCTTGATCAGATTTTTTCATTTTATCTATCAAACAGCAAAAGTTAAGTATACAAATGGAGTGTTCTATAAACAAGTACAGATGTATTTGAGGTCTTTCCATCAATAATTCAATAAAAATGGCATCTGCTACAGCTGAGGTCTCATGAAACACCGAGACTGATGACAACTAATGTCATTTTGCTATTACATAAGCAGCATCTGGACAGTGTTATTTTAGCATCCCAATCATCAGTCTTACTAAGAGAAAGTAAAGCTATAAACAAAACCAGATAATCTAAAGAATATGGACAGAAAATTCTCTGTCAATTACTGTAGAAAAGAATGAATTTGGGAAAGCTTAAAAGCAGTACAACAACACCTAAATTCATATTGGAGATTACCACACAGTTGACAGCAGAATAAGCTATAAAAATTACTTGTGAATAGTCACTTGTTCTGTTTGTGAGTTCACATAAAGTACATATTGGTATTTTCCAATTTAGAAGATGACTGCAACAGTGCAAAAGATTAGTCTCCTAAATATAATACAAAAATATCACATTGCCTAAAAACTGTTACTGAAAAATTACTTTAAGTATCATCCATGACATACATAAAAACATGACCTAGAAAATCAATTACGAACTATCCTAAAATGGTCATGAAATACATACAACCAAAAGAACTTATTCCACAAACACCTTCATTTAATAAAAATAAGCACATAATACATTACAAAAAGATACCTGAAGATCTGCATTGATTTCCATGCAATGTCTTTTCATACTAAAAGCAGTTATGATAGCTAAAGTCTTTTCGACCTGACAATGCAATTAAAGGATCAAAATAATTTATTTAGTTGCTGAAAAAAATACAAATTGAATGTTTTAAGGCTTGTTAAGGAAGTATTATTCTTGCCGAAAGCAACTAATATAGTATCCGAAACATCAAGGAACAGAAGAAATGCATGATTTAAGAATCTGTCTACTGATGCACATCACTCATGAAAAAATAAATATCATTTAGTGCTACTGCCAAAACTAGGACTGCCCACAAAACCACAAACTATGTATTTATAGAATGCCTGCTTAAAGGCCTATCCTGTGTTGATTTATGAATAGGAAGAAACTCGATCACTGAAATAAATCCACTGCCAAGAAAAGCAGTATTTTGTCAGGTTGGTGTGTTTTAGTTCTGCATTTAATAATTTGTCTTCTTCCAAGCTAGTTTTACCTTAAAAAGCCTTTAAGGTGTCACACATGAACTATGTATGTTGGACTGCAGTAAGGATGCAATTCATCTCGCCCAATCCCGCTCTACAGAAGAGCTTTTATAAAGCAGCAAGAAACTGAGATTTTATTCAAATGAACTCACACAACTTCACCACCATTAGCTTCATTCAGTATACAAGGCTGTCAGGATAAAATAACCAACATTAACTGTTAGAAAACTTACGAAATTTTAAAAGATTCTTAGAAATGTTTCATTATTTTATTATTGGGCATCTGCCTTAGTTTAGTTTTGAGTTAGGTAAGAAACAAATCACCATTCAGTGAAAATTCTAACTATTTACATTAATGGAGCCTTTGAACACAATGCTATGAGAAGACAGGATCAAAATACAGTTCTATTCTACTAAACAGGCAAGAAGTGCAAAAATCTAGTCCTGAATTATTGAAGTTCAAGAAATTCTAACTGACAGTCTTGTTTAAAACATGCCCAAATGCTTAACTTGCAAGTGAACCTAGAAGTGAGGGATAAGACATGCCTCCATAGGGCTCCAAACAGTAAGAAATGGAAAACTATATTTATAAACTGCTCCAAAGG
>NW_005054302.1:3881902-3895032 GCF_000277835.1 Geospiza fortis | reverse complement strand
AACATCATTGCTGTTTTGCAATGTACCTTTTTACCTTCTTGCTCTCATCTGTCTTAGAGCTTTTGATCTAAGTCCACTACAATCCCTGCTGTTGAAGCATCTCCACTGCTTTAGCAGCTGACACTTTATGCTCTCACCATACTTGAGAGCAGTGCTTCTGCAAGAAAAACTAAAGGAAAGCAAAACAACATCGAGAAATAATTCCTGAAAAGACTATGGGGTTCAAAAGAAAACTATTTAATATACGAAGTCTTACATGAAAAAAGCAGCAAGCATTCAGAAATTGAAACTGATGAATTCTCAGGAAACAGTCCCTTACACATTCAAAAAGGGGTTTTCTTTGGAGGGAAGCAGGCAAGGATGTCCAAAAATCTCAATTTCCTCTTTAAACTGCCAGTAAGAAGAGAGGTAAGTCTAAGGCTGGTATTGCAGCTATTGTTTCACTAAGTACAATACCCACCCAACACTATTTCACAGTGTTACTACAGAAGTAAATCTGTCCACATAAAACCAGGACTACAACTCTGACATATTTTTGGTCTCTGTTTTAGACACATAGAAACTATTTTAACCCACTAAATCCAAAACACTAAGTTGGTGACACAAACAAAAGCAGGTCTTGGAACAGGAATTATTTTGTAGAACCCCTCTGATTCAGATTCAACAATGTAAATCAAAGCAAACCATCCATAACTGGATAATAACCATTGCATATTTGAGTAATTAATGTATTACTGGCACTCAGAAGTATTTTCTATTTAAAAAATTTTTGTGCTGTTGCAAAATAAATCACCATCATCAAGTTCCTCTTTCAGCCAGAAGAATGTATGCAAAATAAAAATTAGCAAACAACTACTGGAAAATTAGTTTCCCAATTAAGCTACTGTGAAATCAGAATGCATATAAATTGTTGAGCTGTAACAGCACATTTCAACTAACTGACTTGTAGAAAGGCAGGGAAAAACCCTAACTGATATGAAAGTATTCATTCATAATTTATCTAGTAGAGATCACACAAATAGATTAATAAATTGTTTAGGCATCACCAGGCTGCCCATTAGATTAACAATCAATGCAATCAAATTTCTAATGTTCATCATCACCAGCAACAAGAATGCTTCAGGAAAATAAATCCTCTCACAGATAATATTTTTATCATCTGTAATAAAATCAAGAAACTGCTAGCTGCATTAAAACTTGATTACAAATATAATTTCAAAAAATCCAAGTTTAATGAGTTAGGGAAAAGACACAGACAGAAACTTTCAACAGAAAAGCCTAATACTGCAGCCTTACATGAGAGGGTCCAATTCTGGTTGCCATTGCACTTACCATTTATCTTCCTGTTTTAGAGTGACCAGTAAAAAGTGATAGGATGTAAGTGAAGGAAGCTTACTTTTCAAAGCTTTTAAGAAACAAAAACAATGATTAGAAACAATTATTATTGTCCTGCTAAAGACATTGTTGGCAGAAGACTTTAATATGTTGTAAGTATTATGTCAGAAGAGTTTATCAAGACTTGATATGGTAAAAAACTATCCAACAGTATCAAAAAATGCAATTCTCACCAAGAGTCAACTTGTAATCTCTGAAAATAGAGAATAACTTTCTCAGTACACGTACAGTAGTAATCTGAGAGTAGAACTAAGTGCAAGACGGAATCTGTTCACAGTAAACAAGTATTAGTTGCGTAATAAATTCTAAGTTGAAATCAGATTTCATGTGTCATTTTCCAATCTCCAGAAAAGACTTACAGTTTTTCTCTGCTGCAAAATGCAAAGGCTTTTTCAATTCCCATTCACACTATATAACTACAGTTATCTAAATACATCTACAAAATGCTTAGTCACACAGCTGCCCTGATTAGAAACTGTTGCTAAAGAAAGTAAACACATCACTCACTATTTTGTTTCAATTTTTCCTCTTTTAAAGTTTAAAGAGCATTAGAAGTAAAACCTAAGACATAACCAGAATACTAAAGACTGATCTTGAGAATACATTTTTTCATGTATCATTGTATATGCCACTTCAATTTCATATGATGATTTAAAAACAACACCTGTACTCTATAGTCTTTCATATTTAAGTTTAAAAGCTTTTAGTAGGGCTGTTACTGCAAAACTACATCTCTATATTCTTGCAGTGTATTAATCAGGTCCAGATGAACACACCATTTCAGTAATGCATGAGAGTGGGAAAGCTACACTCTTCCAAAGCACTCTTCCACCTTTCGCCTCCAAAAAATTTGATGTATAAAAGCCATTAAAATTATGCATAGTGACTGAAGTGGTTTCCATTTGATTCACTCTTCTTCTATTTTATCCTACATTTTTGCCAAGCCCAGCACAACAACTTCAACAGTTTCTATTCATGTAGGGTTTGGAATTTAAAAATGTAGATAAGCAACAAGGATGGACAAACTGTGGTAAGCAATTTAAGCACAGAGACTAAATACTCCTGTCTCAAGACAGATGTAAGGATAAAGCAGTAAAGGCTGTGGTGGCCAACATTATCTAGCTTTCCCTGCTCCAAGCTGCAGAATACAGGCCACAACTTCCTAAAAGCAATGGAATCCGAGGGAGCTACTGCCATCCCAGGGCTGTGGGTTGGCTCCCCAGCTTGCTATTACTGCAGCTCTCTGCAGCAAGAAGCCCGGGTCTCACAGAGGAGCCAGGATGTTTTGACAAATAGCTTACAGGGTCAGAAAGTCAGGCAACCCCAAAAGATGCTACATTAGGGTATTAGAAAGATGAAATTTCACATTTGGCACTACAGAAGTCATCAGTAAGTGCTATTTCTAAATTAATTGAGACGACTGTAACATGCTATTTCCCCAATTATGTTTAATAATATTTGGAAAACACTAAAGGACAGTATGAGTTCTGAATCCCTGGTCTTCATTTCCTTAAGAAAAGATGTGCTGAAAGCAGTTTTCTTTTACAGTGAGAACATATGGAAATAAATTACCATCTACTTTTCGATAGAAGTCCCTCAAAACACAGTGAGCAAAAACAAATCACATCTGTTAATAAAATCAAAGGAACTATTTTGCTTCCTCCCCATCTTTGCTAAGAACACTAAGGGGCAGACAAGGGGGAAAATGTCCCGCTGACAAGAGGAAATAATTTATTTTCTAACATCTCTCAGGATGTCTCAGAACATACATAACAAATTCTTCGCAACCCTACAGAAAATTTCATGGTATAGAATATAAACCAGGTTTTTCTTCCATAGGAAGTAAATGAACAGCTGAGAAACCAGCAGTTCATTTCTCATTGATGTATGAAGTTGCATCTGTGAAGAGAGCAAAATCCCCTCCTGCAAACTACAGTTGTTTTAATAATGTAAAAGAGCATTGTGTGAATTGCTTATTCATTACTTCCTCACTAGGAATAGCTGTTATACCAGACGGCATCCTACTCAAGAGAAACTAAAACATTTGTAACACAGTTTGCATTCACTGAACTGATGCGGTTGGTAGAAAAAAAGTCATACCCTTTGACCAAAAAAATTTAGAATCTGACTCCTCTGACAGCACCATTTTGTTAGTCCTGCAGGATGAGTCTTCAGAGGCAGAGCATACCTAAATTACTAATATAAATAATGTACAGATTATAGCGAGGACAAATTTTCCCACACCGTTATTATCTTTCAGTCTCCTTTAGTAATGATTTGGATGTTCTCCTCATCTAGTTTTACACAGGGTCAAAAGGGAGAGTGATTTTAGGCTCCAGATGAAATTAATATTGCCCTTTTTGTTTCTGAAAACTTTCTTATTAAGTTAAGCATAAACCAAAACCAGAAATTCAAACAAGCTTAGCAGCACTGACGGTTTAAAATTAAAACCTTCAGGCAGAGTAGGGCACATCAGGATGGGTGATTCCTATCACCTGCCACTTAAAAAAACTATTTTACTGAAACATTTCAATTCCCAAGTAAAAAAAATCAGTATCTGAACACCTTCACTTGATGGAAGTGTTACATCAGTAGCTTGTTGGAAAAATAAGAGTGATGTCATCATACAAAAGAGTAACTACCCTATTGAATATGTAGCAATTCGCTCAGGGAAACAGTGAAATACTGAATTGAAAACAGCCAACAAGAAGACAGCAGTTCAGTAACTAGTACAAAAATAATGTAATGAAGAAACTCTTTTGCAGTTTCGATTTTCACCACAGAACTGTACTTACATTGTCCATGAAATTTGGCTTAAATCCTCCCTCCTGCTGTCGTCGTAATTCCTCCTGTTCCCTCTGGCGTAGCATCTCTTCTTCCCGACGTCTGTGCTCTTCTTCATGTCTAGGGTATTTTTCAAAATTATGTCAGCTTAGTCTCTTGACCTGTTTAGGCTTGCACTCAGCCTCAGGGGTAAGAACAAGCATATAAACAAAACTGGCTATTATTTATTTTTTACATAGTGCAAGGCACTCATCTACTCAACTTAATGAGTTTGAGTAGTTTTGAAGTTTTGGTTGTTTTTTTTTTTTAACTGGAATAGAAGTAATTTCAATACTAATATATTCTACACCTACCCTTCCAGCTTTGTATCAGTAAACAGGTTAAAATATTCCAGTTTTTAAGAAGCCACTATGGATTAAAACATTTCAACAGTACCAAAAGACACAATTTTTAATTCTGAGATGTGTTCTTTTTATCTTATTGACATTTATTGTGATATTTAACAAAAAGTATAAATCAATATGATGACACTACGTCTATTTTCTTAAACTTTAGAAGAGGCATTAAAACAATTATTTGCACGAATCAAATCCTAAAAGAAAAATTGTTTTCAACATACTAGAATATCAAGCGAAAAAACTTCCAAAATCCCATGTCAGACTATAAGATTGCAATGCTATGATTCTACATGCAGACCACCTGCCCATAAAATTTAGAAGCATGTTCCTATTACAGCATTGCTATGGTCATGTTAAAATAAATATGAAACAAAAAATAGGCTGACATTTCTATGCTATTTAGACATGTCAGAAATTTACAACAAAATTAGCGGAGCTGAAATAAGTGAAAAAAATCAAGCAACACTGTAAAATAATCTTTTATATTGCATTATATTTTCAGAAACATCACACATTATGCTTTTGAGAAGCCAGTTTAGCTAACATATCTAAATTCATGCAGGCCTACAGTGGCTGCACGCCACACTTGTGCACAGTAGAAGACAAAATACCTCAGCTGTATCTGCTTGCGTTTTTGAAGTTCTTGGTTTCGAAGTTCTTCCAAGCGCCTCAATTCTTCCTGACGACGCATGAGATCTAACAGGATTAAAAGTGCATTTAAATATAAAAGCTGTCAATCAATCATATGGCAACACAAAATTTGTTATTACTGTCAGATAACAGTTCTAACATTCAAGGTTTTAAACCAAATTTTCAAAGCATTTAACTCATCTCTTTCCATAAAGCTAAGTCTAGTACTTGAAAAAAACACTGGATCCGTGGCTTACAAATATAGAAAAGTACAAAATAGGCAAAGCCCCCAGAGCAGGGGGGCTTTCCAGGTTATGGAAACAGAAGTTTTTAAGTTCTCAAAGAAAAGGAAAAAAACCTCTCTTAATCCCTTAAATCACATCCTGGTTTTACATCTAGGACAGGGCATCAATTTTCTCACAACGTTTTATACTGCTAAAGTCACACTACTAAGAAAACCACTACAATATTTATGGACTTTTATACTCTCCACTACCTACTGCAGACCCCTGCATGGCACACATCAGAGCAAGAGAAGTCATATGAACTTTAGGTGCACGAAGGAAGTCTGAACCTCCATGAAGACCTATCATGACTCTGCTTACTGCAACTTACAAATGACTAGTAGTTTAACCCCACAAAAAGGGCCCAACCATAGCCTCCTATGAAGCACTTAAAATGTCCATAAAAAGCAGGGCACAACTCACAGTAATTACTTTTGCTGACCAGTTACATTATTGATTTCTGCCTGGAAATCTATGCTTTCTTCAATAAACAATAATTTTACCATTTGTTAGAAAGCAGGGTTGTTTTTTTTTTAACTACATAGGATATTGGCCACATGATACTATTTATAGAAACCACAAGTAACATTTTCTCATAGTATCCATTACATGCCTTTCATGCTTTAGTTCAACTGTTTTGCACATTTTCTCTACGCATTTCTTCACTATACTAATTAAAATATCGTTTTAGTTACGCAAATAGGTTTTCTCAAACTTGTACACAACACTGTCCACTACGGGAAAATATGTTTCCTTTTTAGCTCTTTGTTCTTCCAAATTTATACAGCAGTCCCTATTTCTTGTGCACACAGGACCAGGATTTCCTACTTTCTCACTACCACTATCATTTACTGCTCTTAAGGTGCAGCACTCTACTTTTCTCATTGTTCTCCTAATTTTTCTCCAAAGCATAGTTTATTGCCTTTCCTGAAATTGTTAGTATGTTAAAAGTTCAACATAGCAAATTATGATTCAGTGTCATTTGACAACTGCCAAATCTTGGCAGAAAGCCTTACTAAGCGGGATGAAAACACAGATATAGAGGTTCAAACTCTGCACAAGAGCCATTCATAGTAAAGGAGCTGTAATGATGGTGATTCTTGATTGACAGGCCCTTCTGTGAGCAGAAAAAAAATCTGCACTAAAGCAGCTGTAGGAAAAAAAGAAAACAATCAGAGAGCATTATTATTAGCCTCTGCACTTTCTTGTGCTTATAAAAGGACAAGGGCTTTGTTTTACCCTCAACCTTCTAACATAGCAGACAGCAGAAGGTGAAGATGGTTCTCTCACCTCAGAAGTTAATCCTACAAGCTGGAATATCAACTCCACAAAGACTTTTAAGCCATTTTAGCTGCTGATTTTATTAAAGATGGAAAATAAATGCCAAGCTTCCATATAATTGATACAAAAATTAAGGTTCTGGTTAAATTCAGTCACATTTTCCAGTATTTTCATAATCTATTTAACCATCATTATGAGAAAATATTTACAAATGTTTGATGCATACCACCAGTACATAGGTCAGAAACACCATGCAATTTACTTACACATGGAAACACGTATTCTGCTTTACAAATTACTTCTGACTCAGTCTGTCAAAATATGACACTTCAAAGTGAAAAATTACACGTATCAAAAGAGTTAAATCTACCTTCAGATTTAATACCACACCAAAAAAACCTGAGTACTCAAACCAACATGTTCTAGAGCTCCAGTCCTACTAGCTCTTGTGGAGCAGTTTGAACACAACCTTCACCTGCTAGAGTATATGGACCAGTAAGCTCATCCTTCCTGTCTTCTTTTTAACCCTTATGCAACTAAAACATGACATTTTCTATTTGATTTCATATTTCATACTGACTTCAATACATTTTTAAATTTGACTTCATGCACCAGGGATACAAAACTATTGATTCTAGGTTCTGGTGCCTTAGAAACTTCATTGCATCTTTCTACACAATCCTGTGATGTGCGGATGGCATGGGACAGAGAGAGAAATGGCAAGCATTTCTCACAGCAGTTTGTGAGAACTTTCAGGGAGTTGTAAGGATGTGATAACTTGTTAAGTATAAACAATCTGCAGGTGGTGTTTTTCTACTTCGTCTTTCTGTTCTTCTCAAGGACAGAGTATGAGAAAGGTGCTTTTGTTAGTTAGCCAATCAAATAGAATGCATCCTATCACTCTATATAAACCACGCAGTTCTCTTGAATAAAGCCTTCTTTTGCTCTTTCTACAATACTGCCTCCTGCCTGTTCCTGTGTCATTCTCGGCACAAGAGTGACAGTGATGCAATCACAGGATTACAATCCTGTCATGCAATTGATGTAATCAATATTCTTGGCATGGCATGAACTTAGACCCACACTGTTCAGAGCAACAAGAGGAAGATCTCTTTGAAAATAAAATGCAAGTGAAAAAACCACCTTATTTTCATGCATACTGAAGCTGAAGAATTGACAAGATTAAAACAGAGGGAATACTTACTAATCTCTACAGTTCTAAAAATTAAGTGTCAGCAGGTAATTAAGAAGAAACCTAATTATCTAACAAAATTCTGAGTTATATGGTACCAAAGAGGTACTCTGCTAACCAAACTGTGAGGGGGGAAAAGCCCTCCTCCTACACTAAAAGAAACATATTTTCTCACTGGAACAGTAGTACCACATGCTTTCATGTTTTAGTGGCTCTCTAATAGAAGGAATTATTCTTTCTTTTTAATATAAAACTGGCATTTAACAAATATTCAAAAAGCAGAATACCTTCTCCTGCATATTGTCCTTAAAAGAAACCCTAATATGCAAAAACACACCGAAGATGTTTTCCCATGTTTTACCATTTTTTCTATCTTAATGAAGAGGCCAGTGTAATCTTGTCTCAGTTTAACACATAATTAAGGCATGAATTTCAGACAAAGTAATCTCTAATCTTGCCCTCAAATCCAGGCAACAGGTGATTAAATTCAAAGGAAATTAAAGAGCGTGAGTTCTGGAACTGGACTATTAGCACTGTTAAACATTAACAATTAGATAAGTCAACAGTAGATTTATCCAACCTGTAACTTAAGCACTGAACCATCTTTACAAATCTCAGTCACGCATACACACAGAATTACAATATGTGTCCAGCTGCCAAGGGAGGGCTGCACTGTGTATTGTCAGCAGCGTTCTTGGATCATGTTAACATGCACATTCCTCACCTCTAATATACACCTGTGCTTACAAGGGAACACAATGCTTCAACAGATTTTCTTGGAAAATAAACCAAGAAACAGTTGTCATTTCAGGTGCTGCAGCAACTATCTGGCATTTCAAAACAGTTTTCTATGTTATTACACTCTGTATAAGACCTTATGCTTTTCATGTTATTATATAGGTAAGCTTTTATGTTATTATCTTCTGCATAAGACCTTCTGCTCTGCACAAGACCTTATAAAAACAGCATGGTTCCACACTGGGAGCACATGTGCCTGTCCAGGAAAAACAGGCTAAGTAAACTTTTTACTAAAGATAAATTTAGGAAGTGAAGAAAACAGACAATCACCTCTTTATTAGATTCTTAATTAATTTCTGCAAATCATCAAGGAATATGTGCACAGAGAATTATTCCTTCCTTTTTCTCAGTTAAATGCAGTTAATTAAACGGTGACCAGCAAAAGGTCCAAGTATACAGCTCAATAGCCTACACAAAAAAAAAATCTGTGACAAAATAAATTCAATACTTGTAGATAACCCGGTTTTACCTTGCCTCATCAGCATTAGCTGATGCTCATGTCTAGCTGCTTCCATTTCTGCCTCAAGTTTCTCTTTGGCTTCTCTAATGTTCCTGTCAACCTGTTCACGCTGCTGCTTTTCCATCTCATCAAGAGCCTTCCACCGTGACGCATACTCAAACTCAAATGTTCCAGGCTGAGCAAAACGTTTTCCCTAATAAAAATTTTGCAGTAAAAATGTACAGGACAGATTTAGATCAACAACTGTAACAGCCACAGAACATATACACAACCACTTCAAGTGTAGATCTCACTTTTTATCAACCTGTCAGATGACTACATTCTAAACCAGACAAAGCTTAAATCAGACATTAAGATAAGTAAAAGGACACTTTTCCAAAAATTGCCCAAATAAAGATTACGATAAAAATTTGTATTGACATCAATACAAAATACTAAGCTGCAACACTAGATTAACAGTGTTCAGCCTTCTAAATCAAGCAGTCAATCCACTAAACCAGTTATTTAGATAAATATCAATGCTTACTAGACAGCCCAGAATATTAGCCAGAATCTGTAACCATTAAAATGAGCCCACATTTCCCATTCTAACACTAATATTGTACCTAACAGTGAAAAATTTTTAAGAAGTGGTAGTCTACAGTCTCAAAACCAACATTTTAGATTCAAGCAACATAAGTGGCAAATTACAATATTAAAAATCAGTATTTTCAGATTAGGGGACTTCTATCTCATTACTGAGATTCACTTTCTCATGTCATGCTCAAAGTTTTACCTCAGCTGTGGAAGCTGCAAAGATTTACATGCCAGGGAGGCTGCAAAAGTTCAGGGGCTATTCAGAGAACATAAAGATCTGTGGGTATCCAAAATCTCTGTAGGATTAGACCACACCTCTAATCCATAAAAGACTATAGTTTGCTGGCAACAAGCTCCTACTGACTGCAGTGTAAGCCAAGAATCTCTCTACTACACTAAATGCAGAGAATGTTAAACTAACAAGCCAAGTCTGAATTTTACCATGATTAGGAAATTCGGGAAGGTCCTATTTAATCCTTTGACACAAAACAGCACAACATACAAAAGCACTACTTCCTACTACACAAATTCAAAAGTAAAAATCAGTGTATATTTACAAAGCTAAGTATGCAAATAATGTTTTATAAAAAAAGGCTAACCACAACTTACTTGTGGTACTGTTGTGTTTTTTGCATTAGCTTCTCAGGGAGTCCATCCTCATCATCAAATTGCTCCATTGGTTCTACAACAACAGGTCGAGGTGTTCTGGAAAAACATTTTCAATTTAATAACTGAATCATTAAAGAAGCAGTTATAACTTATTTTAGCATTTTGAAGAAACACTTCAGAAAAGTAACATGTAATTCCTGCGTCTTGTCTTAAATCACAGAATTCCAATGAATCCCAATCTTAAAAATTACCTTCAGAAAAGAATTGTTTTTATGTCCAAATCCAGCTATTCTGCCTAGAAATCACAACTTACTTGACACAGTTCTGTTTGCTTTTTTAAAATACCAAAACCATCTACCAATAATTACAACATATTTAGGAAGGAACTACCTTTCTGTTTTTATCAGTGAGGCACCACAGAGGCCATGATCGTTCTGGGAAAGCAACAAACCCAAAACAGAGCAGCACAACCTATTCGTATTTCTACTGACTTCTACAACTTCGTTCTGCAAGTTACTCTAGAACTGAAAACAGCTTGATAATTTGGTGCTACTATTACAGCAATAATTAAAAAACATTTCCAGTTAAGTTATTTAAAATCCATTCTTTGAACAACCACACACTCACAAATTAGAATCCTGACTGAAAAGCTGAAAATGGCTTCCTTCATATGTTGGCAAGTGTGAGCCAAGGAGAGCAATGTAAAAACTCTGAACTGTGTAAAAAGCTCTTTCCATCAGTCTTGGAAGCAGAGTTTACAAAACACAGAGCACTAGAGACATGATTTTCAAAACATCAGCACTCGTTTATTGCGTTCCATGCCTTTATTTCACTTTGCAGATCTTCCCCTACTGCCCCAGTCCCTAACCAGGCAAAAAAAACCAAAAAAAACCCAAAAAACAAACACCAAACAAAACCAATAACCCCCAATATATTTTACTCTGTGCATCAAGTTCACATTAAAAATGAAGTCCAGAATCAAAGACCACAACTCAACAACTGTTTTTTCTGATGCCATCTGCATGGCAATTGCTGACCGCTCTGCTATTTAAATGCAACTGAACTGCGGCGCTAACATGTTATGATATAAAAAAACAATGTTAAAACAATAATGTTTTGAATGTCTAGTTTTGATACATTTAAACAGGAACTGAAACATGTTCTGATTAGGCAGAGTTTTCATTTAAAAAAGGCAAAACTTTAGACTCTGAAGGAAAACATCAAAGTAGATTAGCAGCATTTTAGGTTCATGCTAGTTATCTTTGCAACTGTGCATTAGGGAACATGTCACCTAAGCAAGAAAACGATCAAGCGCTTTTTATTCACTCAGGACACGGTTAGATGGTCATTTCAATCCAACTGATCTATCCAGCTGGCAAAACAAGAATACCCTCCCCTCATATCCCAGCTTCTTTTTCCCTGCCACATCTCTCATGCCAAGAATAGCACTAATGTAACACTGAACTACATTACTTCCATTGATTGGCTCACCACACTTCCATTCAGTTACTAATGCCAAGAAAACCCAGGGAACAAGAAGAAATTGCTGGCACCTGCCAGTAAGAGTAAAGATGTATTCAGATTAAATTTACTATGGAACCATCAAATCGGTTCAGCAGCACACAAGATTTGGGAGTCCCAGACCCCTTACTCACCTGCCAACTCCTCCTGGCAACATTTTCCCCTGCCTTATTCTCTGCAGGACCTGACATCAGCAAGCACCTTCCTGTGCTTGAGCAGACTGCAATGGACCCCCACACAAATGAATGCTTTTCTGTTGTTTTAGCAAGCACAAGTGGCTTACGGAAGTGTCATGCAGTTCAAAAGTAGCACAGCCAGGGCAGGAAAAGAACTCCAAGCCAAATTTAACGGCAGCAAGTTTTCATGCTGTGAAACCACAGCCTTATTTTCCCAATGAGAATCACAGAAATAAAAAGAAATCATAAATATGTATCATTTCACACCGTTTTTAAGAAAGCATTTGAAAATGTCACTTGTGACTATGTAAAGTGCAGCAATTAACAACTCTCTTTGGCAAGTACAGAAATAGGAGATGCAAGAGAAGTGCTGCTATTTGCAAGCTTGCTTGTCCTTGAAATAGACTGTTTTCCAAACATCACTAGTACATATATCAACCTCTTCAGAATCTCAGCCTTCATTTTAAAACAGCGAGAAAATCCTCGCCTTACAAGCCACAGACAATTTTTGGGGTATAAACACTTTCTTTAGTCTACAGAAATATTGGCAATGTCATGCACTGGTTTGTTAAGAAACAAAGGAATATTATTTTGTCACTGTTACTGGGATCAGGAAGAGTGCAACCAATGCAAATAAAGTCTCAACAGAAAATGCCTTATTATATAGAGAAGGAAAAGTAGCATTACATATGAACAAGAAAGAAATGAAAATTTTGCTCTCAGAGTCTCATATGGTAATAAGAAATCTTATAAACAGTAAGCAGAGAAAGATGGTTTTCTTTAAAAAAAAATCAAGAGTATTTGTGGTATTCATGCAAAACACTTAAATTTCTAACCTCGTGGCTTTCAGAATTTGAAAACAAAATAAGAACTAGGGAATACCATGAATGCAATTTTTGCTCACATCAGGAAGATATACTCTCAGCTTCAAACAAAAACCCGTGAACTTACGTAGTAAGCAAGAATGCCCCATCATTGCATCTTTCTAGAGCTTTCCGTGCTGGAGGTTTTGCTGCAAACTCTACA
>NW_005054302.1:3879669-3881835 GCF_000277835.1 Geospiza fortis | reverse complement strand
AGAATGCTTGTTCCAGCAGCTCATTAGAAACCACAGGCGACAGATTCTTCACAGTTAAGGCAGCTCCATGGGTAGCAAATCGAATTCGAAGTGGTCTGCTCTTCAAAATAGTACCATCAAGTTCTGCCTTCGCTATTTCAGCCAAGGTCCTAGATTCCTTTATAGAGATACAAAATATTTTATATATTTTCTTTCCAAAGACAGCAAGTATGACTTTTGTGTGCCCCCCCACCACAAAAGTAGCAAAGTTTTCCTTCACTTGAGCATACTGGCACAAGGATCATTCAACTTCTTTCCTCTTCAAAGAACCAAATCGAACCAACAACAAAAAACCCAACAAACAAACCAACTAAGTCTCTGTCCTCTGACTGAAAAAAAAGCATTCATTACCCCTTATGGTTTATTCTAAAAACAACACAGACACAATTTTTTCTTGCCTATTAGAGGATTTAACAGATTCTCATTATGATGCTGCTGCTCTATTAAGGTTTTGAGCAGAGCTGGAAAATTCATAATTTTCACGTTTTCCTACTCTAATGTTTATATTCTGCATCGCTGGCTCCCCGCAGCAGGAAACGGTATTCAAACATTACACTACAGGATCTACGGTATTTTGGGTTGGGTTTTTGTTTTGCTTTTAAATAAGTGAAAATATCGCACTTGCCCTCAATGGATGTCCAATTCAAATTTCATCAACAAATGGTGAAATTACTTTCTTTGCTCTTCTATTCATTCGTCTCGCATTAATGGGCTTTCTGCACCCACATTCCTGAGACTGTCAAACAACAACTACCCTTTTTCTCACTTCAAAAATCTTCACCAGGTGGGATACCTGCAATCCCTGACATTTAAAGAAATTCTTTAAATATTTCTTCACAGTTCAACTGGCTAGGCAAGCTGTTAAAATGTATGTATATCTATTCCCTAAACGTAATGGAAAATGGAAGTTTACATAAAAACTCTATCTAATTTCTATTACACACAAAAATAAATAACGAGATGTAAGTATATCTCACTTCCTCCATAAAATTGCTATTTCAGGCCGGGGAATTCTCAGGGTAAAAGATGCATGGCAGAATGCCACAAGTATTTTAAGATGATAACCAAAAAGTAAAAAAACCCTAACCAGTAAAATATATGGGAAAATGACTAGACACCTAAAGCACTCTAAAGGTGTTCCCAGAATGATACAAATCTGTGCATTTTAAACACAGCAATCGTGAAAACTAATCTCGCATACTAAATTACCATTTAAATACAAGATCATAAACTTTTCGAATAAGTCGGGGTTTTGCATGCTTAACTCGAGCATGTTTAACCAAATACTGTACTACCCCTAAAAATCTAATTTTATCTGGGCACAAGTAATTTAGACAACTCGCGGTCCGCAACCTTTTCAATTCTGTGATTTTATGTTCCGTGTTCACAATGTGCGAACAGCTGTATTTCGAAACAATCCTGTTCGTTCTTTAAAATTAACCGTATTAAGGGCCATGGGGTGAGGCGGGGACCGAAACGCCAGGGGCTGGGAAGACTCCTCCGAATGCAGGGGTCTGGCTTGGATGTGTAGAGGCGAACGGGGAGGGGAAAGAAGGAAGAAGAAGCGGGGGGACCAGCGCTAGGAGCGAGGAGAAAGAGAGGCAGATGCTTCCTTTTTTTTACACCCGCCGAAATGGAGGGGAAGGGGGCGGGGGGCAAGGGACCGAAGCCTCTCGGTTTCAGAGACAGCCCCAGGGGCCCGCTCGGATCCTCACCAGGCGGATGAAGCCGAAGCCACGGTCCCGATTGATGAAGACCTCGCTGGGCTCCCCGTAGCGCTCGAAAAGGCGCTTGAAATCCTCCTCGGTGATATCAGTAGGCAGATTCCCCACGAACAGCCGGCAACGCTGCGTGTAGCTCTTCTCGCCAGGTTTGAGAAAG
Organism: Geospiza fortis; assembly: GCF_000277835.1. Lineage (NCBI taxonomy): Eukaryota > Metazoa > Chordata > Aves > Passeriformes > Thraupidae > Geospiza > Geospiza fortis. Next base: position 3,879,915 of record NW_005054302.1, on the reverse strand, counting down.
CTCTTGATATCGATGGTGAACCCAACCTCCTGCTCCTCATCTCCGCCACCTTCTTTGCTCGGCACCAGAGCCATGGCCGCCGCCGCCGCCTCACTCTCCGCTTCTAGGCCGCGCAATCCTTTCAGGTTGCCGCCGCCCCCCACCATGCCCAGCGGCACCGCCGGGGAGCTGTTTTCGATCCGCACTTGCTTCAAGTTCCTATTCGCGGCCATATCCGCTCCTTCCTCGCGGGTTCTCCCTCGGGGG
>NW_005054302.1:3879274-3879499 GCF_000277835.1 Geospiza fortis | reverse complement strand
GCTGCCGTGTTGTGTTAGAGCAGTGGTCTCCTCAGCGTGTCCCCAGGCAGAGGAGCCCCTCGCTGGGGTCTCTCCCGAAGGCAGCCGGGCGGGATGCCCTGGGGGTGTCTGGTCCCTGCGGGAGAGGGAGGCAGGCATGACACGAGAGACGCTGAGGCGGAGGTGGCGGGCGCAGCCGGGGGAGTCACAAAAACCACAGAATCAATCAAGTTGGAAAACACCCCT
>NW_005054302.1:3843769-3879215 GCF_000277835.1 Geospiza fortis | reverse complement strand
TCTTTCCTTAAACACCTCCAGGGAAAGTAATTCCACCACCACGCTGGGCAGCACATTCCAATGTCTAATTACCCTTTCTATGAAGAGATGATGTCCAACCTAAACCTGACCTGATGCAGCTCGACGCTATGTCCTCCTGTCCTATGACCTGTTACCTGGGAGAAGAGGCCAACCCCAACCTGGCTGCACCCTCCTGTCAGGCACTTGTAGAGAGTGATGAGGTTTCCCACGAGATTCCTTTTCTCCGGGTTAAACACCCCCAGCTCCCTCAGCCACACCTCACAGGACTTGTTCTGCAAACCTTTCTCCAGCTCCGTTGCCCTTCTCTGGACTAGTTCCAGCTTCTCACTGTCATTCCTGAATTGAGAGGCCCAAAACTTGACACAGCATTGGAGCTGTGGTCTCACGAGTGCCCAGTACAGGGGGACGGTCATTGCCCTGCTCCTGCTGGCCACACCCTGGCTGATCCAGGCCAGGAAGCGCTGTCTGGACACTGCTGTGCAGCATGGGAGGACCTGCAGACTGACAGGGCACAGAAAGCATTCATTGAGGCAGATGAAGGAGACAAATTTGAGTTGAGAGGCCTTGTTACACTCCTTCCAGGACAACTTCTTACAGAGCAACAGCTTTCATTATAAAGGGGGCAGCTTTCTTCTGAGAGGTGTGAAGCCAAATGTTTCCTTCCTTGGGCACGCCTTCTAGCAAAGACTGTGCATGTCCCCCATCTGCAGCAACAGATGGTGGTTTGCTCTCCTGCCAGATTTGTAGCTGCTTGGCTTGGTTCATGTGTTTTGACCAGTAGTACAACTAGTGCATGGTTTCTCAGAATTATTTGTTTCATTAATAGAAGTCTAGCATTGAAAAAGTCCAGACCATCTTATGAGGTCAGTAGTTACTTCAGCTAGTGTCTGGCACACACTGTTGTTTGGAACAAGCAATATCAAGCATGATATTCAAGAACAGATTAATTCTACAACAGGTGTGAATGTGTTGCTTGGGGGTTACTTTGTCTATAGTGGAATATCTGAAGTTCCTCTGTCTTGTTGTACCGCTTGAGGTACAACAAAGGTCTGTCCCTTTCTTCCTATCTCTGAGCTTGTTCAAGGACCTTGAGAAGACATAAGTTCCCAGCTTTATCAGTCTACCTCTTTCTGAAGCAAACTTGTGCGTGCAGGGCATCAAGCCAAATGCAGATTTTAACCCCTGAAATTCAGAAAATACAGATGATAGGAGAAGGATATCTACTCATAGAAAAGGCAGGAAGTGAGGCAGTGTAGGAACATGATGGAGGCATTAGAGTAGCAGTATGGGAGCCCTAAAGCCTTGACTGTCCAAAGAACAATGCTTTGAAGTATATTTAGGATTCAATAACAAGTGTTAAGACACAAGTGTTTAAAAAAGGAACCAACTTACACCAAACCAATAAGTTTATAAATAAAGCATGAAAAAGGAGTGAAATATATGTTAGAAATTATGTGACTATACACTGTAGATGTGTACTCATCAGTAGATGGAAAAAAGGAGATGCCAGGTAGTCTGGCTGTTTTCACCAATGTGGTATAATAAAATTGTCATGGTTTTCAAACAGAGATTTCCAAATCAGGTTAGTAGTAAAAGCTGCAACCATTTAAATTCCAACCACAGTTTCCTGTGTACTATAAAAATGTGAATAGGAAGAGAAAGGAGTGTTTACAAATTCCATACTAATATTACTTTTCCTTAACTATAGCAATACCTCAATAAAAAAATTATAGTTCAGTAAAATAGAGCAATAAAATTCCACCTTCCAGAAACAGGGAAATATATCTGAAAAAATATATATACTTAATGTGCTCATGGATCCATACACTATCTTAATTATTCAGATTCACAATATAACCATAATGCTTGCACTTGTTTTAGCTTTTTTGAGAAAGAGCTATTTGCACATGCCCTATGGTCAAGCGTTTAAAGTTAACACACAGAAAGAATCTTCTATCTGCTGTGTTCAGTCACTTCCTCACCTTCATTAACACATCATTTCACAATAATTCACTCATTCATCAGAAGAGCCCCAGACAGTTTATTTCCCCACATGCCCAGAGTCTTGGTGGCTTGGTGACATGTACACCTTGGCACTGACACCAGTTAACCAAAAATTATTTTCAAAGGAGAAAAAAGGGTCCCTTAAAGTTATTGTCCCAATGTTTTCCTTTAGCTATAAACATCCACTGAAATCTTTATGGCTTACTAAATCGAATTCATATCATTGAAAGTGATATCCTAGGCTGTTCCAGCCACTCTACATTAGTCTGGTATTGTTATATTTAATGTTTTTGATGTAGTTGAACATGAAAGTGATTTCAGAAGAATGAGGGAGAAACATTTATAATCACATGATAATTTACATTCATTGTCATTCTTGAGGGGTTTTATGGAAGCCTGAATTTACTCAACTTGGCATTCAAAAGGCCACAACAGACATCCCTGATTTTGCCTAACAAAATTTAGTTTGATTTGGAATTTATTTTAAGACCTTAAAACAATCATGATTTCTTCACTTCATGGAAGGAAATGAAATCTTGAGATTTCAATGATAATATTTTGTGAAGTTTCAGCCCATTTCACTGCACTTCCTTTCTTTCCATTCCACTTAATTGTTTTCACTTAATTTCAGAATTTTTGGTTTTTTCAATTTCATTTCATGTCATTATATTTCCTTTTTCATCTTTCCATTTCTCTTCATTCTTTGATTTCTCATTTCATTTCTTTTCATGAAATGAAAATCCTTCTTTTCATGAAAGGAAACGAAATCTCAAGATTTCAATGACAAACCTTTCTGTAAAGTTTCGGCTCATTCCCATAATTCCAATTCCATTTAATTGTTTTCACTTCATTTAGGAATTTTGGGGTTTTGCAATTTCATTGCATGTCATTATATTTCCTTTCCTGTCTTTTAACTTAATTTCATTTCATTTCATTTCATTTCAGTCTTTACATGTAATGCCAGACTCTCTTTTCTTACTCATGTATTGTTTTGGATTATCATCTCACAGATGGAATTTACTAGCATATATACAATATTCTGCATATGCATATGCATGAGTATCTATGGAACAATCACTATTGCCCTATTGAGAAGAACATTTATTAGCAAACCCCCCCAAAAAAAACCCAACCAACCAAAAAAAAAAAAAAAAAAAAGCCAAAAAAAAGGGGTTAAAATCAGCACTATTTTTCATTTTGTCTGCTACACAGACAGGTTATGTCATATTAAACAATCAGAAGGAACTGTCCTAGCCTTTCATTTTCTGTGTTATAGCATTACTTTCCTACCAAATATCAGCATTCTGCTGAATACCAGGAATGCATCAGACCTCTAAAAGGAAGCTCAAGAGCTTTTTATGCTGAGAACTTGAAAATGCTACACACCTTGATCTGCAAATAAAGATCTGACACTATTTGTAGTTACCTTTGCACAGCTTCAATGTGATTGCTCAGGTGCCAGCACTCCAGTGATGGCAGCTGTGATAGGGCTGAAACTGACTTCTCAAAAGGCAGCTGTAGCTTAGTGCTCAGTACATCTCTGGACTCCCAGGTTTATTTCCTTTTACCTCCTAAAATCTGGGTTGAGTCACAGGATCAGAACTTGTAATTCAAGCTGCAGTGTCAGGCCATGATAGAATGTATTAGGGAGCACTAGAGCTGAGAGGCAATTTAGGGCATGGAACAGGATGCTCTGTTTGAGAGGAGAAAGGGAACAAGGGAAAACACAAAATTCTGCACTGAAAAAGTAGGGAATGAGATAGGTAGATAGGTTGACAGCCTGAGACTGGGATCCTACTTAGAATTGCAAGGCTAGGGAACTGAAGCAAGCCTCTGTGCATGACCTGACGCAGGTGGGAGCTTCATCTCTTGCCATTAGAGACAGCGTTTGCCTTCAGTATTGCTCATGGCAATATCTGGGCAAATTAACTTCAGGCAGGTATTGGTCTCCACCACCAAGCTTTTCTTACCAAGTCCAGTTGGCTAAGGAATATTAAAAACTGTCACAGCTGTGCCAGCAGGCCTGATGGGGTAAACATAAGGGAGTGAAGGAGGAGGAGGGGCCTAATGCAATCTGAAATAGCCTTGCATTCTTTGTGATTGCTGGGGGAGGACCTCATGGCGCCACGAATGGAGTATGAGGAGAGGTTACGGGATCATGTCCTTGCAGTGCCATCTGGTGACAAATACTGGAATTATCGCTTTAATGGAATAATTCAAGTGGAAATAAACATGACAAACCTACAATAACACTATCTCTCTGGTCCCAGATGGACAGCACGAGTTGGATTTTCTATTTTTAAACTTGGTTTAAACAGGGAAGGATGCCTTTCTCTGTTTTCTTTTCTTAACACTAGCAGAATTCAGCAACATTCTTTCATTGTTTTTACATGGATTGAAATGAATATGAATCACATTTATAAAATCTGTACAACCTAACCTAATATGGTTAGTAGTCACCTAAATTCATGCCATATCAATAGCTATTCTAATGTGAATGAAGACCTGTATTTTGGAATTGTCTGTGTTTGAATAGTCAGTATTATTCTTGGAAACAGCATTGGTCTCAAGGACTGAAAATATTCTATTCTATTCTATTCTATTCTATTAATATGTTATTATATAATAATATTATTATATGTGTATAATACCTACTATATATGTGTCTGTGAAGACACTTGTCACATGGACGTATAAGCTCAACAAATGTTACCTGAGTTTTCCAAAGCTACTTTCTCCACTAATATAATCAATGCATACAATTCACTCCTTTTTGAATATTTTTCAGCATATTTTCTTTACCTTTTCTGTAGATGAGTGACAGTAAAGTACTAAGGCAAGCAGGAACTTGGGAGATTTAAGGAAGCATTTCCCAAATATATCCAGCTCTTGATTTAAATCTAAACAGTCATTTGGTATCCTGTCAACACATCAGGCAGTAGATCTTCACTTGGGGATCCAGTAGAATATGGTAGATGGCCAATGGTTGGGGGTTTTGTTCTCTTTTACTCCAAATCATCTCTTTTACAATCTGTAGCAAAATGTATCTCTTGCATTTGATTATTTGTATCCTCTGCAATTAAGCTAATGTGTTCTGTAAATTTTCTTACTTGATTCTTATTTGTTCACTATTTTTTTCTTTTGGTTTTCCTTTCAAATTGGGGCATAAGACTATTCCACTGTGAATTGACTTTTGCCACTGGGACTGAAAATGTTCTGTAATCTGAACAGTGACTGTGATCTGAAAAGGTATAAGACATTTCTCTATGGTCTTTACTTTTGCTCTCCAGTTCCAGGATTGAATTTTGTATTTGTCAAGGGAAGAAATTTAAACTGAATTAGGAAGTTTGTGAATTCAATTTTCAGGAGTTTAGCTAATACTTTTACCTAAACCTTATTGATTTCAGTCATATCTGTCAATCACTCTTACAGCTAGACAAGAAATAGTATTTATAATCTTTGAGCATTTTTACAGGTCAAAATATTTTACTATCCTGAAAACTCAAAAACTTGAAAAATTTACCTAACAAAAAATTAGGAAATAATGAAAAAATAAATTGGAATATTGTTTTGACACTCCTTTGAATAGTTAACTTTACTTTTTTTTAAGGTGGAATGTGGTTTGTCTGTAGTGTAGCACACAGAAATTCAGGAACTGCCATATTTGAGAAATCTCAAGGCCTGTCTTATTAATCATACTATTTTTGACAGGTAGTCAATGCCAAATGTTTAAGGGAAAAATGTTGACCTGTCTAGGAAGTAAATGTAGGAAGAAGATATACAGTTTTACTGTTAAAAAAAAAAGCAAGATATATAATCTCTAAATGGATAAATTAAAATTGATACCAGAAAATTAAGTCTAATTTCATGTTATGTAACAATGCATTTAGCTGGTTTTAACTTGCTAATAGTTGCTATGCAGTACTTGTAAGTTCAGGTGCATGTGTAAAATTATACCACACATAGATCAGATTTTAAATATTTTTACTTTTTTTTCTTCCCCCTCCCAAAACTCTAGGAATCTAATTTTTGTGAGTGTGGCCATGCCCAGCAGCACCACTTACACTGCTCTGTAGAGTCTCTCCTCCATTCTTTCACCTGACATTTCTGATTGTCCCTGTCTTGTTTCTTACTGCAGGGTTTTTTGACACATTACTCTGCTGCTTATACAGCCACCTGTAAATGGGATGGGGGAACTAATCCAGCTGAAAGAATAAAGGGAGGGGGAGAAGAGGAGCAAGTGAAAAGTTGTTTGAGCAAGCATTGGTGTTTAATAAACGTGGTATTACCATTCCAGCTTCATCTCAAACAGCACTTGATAGAGGCTTCCTGTTACCTGTCAGGAAAGAAGCACCCCTTAAAGTACTAGCACCTTCCACTTCTGGAATTTGGAGGTATCCACCTTCATGAGCATGAGAAAGTGTCTGTCCCTGTAAAAACCTCACTTAAGGCATTTGAGAAGATCCTGCTACAGCTTGAAGTTTTTCTATCCCTATGCCAGCCATCTTTCAGGTAAGTGTTGCCAGCTATCCAGTACACTGTTCATTAAAGTGGACTTGAGCTGAAATTGTAGGCTGGAGTAAATGAGACCTGGAGTAAAACCTGACCTGAGAAATCCCAGCTCATCTTTGGATTAAGGTAAAGTTACCTTGTCAAGGAAATAGCTCAGCTACCAAGCAGGTATTTTTTTGAATGTAACACACTGAATCATGATAGTAAAATTAACAAAAAACTTTGAATATAGACTCACTTTTTGCCCAAAGTTGTAGTCCAAAGTTGTGTAATATAGTCCATTTTATCTCTTTTCAGACCAGAAAAAAGAAGGCCACAGCTCCCTAGTTAATCTCTCAAGCAAAATCTAATCCCAAAGTAAATGCAAGGTCAGTTTAGCTCATTCGGCAAACAAATACAGTAAGCTGCTGTACATGCCTGAAGGTCAGGCAGCCTTGCAGTAGTAGTGAGATCTCAGAGAAAACCTCTTGCACTTCAAAACAACTCCCCTGCAGCCAGCCAGCTTCTATTCCTGTTGGAATCCTGTTTAAGCCCAGTAGCAGGGAACTACTCCCTTGAGTGCTTCCCAGCACCAGGGACTGATTAGTTACAGGCTGGAATAAGTTGCTCCCACGGGTCCTGGTGGTGCTGTGGCAGCTGTGACAGTTCCCACAAGTCATTGGTTAAATCTGTAGCACAGCAAGATTGCTTTGTTGCCCAGCAATAAAGAAATCTGTTAGAAGTTGTACTCTCCCATGGAGAAATTAAGGACAAACGTACATCTTATCAGCTTCTAGACGAGACACATTTATGAGATCCTTTTTGGTTTGGGTTGTGGTGGTTTGTTTTTTGTTTTCAGGGTTTTTTTCCCTGGTATATTTTTCCTGATATTAAGGACTGTAAGGGGAATTTAAGAAGGGTTTCTCTTTGAATGTCAGACCAAAGGCAGATACTTGATGTGAACACATTTAACACATCATTCTGTGATGCAGTGCAATTTATTTAAGTCAGTATTTTCCAAAACAGGTGACAAAAGCTAGAGGCTAAAATCAGTAGAAACCTTAAGTACTTACTACCTTCAAAAATAAGGCCATTATTTATACAGGTGTCTATGAGATATACAGCCTACAAAATCTTGATCTTCATAACATCTCAGTTTCTGCACTGGGGAAAATATTTACTTACTTCACATGGGTAATGTAATGTAATATGAATTAAATTTTAAGCACTGTGAATTCTCAAATGAAGGAAAATCTTCAGGTATAAATTCCCAGGATTACTTGTGTATTATCACACAGAATCCCAGTTATCCTATGGAAGAAATGTGAGCAGGACAAATCCCCAAAGCAAGTGATATTCATTAGATGTTCCAATTCTGAGAAATATTGGGACACTGTGGTAATTTTTTTTATAGGGCAAAGGACCAAATGTACTGCTTGTAGGGACAGGACTAGAAAGTCCAACCCAACCTTAAAGCCAGATACCCATACAAATACTCTGCAAATCTGCTCACATGATGACCTGGTGCTCACAGAGGCATCCTGCATGCAACCTACTTTGCCATCTACAATGTAGAAAGCAGATCACGAGCAAACCCAGCAGCCTACAGTGTTTGCACAGTGGGACCCTGAGCCTAGCTAGGTTAGGGATGAATGCCTCTGTTAGTAAAAATGGGGAAATGGCATGACATTTGAAAAAACTATGGTGATACAGAAGCACCTGGAACCCAGGGTCCTGGGATGTCCTAAGTCCTGTGTCCAGTTCCTCTGGACATAATCAAATCTGGAACTATAAGGTCACAAGAACTCACTAATTCAGCTTTTTGCAGATGAACTTACTTGGTGGATACTCAGTGGAGAACTGCAACTAGAGCATTTGAGGTACTTTTTCTCAAACTATCCCGATCATGACACACTATGCTGAATGTGATGAATGCAGAACACAGTGAGGAGAGCATCCTCAGACATGTGCACACACTTTCTAAGACATGTCAGGTTTCACTGAAGCCCTAAAATAGAGAGGCCAGTTCGGGGAAGAGAGAATAGACTGGCCAGGGTCCAAGTGTGAAGGGATCTCTGAGCTATCTCTGAGCCTGTGTGTAGAAAACAGGCCTGGTGAGAGAAGTTTGCTTATAATATCTCAATAAACTGATTACTTTTGCCTGAGCTCTCTGTGTCAAAAAATGTATTCTTTCTCAGCATTTCTCGTGTCTCAAAAAAAATTAAGAAATAATCACCTCCTCTTGTTTATTTTTACTTTTGCTTTCTTATTTAACCAAGTGTGATCTTTATATCATTTGGTCCTGAACTAGGTCACCTAAACTTGTCTGGTGGCCACACACAAAGTACTACCATGCATTGCAGTGGAATGTAAATGATTTTGCACTGGAAAGAATTTGAGCACAGGTAAAATTTGCCATATAGATAGCTGCAAGACTGAGTATCAAAAGTGAGACCTGGAGTGCTGTTAATCAACTTTGAGCTATCAAGGTATATTGTTTCAAGGACTAAACTGATTCGCTTTGATTATCTTTGGTTTGGTAACCAGTTGACTGACTAGAGAACAGATTCCCTGTTTTCAATTAAGAACAGAAAAAGAACAATGAAAGTTATGTTTAAATTAAGATAAGATAATACAAAGGAGATTTTCTGCTATAGTAGGAGAAAAGACCTGATATTACACTGAAGAATAGCAACCTTTCCAAGCTGCATTGTCATATGGGTGATGTGAGGAAGCTACACATACAGGTCAATAATAGGAACAAAAAGGAAAATAACTGGAGAATGGTGACATCCAGCCCACCCATCAGACAAATAAGGCCAAATCTGTGGTAATCACATATCCTCTGAATGGAAAGAGACACAGCTCTCCCAGGATTTCCCTGAGAAGCTGCGAGAAAGCTCAGAGAAATAATTAAAACAATTACTATCTCAATCTCTACACTTGGCAGGCAATCTCTGTTTGTCAAAGATGTTTACAAGGAGTTGTCCCTTCTTGTCCAATAGGTGAGAGAGGATTCCTAAAGGCCAATCAGGTCTTAGGTCCACCATTGTTTCTATAAGAACTGCGAATTTCTAATAATAAAATGCTTTTTCATGCCTTCTGATGATGGGGTCTCTGTATCACCTTTGTCTTTCCCCAGTGCCCCTTCAGTGATACAAATCTAGAACACAGATGATAGAAAACCAAATGCAACATAATCTCTGAGGAACTAGGATGTACCAACCTGCAGAGCAAATGCACTGGTAAGATGAAAGCCTTCATTCCACAGCAGGGCAATATCATCATCAATGCTTCATGCTTCTGCTGTTTGTGGGAGATGCCTGAGACAGAGTGCTTGGATGATGGGGAGATGGCTGGCCAAAATACACTGAGGGCTGAAGCTATTGTCTCTGGCATGGGTTGTACACTAGTATTCTCCACATCATTCACTTCAGTGTATCTTCTCATGAAAGACAAAAGGATGAACAGTGTTTAAAGGAAAAAATGCTTCCATCAGCACAAAAAATTGGCTGTATTTGAGTGAGCAGCAGATCGAGCTGGGAGAAGGAGCTGGGTTACGCAAACAGAAAGAGATCTAGCTGCACTTGCAGTAAATGGCCAGGTTGAAGTGGAAATTCCTTTCCTGTGTGAAAAACACACACTTTTTATTATGTATATGGAAATTCCCTCATTTACTCTACATCCCTGTAGCCTCACATATCATTGCATCTCTCTTATCCTAATCTCGAGTCTTTTAGCAAATATGTTGCCACAGGTTGCCTTTTTAAATGCTTATTTAGCACCAATAGTCAAACTCCTTGCTTAATTACTTTATTTTCCAATATAACTAGAGGCTTAGCAGAGGCAGTACATAAAGTCACCTGTGAGGAACCTAATGAATAATTGATCCCTTCCACAATGCCAGCATGTCCTGCTCTTCCTGAGAGTGCAGGCTTGATTTGTTTTGATCTGCCATTTCCCAGGTCCGTGCTGTTTTTCCCAATGAACTGAGCTCATCCTCCTGCCACAGGGGCAGGCCCAGCCCACCCAAGGGCCACAAAACTGTCAAAATAGAGGCTGGGGGCAACAGCGGCTTCATTCCCTCTGAGAACGATGGGAATTTGGACCTTATTTTAAAGGAGAGTGCTGGTGCACTGTGGCTTTGCCTTCTGCAGAGGGCGCGTCTTCGCCTCTGGGAGTACTGGGAAATGGTCATTGATGGAGCACAGCCCCGTATGTGGAAGAATGCAATGCGGGAGGTGCCAGTGGTTTTCAACAGTGCATGAGTCTGAACGGTCCACCTCGTTTCCATATTATGAAAAAAGTTAGGAGTCTGAGGCTACATAATCAACAAATTCAGTTTTAACTTGTTGGCTAAGTAATTGATTTACACAATCCTGTAACTGATTTGTACTCAAGAAGAGAGCATTTAAATACTCAGAAGTATATTATCTTTTTGATATATATACAGTAGAGAGGTTGAGTCTACACTGATCCATCTGCTCACACCTGCAAATGTCAGGGCTGAGAACGGTCTCCCAAGACAGAATCCCTTCTGCCAACAGGACTGAGCATCAGTTACCTTAATGGCAACTTGGCCATGATTCCTCCAGGTGTATTTACTGTTACAGACACTTCTCCAATGGGCAATACATTTGAAAGACAATAATGTCATTTTACTTGTTCTTTTTCAATTTATTCTTTCTTCTGGGTCACATTCACCATATCTTCAATAGAGGTGTTGTAGTCATGCCTGCCCATCCTTGTTGTCTTGTGACACATGGTATCTCAGTAGCTGTATGTTGCTCTGAAAAACTGGTGGTGGACATGGCACATAATTCTGGCTAGAAACTGATACTGTTTAGTAAGATATCAGTTGTCAGAATGTAGGCTGAAAAATGCTGGGTTTAATTTAAAACTTTATTGCCAGATTTCACACTTTATACTTAGCAAAAACTGTTTCTTGCCAAGTGAACTTTCAGAAGACCATACTGTGCAAAACGGGTGAAAAATACACATAAATCTGTGAATGTAGACTGCAGTCCATCCAGACAGTGTGAATGTTTAACCTAGAGAAGAGTTGCCTGTGAGAAGCACCGTATTTACTGCTATAAAACATTCTTTGTGTATTTCAGAATCACTCCAGGGAAACCTATCCCAGCATCCTCAAATGCAAATCATCTTGAGAGCATGATAAAAGTTTTGGTTAATCAAGAATTAAAGACATATATTCCATATTCTTGTATGAATCTGCTACTTCTTCCAGCATATGTTTGAGGATCAGAGGAATAAATAGAACAGAGAGGAAAACTGCACATTGTAGAATTGTGAGAAAAGCTTATATTATACAAAGAAATGCAGTAAGGTCATCAAAGTCGTTCTCTAAACTTGTGGAAAGCAATAGAGACTTGCTCTCTGAGGTAGCTTTAATGAATGTGTGAATGGCATAGAGAGATCAAGCTTGAATGAAGTCTTAGTGGAAAAAAATGCCTTCAAAAATTACAGAGGACTTCTTAATAACCAAAGTTATTTGATGTAGAATGAGAGGAATTACAGTAAAAAGTGGTTTGGAGATCATCACTTCACAGTCAGGTAGTTGTTCTGCACAGTGAAATAACGATGAAGGAAGAACCTTCATCAGCCTGTTTTTTCTTGGAGACTGGAGCTGCTGCTTTATTAGGAGTATGTGTCCTGCCTTTGCATTTGTCCCAGTTTGGCAGGTTCAAAGATCCCTATGGAACTGGTCACAAAACTATCTACCTACCTATGAAGACACCATGGTACAGGTACCTAGTATCCCAAATACCAGGTGTTGTAGACAATGTATTTTTTAACGTTACACATTTCTACGTAGTTACACAATTACAAACCTATTTCTACCGACCTTCCAGATACTGACTGGGAGTAACTGTACAGTAAAAAGTAACTGTGGTCACTTACTTGATTGTTAAGTGGCAAAATATTGCATCTTCATTTACTCAGCTGAAGCTGGGGCATCTAATATTGTGGGGGTCTTCTAATATTGTGATTATTTCACTAGAACACACTGATTTTTACCGTAGTTAAATATCCAATCTAATTGGTTCAATCTCCTGCTGTTGTATAACTGTTTTCAGAACAATTAATCTTCTATCAAAATTCCCTGAATTTTTTTATTTTAGTTAATTTGTTTGAAATTAACTAAAAAAAAAAAAACTTGAAAAAAACCCTTGAAAAGTTGGGCAGACTAGTTCTAATTCCACATGATGGAGAAAAACCCATAATGTTGTGCAGAACTGACATATGGTTTAAAATTGCTTCAACACAAAATATTCAAGTTATGTAGCCACACTAATGTGATAGCCAAATGCCTTGTAGATCCACTAGTTCAGAAGGATCTATTCCTATCTTATCTTCTACCCTTAAAAGTCCTGGGAAAAATAATGAAAGGGATGTTTTACCTAAACAGAGCTAAAATTAAGTAAAACTATATGTAATTATAACAAGTGCAATAAGCATCCTGGTCATTCATTGGAGTATTTCCCTTGACCAGTAGAAGCCTCAGACCTAGTTCCAAATTTGTGCATAGTGGATCACTTTCAGTTCAGATTTAATATGGATCAAGCATGAACAAAGCACTGCATTTCCATCACACTACCATAGGACTTGATACAGCCTCTTTTATAATGGCTATAATTTTTCATACTGTCTATAGGAGACCAAAGTATGCTTGATTCAGCAAGAAGTCAAAAGTAGCTTGATAATACCTGATCCAATATCAAATCCTCGAGGACACAGTCCACATTCACATTTTTAACACACATCTGAAGTTTCGGTGTAGGTTTGCGTGAGCTCAGGACTTTGCATCATCTGTATTGTGATTCAATACTTTGGTCCTCAAAGTGGAGAATAACACACAAGAATGACAAGGGTGTGTTAATGCCAAAGATGGATGACCTCCTGTCTAGGGAGACTGGAGAGAAGAGAGCAAGGTTGTCTGAAGATAACTAAAGATTAATTACCTTGATAAAAATGACACCCCTGAGAGGAACCTGACATGCTAATATCAGATTGCCTCTATGCAGTGAGCAGCTGGAGCATGTGCAGAAATTGGTCACCTTGACCAATGAACAAGCGTTGTGCAACTTTTTCTTTGCTGTCCTGTCACTTATATAAAAGCCTGCAAAGAATCCAAAGAGAGGTGCTAACTTCAGGAAGCCTAGTACCTCTTTCTGTGCAGAATGTCTTTAAAGATCAGAAGTTAGGTCTGGGCTCTGCATCCATTGACAAACAAGCAGAGGAAGCTTGTCTTCAGAAATCACCTAATGGATTTAATTTGCATGGTTTGGTTTGGTTTTGATTAAAGCACCTGAGCAACAATTCCAGCTGCACCACATAAAGACTGAGAAAGATTAAAGAAACCAGAATATTTCTGAGCTAGTGCACTGTGAAAATTACTTTAATAGGGACAGTTTCAAGTAAATTTTCCTTCTTATAATAGAACATGGTACATGGAAAGTTCATTATGTAATCTTAGGGTGCAAGAGAAAGTTTTTGGTATGTGGTAACTGATTGTTACTTGCATTATAGCTCCTTAAAAACTATTTGATTTCTAATGGAAATATAAATTAGTATCTTCTATCCATATTTATTTTTCTAAATGCATAGTTTGATTTTTGGTACAGTAATTAGGAGTAGCCAGTAAGTTCATTAGGAACTATCAGGTGTCACGTTTGAAAATCAGTTTTTTATTCAATGTCTATCTTAGAATCTCATTTTTAGCCTAACAACATGAGTGAAAATCTACCTGATCTGAATAAAGCATTTCAGAATTTTTCTGGGATATTGAGAGCTAATTTTATCTAGGGTAGGATTAAAGCATAGGTATTATATCCTAGGGACCACTGTACACCTCCTGCAAAAATGTTCTCAAAAAAACCCCTCAGACTGGTATTTAAAACTTAAAAAGCAGTCATGTGGCTCTGAATGAAATACTGTGATCATAAATTAGGTGTGACTGACTGAGGGTGTGTAATCTCTAAGTCTAAACAAGGAATGTGAGCTGTGAGTGGAAACAACCACTTAGTGAAAGAACTATGTGAAAAAAAGAATTCACAGATGACTTCTTCCAGACTAAGGCACATAAACAGCCTGGCTACAAAGGAGTTCTGTCTACGCATATCTCTTCCTGCTCCTGCTTCTGCTCCGAAGGGAAATGGGGATTCCTGTAGTCACTTTGTTCCTGAGGGGAGTCATCCCCTGAAGCGTGCCTGGGAGTAGATAACAGAGGGTGCTCAGGCACTGTGTGATTCTTGGGCGTGCCTGTTGGGGCCAGCAGCTAGACTTCGATGATCCTTGTGTGTCCCTTCCAATTCAGGATATTCGATGTTTCTATGATACTACTCTTGCCAGGATAGTGGAGAAGGCAGCTCCTGCCACCACTACTCCAGCAGAGAACCCACAGCAAAGCTGGAATCCCCTGTCATGCTATACCTGGCTCCATAGACTCCTTCAAGGGCTAGGAAATGATGCTGCACAAATTCATGGATGGTGCACTGGGATTAGTCAGACAGGTCTTTGAAACTGAGAACTTGCTGACCCCCACTATAGCATTGGACGGATTAGGGAATCCTCTGAGTCTTTGCAGGATAAAAATTTATAGAATGATGAGAATATCTTAAACAGAACCCCTGACAGTTCATGCTTAGTATAAGCAGTCGTGAATCTTCAGTCTTCACCTGATGTTTAGAAGAAGAACATCCCCTTTTCTCACTTGTCCACTTAAACTGTGTCTAAAGACCTTTAAATCTTATCGCATGATTCAAATTATCATAAAATTGGAGGAACAGATTGTATTATTTTCCAGGGAACTAGAATGGTGTAAAACCCATTATTACATTACATATATAATGTGAGCAACAACTGCTCACTTAAAAAATTTAAAAAGGTTTATTAAACCTTAACAAAAATACAACAAAGGACCACATAAGGAAAAAGCTGCAGCACTGGAAACTTACCCTCGCGCATAACACACAACCAGTTCATCGTCAAGATGGATGCTCAGTCTTTTATACCCCTGGGGGTTGCATCAGCCAGCCCTGGCCCCTCCCGAAGTCTGTCAGTCAGATCTTCTTTGCCATTTATTGGCAGAAACCATTTTCTTGTAACTTGATTGGACTCAGATGTTGCCATGCCACACCCGCAAAGCCACAAGCTTTTCCATTTCCAACTGCCCCATGCAAGGGGCGCGGGCACCCATTCTTTTTACCTGTTCTAGACAACCCAGGCTGTCTGATGGCAACAATACAGGGGGAAAAGGGAACCATGGGGAGAACAGAGGACATCTAAACTACAATAACATAACTGTACATCACTAAAGCTTTTATTAATATTCACACAAGTCATCTTTTAATTGCAGGAGCCAATCATCTCATTATCCATCTATAACAGATAATTAAATAAGCAAAGACTTATCTTTGCTATGAGCTGCAGATGGTAGAGGAACATTTCATGCTGAAGATCTCTGGACAAAGAAAAAAGGAATTATGGGTGTTATCACTGTGGGAACCTATCACAGACAAGCAAACCAAAAGTTGTAACTAATTGTGGTCATGTAGACAAGAGGTTAAGAGCCACTATTTGATAATAATGTAGATTATTAATTGGACTTGTTATTTGTTGGGAAAATAACACAATGGGACACAGACTGTCCAGTCTGAGAAACATTTTTAATGCAGCAGGAGAAAGCACCTTGATGGAATCTTCTACATTATATTTTTAACCATCTGAGGAACTGATTGAAAATGTGAAGTTAGGGGGACGCCTAGGAAGGAGGGAATAGCAAATAGGAATTCCAGATTTTTGGGAAGTTAAAGCAGGCAGAAACTGGGCGCGAGATACCAAGTCCTCAATAATGTATGTACACAAATGTGAACTGTTTCATTGTGTAGGAGAGACAGTAAATGCACAAAGAGACCAACCTGGTTAAACCATGAGTTCTTAAACAACAAGGAAACACAGATAAAGTGCAAAATAGGTCAAATTACCAAGGAAGAAATAAAAATATATAGCATAAATATAAAGGTACAAAAATCAGAGAGACCAAGACCCACAAAAATATTTAAATACATTGGCAATATAATGCTAAGAAAATAATCAGCCCACTGACCAATACACAAGGAAGTTAATAACAGACCTAATAGTTTAATGCCTTTTTTTGCATCAGCTTTTACCATCAAGGTCAGTTGCAATCAGATGGTAGCACAAGACCCACAGCTAAAGGTTTAAGTATTCAGGCAAGAATAAGCACAAGCAGACTTGAAAATACTTTGAATTGTGAACTCTCAAAGTGTCTGAACCTAAGAAACCTCTGTCTGGTATATGGGTGAAGTAGTTAGTACCTAGCTTTGACAAATTCTAAAAAGTATCAAGAGATTAGAAAAGGGAAAACATTTAAAATGGGGAAAGATAAATCACAAAATAATAAACCAATCAGTCCTTTCCTGTAAAATGCTGGAACAAATGACTTGTAAGAATCAGAAGGAACAAAAGTTATAGACAGCATAAAACAAATCATAGCAAGCTAGTTTAATTGTTCTCTGCATCAGATTAATTGGTTTTACAGATGAAGAACTGGTTGATCTTTTTAAGTAATGGGTTTGATATTCCTGTATGTGAGAGCCCAATAAATAACCTGGAGAAAGATGCCCTGGATGAAACTACTGTAATGCAAAACTGTACTAATAGAGTTTTTATTGACTGTTTGGACAGTGTATTGACTGGAGTCCTGGAAGGTCAGGGTTCAGTATTCTTCCCTATTTCAAAAGGTATCTGAGTAGTTAAATAGAAACTTTAACTTTGCACAAAAATGGGAGAGATTTTAGCTGTGTTTAGTCAGAATTAGTATTCAAAAAACTAAATCAGAGAAATCATCTGAAGGGGAAAAAAAAAGGATAAAACTCCACACAACAGAAGAAAGATGCTACCTTTGGGCAAAAATAATAAAATATAGGATGGAGAACAATAAAGTGCTCAGATGACTGTTCTGCAAAGAAAGATGTGGGACTCCCGGTGTACTGCCAACATAAAGTGGTGTTACAAACATCCCAGCAATAGTGGAGTGGATGCACAGCAGTACAATCTACTTGACACAGGAAAATAGACACATACATATGGCTCTGACACATATATATGTCATCTAATGCAATGTCATGTTCAATTTAAGGCTCTGAACAAGGTCATGTATCAACTAGCAAGAGTCCAGAGAAACCCAAAAGAATGACAAGAGTTGTAGAAAGTAAGGACTGAAAGAAATTAGAAATATAGTCTGTTTATATTTGTTCTGAAAAGGCAATAAATATTCCAACTGGATGTTAGCAAAAAAACTTTTGAATGTTGCAGGTGTTGAAGTGTTGGAATAAAACTCATGAGGATGTACAGGTTGTTTAAAACCAAGCTAACTAAAGTTTTACAGAGCAGTTTGGGAATGATAAAGATAGAATTCATTTTGCATTGGGCCAAAGCAATGGGAGACCCTGAGAGACCTCTTTCAGCCTTAACATTCCAGTCTTCTTCACAACTTAATTAGTTCTATGAGATTTCAGCTTAGTGAACCAGAGGATGGGATCACTGTCTGTCCTAATTATTCCACCTTTCCAAATGCTTCCAATTTTTTTTTTTTTTTGGTAACATGAAAGTTCTGATGTTTTTTAGCTGTAACTACTGTAACTGTAATTCAGTCATAATATTTATTTTCAGTATCCTTCTGCACATTAGGGATTAGAACATCCTGGTTGGAGGTCTTAAATTAAGTCCTACAAAGGGTAGTGCCAGAGTGCCTTTCTACAGACAGAAGATTATTGTGTTGGTAACTAGCTTGAGCTAGCTAGCTTAATACAATGCAGGAATGGAGCACAGATTGCCTTCTCAAACAGATGAATGAATCATTTCACTAAACCATTCATGGCAGGAGGATAAGAGGCTGATATGTCATTTTGATACCACCTCCTCAAAAAGCAGCTGGAACCATTCATATGTGAACTGAGACACTGTAACTTATTGTCTGATCAGGGAATTCTTCTTTGTGGGCCTTATTACTTTAACAACTTACAGTTCATTGCATAGAATAAAGATTATTTTAGACCTTTTGCACCTAAAGATACAGCACAGTAGTTGAAATGGAATTAATTATTCATCCTCTGATCAGTATCTGGAAAGTGCCAGAATATTTGTCTGATGTTCTAAACAGAGCTGGTATGGCATACTGTCACATGCTGACCCCTTCTGATCACTCAGTGTGCACAGACTGCTGCAGAGTAATTAGCCGTTCCCAAAGGTGCCAGACAGTTTCTTTTATACTTCTTGCTGATGCCATTCTCCTTGACTTTGTAATTTATATTTGCAGAAGATACTACACTACCTCTGTAATGACTGTAATTTTTACTACCCAGAGTAGTAAGTTTGCCAGGAATAAATGTTTTGGTACTTTACACTATCTTTGGTATATTCTGAACTGTAATTTTAAGCAAATAAAGATGGAGTAAGTTGTTCACTGAAGTAAGTCCTATTTCTCAATATAATAACATCATAGCCAGCACTATTATATTTTGATTTCATGTTGCATCTCTTTGTTTCCATAGGATTCACAGGTTTCTGTCTGTGCCACACACAACAGATGAGCCACTTCTATTGTGTATCTTGATAATCTCACCTGCCATAACTGATAAAAATGTGAGAAGTTCATTACTCTGCTGGTCATTACTTTTTATCTCTTTATCATCAAAACTTTGAAAACATTTGTTTTTCTAATGGGACACTTGCCATTACAGGTATCCCTTCTTTTCAATTACAAAGAAGGGTACAACCATGTTGAACCCCTCCCAAGCTTCCCACCCAGCCTCACATACCCACCCTTGCTAAGGTGAACACTTTTTGTGGTGGTGGGTAAAAGAGCCCATCTGCATGCAGCTGTCACTCAACAAAGGAGCTGTCTCCAGCGCTGGATATTAAAATTTGTAGATGTTACCTCTGGTGACATAAGTTGCTTTCCATACCCATGCTGGTGACACTTTTCCAGTTCTCAGAACATCTTATCCATGTAAACATGGATTTGTTCTGCACAGGTAAGAGTTCAAATATGAAAGTGTTCAATATCATCCTAATGTTATATATAGGAGGTTAATTCATGCTGTAGAAATAGAAATAAGTATGTATAAAATATTAAAAGAAACCAAACCCTATGCTTGTATCTGCTCTGGCCGGGAACAGCATTCTATTCACATTGGAACGAATTCCCGGACACCTGGAGTCTCTCTGGCTAAGGACAGAGTTATGCATATTGTAACCACTTCCCGGACTGTGCCAGGACAATACCAGATCAGTTACCGTATGAATGAGACCGGCTTGGGCCATCAGAGAGGGTTTCCTGTGGCACCATGCAAGAGAAGATATCATCTGGACCTTCCCGGAATGGAATGTCCTGAAGAAGCTCACAAGACCATGCACCTGGAAAGGATTAAGTCTATGGCACTCAGGAGCTGGTATCACCTATTCCATGTGAATACATCTTCTGCCTGGGTACTCAGACATTCGTCTGAGTTCAGACTTCACCTTTGTCTGCTTCTACACATGTATGGATCCAACTTTACATGTAAAGGGACACAAAGAAATATGTGGTCATCTCTGCCTCAGGCAAAATAAACTGTATATAAACTGGCTCCTGTGAGCACTTGGGGTGTCCCTTCGGGGGAATGCTGTCACTCTGCCAGCAGGAACCCAAGGGCACCCAGCATCTGTGTCCAGGGCAGATGCTGTCTTGGCTGTGGTTGATTTCTTGTTTTTTTAATCGAAAATTCTATTTTTTGTTAATTGACTTAATAAATCTTTGTCGATTTTTTATAAATTGGTTACAGATTTGATCATTTATAACACTAAGATATTAAAAAATATTACTTTCCTTGTCTCTAGAGGAGGATGACAAGTTATATGCAAATATGTACTATGATATTAAAGGATCATTTCAGATTATAAAAATGTAATGACAACTGAAAATTTTGGTCCATTGAGATCAACTCACTTATTCTCTACTGTTTAACGTTTCACTTGAATGTAGCTGTTCTGACCCAGTGTTAAGTAATGGAGCTGCTCCAATGACTAAAACTCCCAGAAATGAATTTTAGCAAATCATTCTATATAGTCAAAATGTCTAAAACCATGTCTAAAATGTCTAAAAGTTTTTCATTGTGGAATTAACCTTTTAAGTGGTATTCACAGAACCACAAAATAGGTAAGGTTGAAAGGAACCGCAGTAGGTCATCTGATGCAAACTCTGTGCTCAAGCAGGGTCATCCTAGAGCACATAGCACAGGACTGTTCCTGAATATCTGCAGTGAGGGAGACTCCATAACTACTCTGGGCAATCTGTTCCAGGGCTTGGCCACCTGCACAGTAAAAAGGTTCTTCCTCAAATTCAAGTGGAAATATTATCACAAGTCCACAGGAGCATTTCCACTTCAGTTTTAAATTCTTTACTCTGTTCCCTCTAAAACCATGCTCAGCTGTGAAGCACATTGCAGAGCTGAGAGGAGCTGTTCCTCACTTGTGATACTGAGAAATCCAAGTAACATTGAGGTGTTAAGGCTCACATCCTGTTGTGTCCCCCAGTCAGACTGCTCTGGAAGTTGCTTTCTGGGCTAACAGCTCTGCAGCTAATCACATCAATTCCTGACAAGTGGCCAAGTTAGAAGCTGATCCTAGAGCTTTTTCTCTGTTTTTGCAAGAGATCCACCCCATACATTTAATGAGCACTGTAATTCTTTGCTGCTCTTTGCCTTTAAGTTGTAATCATGCTCCTGGCTTTTGTTCTTGAGCACTTACTGGTATTCTTGAGATCTGCTTTCTGCTCTGGTATTGTTTCCCTGCCACTCCATTAGTGCCACTCGTTTGTGACCAATTCACGCCTCTGCATGCACTAGAACTTTCTTTGGTTCTTTTTAGCCTTGTGAGTGGACATACACTTGACTGACTACTTAATGTGTTACATCCTTTGACAGTTCTGTCTTCCTGTGTTCAGTGTCTTCTTTACTTACAGTGAAAACCTGTGGGTTTTGCTGTGGCCCGTTTGCATGTTCTACTGCTTGTTAAGAAATAGTAGGTGGAAATATTTTCAGCTATTAATATATATATGATTTTAAGTGTTTTAATTTCAAAATTCTGCTTTCAGTATACATTGACTTTGGTTAGACTCATCTTGGAATAAATCTTGCCATCAGCTAGTAAGGAAAAGACATTGAGTATTTTTTGGAAAGAAGGTTAATCTCAAGACAGTATTATTAACCTTGCATATAAAATTAGTACTGTCCAAGCACTTAACTTTTATGTTTCTTTCTCTACAATACAAAATACACTGGATTAACAATATTCCATTCCTGCATTTAAAAATCCTGTGCTATGCAGAAAATTTCATAGTGATCTTTTCTAAAAGGTTAGCTAATTCCCTTTTTCCTCTTATTTTTGTCAATTATGAACAAGGTTGAATATTTCACAATTAGTCATTATCAAATAGTATGTAATTCCTTCATTTTATAGCAAAGAAGAATAATCATGCTGCTAAACACACAAGAAAATTGCTACCTCAACTGGTATATAACTGGGAATAATCAGTACACCAGCTTCTAAGTGACAATTGGAAAGTGAAAACACTAAAAGAGGGAAATGCTGTAGTTTCTCTCTGTTTTTTTTTACATGAATCACATTTAGTCTGAAATTTAAAAGTGATCAATGCCTGAGAAACACCTCCTTTAGAGTTTTTAGAACGGAGGAATTGGGAGGGGTAGGAATTCTGTGAAGCTTCTGAACCCATCTCTGAATCAGTGAGAGAAAGAAAATTAAACTACTTTGAAATTCCATTCCATACACTAAGAAATGTTTATTACAAAAGTGCACACCTTACAATAAACAAATTAAGATTTTGACATTTTCATTTGTGTTATACCAATTCCTGTTTACCTCTCTGCTTCTAGCTCTAGTAAAAAAGTTTCATTTTAATTCTGAAAGCATCACATTGGATTTATACATTTACTGTGATTATGATATTCACAGCAGTGACAGACTTGATACAGAACTGCATTGAATTCTTAATGCACCCATTAATCCACACAAAAATGTCTGAATCTGATTATTTTGTCTAGCAAACATAGACATTGACAACAATGTAATTACTAATTTAAAATATCTAACTGAACTTGCATCTAGGCAACTGTAAAGTAAATTAAGCCCTTTGCTGTTTGTTGTTGGAGGAAAATTAGAATTAAGAAATGCAACTAAGTTCAGGAGAAATAACTGGTCAACAGTTATTAACTGATATTTATAAATAAACCACAAGTTTTTTCCTACTATCTTTCTCTTAGAATTTAATTATGCTTGAAAAGCTCTCCAAAATTAGCAATTGCTACAAACAACAAAACCAGCAACACAAAACTGCTTAGAGGAAAATTCAGTACCTTATACAGTCAGTTTCCCAACAACTTTGGGTGTTGATTTGTTTCCTCCAGAAGAATCACAATCCCACTTATTTCCAAAGAAATAACAAGATATATATTCTGAGGAATATACAAAAATTATTTTTTCTTTTATAATAAAGTGATAGTAAGTCTTCTTTAGCAGTTCTACATTCTGAATTTTTCTACTGTTCTTTGAGGTGCATTCTACTTATGATAATCACATCTAAATAAACAGTAACATGATACTCATCAGTCTTCCTCTGAAGAACTGATTAGACCTCACGTATTTTAAGTGTCACAGGACATTTTTCCATTTGTCTTCTTAATTCTAGCTAAACTGCCTGGGCCCTATTATTGAAAAAAAAAAAGGATATCCAAGTTGGCTTTACTGACAGAAGGCCAGGAAGGGCTGTTGTCTCTCCTCTGCTGATTGATTCCAGAATAGACCTTTGGGTGCCTAAACAACATAGAATGAAAGCCTTTCTCAGGATTATTTCCTATGTGAGTTATAGTACAACTTTTAGGGGAAAAAATAATTAAAATATTTGTAGTGATGAAGAATCCATTACAAGGCTTGGTAAGTAGTTCCAGTGCAGCCTGTGTCTTTTTTGTTGTTGTTATTCTATCTAACCTCCACATTTCTTTCAGTTGTTCTATCCTTCTCCACATAAGCAAGGAGCAAGGTGCTCTGGTTCTACCAAATGTAAGTTTCCCATGGGGGAAATGTTAAGTAAAGTTAGGATTCATACAAAGCTAAAATCACCTGAGCTTCTCACTACAATGATGTCTGTCACTACAGATTGGCTTAATGACATCCAAAAGTTGGGTGTTAACACAATTACTAAACCAACTACCTGTTGAAGATTGCATGTAAGATGTTTTCCATTACCATCTGTATGGCTGATTACCTTGTCAAGTGAGCAGTTTGCCTCATCTCTCTCTTTGAGTGACCACATTCACACCTTCCTTCGGAGGGGACCTCCGCTGATAACAGACTATTGAATATCAGTGCATGACTGATAAGAACTGTAACATCCCATTGTGAGATGCTCCGCCCAGAGGGAGGAGCCAAGCACTGCTACCCCATATACTCTGAGATTCAGAAATTGCAAGTCGGCTTTTCTCCACGAGATTCCCCAGAGGAACAGCAGCTGTCTTTTCCTCCTGGATCTTCAGAGGAAGACTACATCCTTCTCTACAGAACCTCCTTGCTCCAACAGAACCACACCTGATACTTCAGAGGACTACAGCCACATTTTCAATCGGACTGCCACCAACACCCTGACCAACAGGGTGTCAGGTTGGGTTCTGACTCTGTCAGTGTTGTTCCAGTGGACTGCATTGTTTATTTTATTCTTTTTATTTCTTCCCTATTAAAGAACTGTTATTTCCTGCTCCCATATCTTTGCCTGAGAGCCCTTTAATTTAAAATTATAGCAATTCAGAGGGGTGGGGAGGGTTTACATTCTCAATTTCAGGGGGGGTTCCTGCCTTCCTTAGCAGACTCCTGTCTTTCCAAACCAAGACACTACCCTAAACAGTCACTGGTCACTTCAGCACTAGTCCATAATTTTGGCAAATACAGTTGTAATATAATTTCCCTGCAACCTCTTAATATGTTATTCTTTATACATTTAATGATTATAATGGGCCTCTTGCCTACAAGACTGTGCTGAAGAATCATATTTCACTGTGACCCAGTTAGCATTGGCCAGAACAGAGCACCTGGACTCTAAAGATGGTAAAATTTCTTCCCAGCTGATGAGTTTGCATGTAGAAATATTTAAATGTCAATTTGTTCCTTGCACTTTCTTACTGAATGATTATATCATTTTATAAGAGTGACATGTACTTACAGAATAGCAGCATTGACAAAGTGGCCCTCAGTCAAAATCAAGGAAGACCTCCAATTGAATTTTATAAATGTCTTACTGGATCACATGTGCTGCTTCTGTATACAGTGGAAAGTGACTTCTCATCTCTTATATTTAGGTCGCCACAAAAGCTAAAGCAAGAATTTCTGTAAATTATATCATCATAAATTTTGCTGCTATTATCAGTAGTCCATCAGGTATATAGTAAGAAAATTCTGAAACTCATTTCTTTCCCATTCCCAGGTTGTATGAAACACATGATTACATTAATTTCTGGTTTCTGTTCCCTAGTCATGATGAATAGCTCTTCATAATAGGGATTTTCCACTAATTATCTCCAGCCATTTTACATTTTGTGTGCTGAGAGTGTCTTAGTAGAGCACTTTCCAGCCTAGGGTCTTTCCTCATAGGTGTGTTCACAGTTTTACTTGTTCCACACTTTTAATTCTGTTTTACCAATGTAATTAGACATCATACTCAATTTTTTCAGTCAGTAAAATGTATCCGTTGCCACTTTTCCACTACATTAAAGATCTCTACACTGCAGAGAGTTAAAATCCGTGGCATTTGACACTGTTATAAAGGGATTTCTCAGAAACGATATTTTAAGTTCAGATGAAACTTTCTCCTGTAGGTTATGTGGTTTTAAGCTTCCTCTTTTATGTGCTACATCAAAGTTCTACCTCCTCCTGAGACTATCTCTTCTCTCTGGTGACCAGTGATAGAAATGAAGGGAATAGCACGAAGCTTTGTCAGGGGAGGTTTGAGTTAGACATTAGGAAAAGGTTCTTCACCCCGATGATGGTTGGGCAGTGGAACAGGCTCCCCAGGGAAGTGGTCACAGCACCAAGCCCGACACAGTTCAGGAATTGTTTGAACAATGCTCCAGGCACATGGTGTGATCCTTGGGGTTGTCCTGCGCAGTTATTGCAGTAAGTATATGAAATTTGGCAGAAAATAAACCCCCTTGCATTCTGACTAATCCTTAGACGTCAGAGAGGCTTGGTGTGGCTGAGCTTAATTTCTGAATTATGACCCATTAGAATGTGGTTTTAATATGCAAATAAGGGAACAAAGAAGGTCTCTGGTTACCTTTAGTCAAACTGAGTTTGCAGAACTTTTGTTTGACTGAAGGTATGAACAAAATTTACAGTTGAAACATAGGAAGCACAGAAGTGTGGTACCTCAGAGTGCTCCTCCGCAGGGCTGAGGCAGCAGTGGTGGCCCTTTGACCTTCACCAGGTCTTTACTCCCATCATTGTCTCCTCAGAGGAACAAATCTAAACCAAGGCTTGTTGTGCCCAGTGAAGGGGCAGTGAGGCTGAGGGCTGGCACAGAGACCTGGGTGCTTCTGCACTTCACTGAGACAACATTGGGCTCTGTGGCCTCTTTTTCAGCCCAGGCAACATTCAGTTGTTAAGCCTTGCTCAAGCCCAGGCACAAGATGAGTGAGTGGCCCAGCTTGTGGTTTTGCTCAATCAGCCTCATCAATTCTCCACTATCTCACAGCATCTCTCTATTTTGACATAACCAGCCAGTCAGTCCATTTTCCACAATGGCCATGAGTTGGACTCAATGATTCTTGTGGGTCCCTTCCAACTCAAGATATTCTATTATTCTGTGATTCTGTGATTCTATGATTCTATGATTCTATGATTCCGTGTCTAGTAATTAATTGGTATCTAATTGAGTAGAAAAACAAGCCACTTACCCCAGTGGGTAAACTGTTCTCCAGTAGAACAGTGACTTTGGGCTGGGTAGGTTGTTTTGAAAATATGATCAAGGTTAGGCATCTTGAAATCTCAAATCTTTAAAATGTGACAAAATGTTAACCAAAAGCCATGGGGCAGAGCTCATAGAAACCCACAAAAATGTCCTGTTTGTTCAAAAGAAACCTTGAAACCAGTGTATTTAACAACTATGATCCACGGCAATATAAGCGACCTGTTGTTTCCTGATTTCTATTCACTGACCTATATTTGAAAAAGTGATAAGATGGAGGCGGAGAGAATATTTGGGAGGTATCACTGTACTGCTGTCTTCTGCTGTTCTCTAGATGTCCACTGGCCACTGTGAGAGACGGGATCTTGGGCTAAGCAAACCTTTGATTTGACTGCTTTTATGTTTTCATGTTCCTGTAAGTTTGAAAATTCTCTGTTTGCACAAGTTAGCTTGTGATTGATAAATTCTTAATTACATACATACATACATACATACTTAATTACATATGCTCCAGTCTGAGGTTCAAACTCTGACATTACTCCTGAATAGCTTGCTACAATGCCAAGAACTGAGAGTAGGGAAGTGGTGCTGGATTACATAAATGTGAGAAGATATGCTCAAAGGGACTGAATGATTACTGAGATTAGGAAAGAATGGGAGCTGGAACAACGCTTCAAAGCAATAGGAGACTAGGATATAAGCCTCAAATGTGCCAGGATGTGCATCTTCAAACTGGAAGTTAAGACGTGAGAAAATGGAAGAATCAGACATAGGCTGCAGGGCAGGTAGTGGTGCAGAAGAAAAGGGAATGTGTGGTCCTTTTGAACACAGCTCAGGGTCCAGGATTCCTGAGTTAGCTGGTAAAGAGACAACCTAACATTTTAGCTTGTCTCTCCCAAATGATTGAGCTTCACAGAATTCAGGAATTATATTTTTCTCCTGCTTTCATTTACTATTGGCTTATGTCACCAGAATTTGTTCTATAAACTTGTGAGTTTTGAACTTTTTGGATGAGCCCCAGGGATGTAAATTTGCCTTAACAAGACAGAATTTCTGATGGTTGTTTTTTTGGATTAGTTAACTCTTAAAAGTAATTTGGGAAGTTTTAAGAATACAGACATTAAAACATACAAAAACTAGAGAGCACTTGAACTCAGGTTACTTATGAAAACTTAATTCAAACTCCTGGAAGATACAGTCTTTTATCTGTGAGAGATCACATTCTGTTTGAACCACAGGCCATTCCTTACTTATTTCAGTACCCAAGGTATACAGTGTTCAGAGTAGGGAGAAGACGTGAAGTAGCCTGCTGATTGTATAACTCCTTGTATTTACCTTTTCTAGTACTGTGACTGAGGCTCCTGGTTTCATGAAGAAAAAGTGTGTTCTTTGGACAGAAGAATATCTCCTGAACAACTGGATTATCTCATTGTCTTGTTTCAATGGATCCTGTGTGAGGCTAAATCTCATTTAATTCAGTTTTGGGACAGGCAATGAGAAATAGGTATTTTTCACCTTCTGGGCACCCAGCCTCATGCTGTGAAGACTTCTCAACTGGAAACAAATTTGATGTCAGAGGTGATTGCCAAATAAAGTATAGAAATAAATGCTATATCCCTGCAAATGTAGCCATCCAAAACAAGCAGCCAAATAACACGTATCTCTGACACTAACTGTATGCTCTCTCATGTGTATGACATGGGGATAAATGCATTAATGTTTGTGAAGCTGTCATGTGCTAGTGATAAATGTCAAAGGAACTGTGGAATCATAAAATATCCTGAGTTGAAAGGGATACATGAGGATCATAATGTTCAACTCCTGACTGCACACTGGGCAACTTAAATCATATATCTGAGTGTTTTGTTCAAACCCTTCCTGAACACCTACAGGCCTGGAGCACTTCCCTGGAGAGCTTGATCATACTCTCAGTGAAGAACTTTTTAATATCCAATCTGAATTTATATCAATTCAGCTTGAAGGTGGGATCACAGGGTGGGGATTTTTGAGGCTAAATCCCCATAAGCTGACAAAGAGGGACAAGGAGCTGCCTGTTGATCTGAACATAGGCAGTGGGACACAAGGATTGGAGACAGCAGCTCCAGAGAGCAGAGACTATGGAAGGCAGTTCTTAAAAGCCATGTCACAAATTCATTGTGATTTTCACACTTGGCCTTTTAGAACTAAAGTTGAATGGGGATGTAGGGAATGCTGCATATCGTAATCTGTAGGCATTAGACTTTGCAATGTTTCTATTCTTTCGATTACTTTTTCATGTATAACACACTTAGGATGAGCAAGAATGATTTTGAAGTAAATGAAGAAAAGTCTGTGAACAAAATTATACTTTTAGAGTAAGAGCAAGAGATTGAAGGGAAGGTACCTTAAGAGACAATAGAAAGCTGAAAGAAAATTATGGACCTTTGAAAGATCACAAAAATAAAAAGACCACAACAGATTTAGCTCCGGGGGTGATGGTGAGGGGTCTGAAATTGAGGACAGAGCACTGTTAGTGTTTATTTGAAAAAGAGGCTGCACCATGATGACAGCTGTTTAAAGAGCAAAAATTTTGATTTTTGGGTCACAGGTCAAAGTCCAAGTCCATAGTCGTTTTAAAGGAAGAAATGGTTGGGTCAGTCAGGAATCTTATGAGAGTGCCATCACAAAATCTTTGTGGGAAGTAGGGCTGGAGTCTTCCCACTTGCAAGGCTCTGTG
The DNA here is from genome assembly GCF_000277835.1 of Geospiza fortis. Lineage (NCBI taxonomy): Eukaryota > Metazoa > Chordata > Aves > Passeriformes > Thraupidae > Geospiza > Geospiza fortis. The sequence goes on along the minus strand of NW_005054302.1, from coordinate 3,849,927 downwards.
CAGGACATATTCTGAGCCTCCTGGCAAGCAAGAGACTCTGCTGTTTAGAATATTCACCCATCCACCTTACAGTTTAACAAAGCCATTGTGGAAAGGTGTCTAGTCAATGCCCTGACTGTGTTCTGCCCTAACTAATTTTTCCAAATGGCCTTTTAGAATATAAAAGAGCAGTGCATTAATCCAACCTGACAGTCCTGTTGATTATGGCACAGTCCTCATCCAACAGGAAAGGACAAGTTGCCTAAAAAAGCAACTTTGTTCATTGCTCAGACACTAAATGAATTTGAAGAAAAAATGGCTTTGCTTTGAAAATGAAAAAGTTCACAAAAAATTACAATTTTTTTCAGTTTTTTTCTATGAAGCACATGTCAAAATATTACTTAACTATTATCACAGTGATTTGCAATAAGAGAATCTTATTATGATTCTGAATAATTTGATTTTAAAATGAAATTTATTACAAGAAATATATTAAAGAATGTTTTAAAAACTGACCAAATTTAAGCATTATGAAATAAAATTCACTTGACAATTTTATATTTTTCAAGTTTTATCTCAGACAGCTCTAAACAATGCTAATAACCAATTAAAAATTACATTTTGGATCTTACTGAGATAACACAGAAGCCAGGTCATCAGCCAAAAACTCCTGATTCCATTATATAAATGTAGAATCACTTCAATTTGTGCAGGTTAGTAATGCTGTTTCGAAAATGGAAAATATATTATTTCCCTCTGCTTTCCACTGCACCCCCTTATCAAGCACTATCACTTATCTGATTGCACATGCAGAAAGATCAACGTGTTGGTCCAACTGAAAATTGGCCAATTTCTAGCTGCAAGAATGCTCATGTCACCATAGAAAGGTGACATAAATTTATAGCTAGTCACTGAGAAGAAGGCAGGACTGCTACTTTTGGCAGCAGCTTTATCATGCAGCAACTTGCCTGTGGTGAAACCACGGAGCCTGATCTTATTCAAGTTCTTCAGTAAGAGAAATACCAGGATAAAGAAAAGGAATATCATCAGCCATATTTAATGGAAAGAAACAAAGCTGAAGGTACACAGAAGCTCTTTCATTCAGCACTATTCTTACACACCCCACAGGAGGAGATCTCCAACCCTTTAAGGAATATCTTGTTTAGGAAACTAGAAAAGGTATAACTTACCAAATCCAGTACTTGATTAATACTTGTGATCAAATAGTTTTTGAGATCCACAAGTGAAAATCTAGAAAGAAATAGGATTTAGAAAGAATAGGGAACTTTCTTTATATATAGGAATACATACACAGATGCTGCTCCAAAGATAGGTTATGGTAAGATGAGAAGCTAGGTTCATGCAACAACTCTCTCCTGCTGAAATGGAGTTATTCTCTCCTTAAAGCTGCACACTCTTCTGTGCTGTCTTTGTGGGGGCTTTGGTACCTGGTTGACACATAAGTCACTTCAACTCACTAAGGTGGCAAAAAGCTATTCACTTTTTTTTTTTACTTAATTGATTTAGTAGGTTGGAGAACAAACGTTATTAATGGTGGCAGGGCCCCAAAAATAGCTGAATGTCATAGCTGACAGCTTTTCTCAGTAAAATGTCACTAAACCAACATGAAATCAATGCTATTTTAGACTTGGACCTACAGTTTGAGGACAGGACAGTATAGAAAAACTGGTTGTAGAAAATGATCCTAAAAGTTGATGTTGTGTACATTGTATGGAAAGAAGACAAAAGCAGGTCTATATCTAAACCCCTTTGATTTCAAAAGGCAAATTTTGGTAAACTATGACCTAGTTAATCAAGTCAACTGAATGGAGGAGCTCAGAAGTTTGAAATGAAAATTATTTGCCCTTTCTTAAAGGGGCAGGTGCTAAGGCAGTTCATAACAAGGATCATTAAGTAGAGTGCTTCTGGGGAAAGAGGGACTGAGTAGCAGAAGAGTTTTGCCACACATTGAGAATCCCAGAGATAAGGTCATATTTTCCAGAGCAGAATGAAGGAAATGGCAGCATGTAGTATCAAACAGGAGAGTACCAGAGTACCAAAATGAATAGTATCTTCTAGTAGGTTTCTTTGGGAGTTATTCTTGGGATGGATCTTATTGTTTGGCAAAGAAGAGAAAATAAATTCATTGCAGTGGCTGGTTTCACAAAACTAGGCAGCATCATCAACAGAGCTGCAGTGAGATGTCAAATGGAAAAACAGTGAATGACCTTGATGATTGAACTAATGTAAACAAAACAAACTGCTATAATACAAAATGCAAGGTCATGCACTTGGATGCTAACAAAAATTTTGCTGGGGAACTTTTCCAGTAACTAAGTGGTAGAAAAGAACATAGGTACCAGTAGGTCGTTATCTAATGCACTTATACAGAAAGGCAACTACACACCCAAGACTGTAATATTCCATGGAGATATGGAAATATTGATCTACTGTACAATGTAGTAATTTAGCTTAAAATGGATTATTATGAGAATTTGAATTCACATTCAGGCAGATGAGTTCAGATTGGTATGGGTAGAGTAATAAAACCTAGCAGAATGACCAGTGGACTGAAGATCTGTTGAGCAAGAGACTAAAAAATCTGCATTTCGTCTAGCAAAAGGAAGGCTGAGAGGGAATATGATGGCTGTCTATAAATATATCAGGACTAAACACCAGGGAGAGAGAAGAGCTATTTAAGCCAAAGGATGAATATTGGCACAAAAACAAATGGATTCTTGAATAAATTTAGATTGAAAATTAGAAGGAAGTTTCTAACCACCAAAACAATGAAGTTCTGGAACAGATTTGCAACAGAAGTAGGGGGTAAACATATCAGGCTACCATTAAGAGGGGGCTTGAAAAGTTTCTGCAAGGGATTATATGACACAGTTTCCTCTAATAGCAAGATAGTGGACTCAGTGACCTAAGTAGTCTCTTTCAGTTTTAAGATCCTATCTTGTGTTTTGTAATACCATTTCTCCAATAAGACAAGAGATTAATCCAACTAAAATCCTCAAATGTTTAAAAATGAATAAAAATTACTTTGCAAGTAAAGATTATGTTGATTATTGTAAATCCTCTTAAAATTATTTCAGAAGAACAACTGGTAGGTATTACAATCTTATTCTTTCAGTATGGGAATGTCTTCTGTGGGGAAGTTGCCCAGATCAGAATATTAGTTGTTATTTACTCTTCCAAAACTTAAATATGGGATGTGGCATAAAGGTCATTTGAATGCATATTATATTATGCAATGAATGATAATCTTATAGGATAGGATATATTGTCTCCTTATTTAACTGTTGGAAATATCACTTTTGGTTAATTAAACTGCAAATTAAACAGCTGAATGCAATCTGCTTATACATACATAGTGATTTATTTATAAATATTACAAAATGTATCTGTAGTTCAACAACCATAATGAAAATCGCAGGTAACGTCCTGTACAAAGCATTTTTTGTAGTTTTAAAAAATTCTATGGGCTCTGTTATGTAGAGTACAAACACACAGATATGGTATCATGGAATCATAGATTGATTTGTGTTGGGAGTTGACCCTGAAGACCATCTGGTTCCAACCTCTGTAGCATGGGCAGGGGCACCTTCCACTAGACCAGGTTGTTCAAAGCTTCATTGAACCTGGCCTTGAACATGGCTGGATGGGGCATCCACAGCTTCTCTGGGCAACCTGCTCCAGAGCCTCAGAACCCTCATACTGAAGAGTTTTTTCCTAAGTATCTTTTCATTAAGAGCTTTAGTCTACAAAGAATGAAACTCAAAAATCAGAACACCAATAGAGGAAGTAAAACCAAAATGAAAGCTATTACTGATCATAGGTGTTTTAAGATCCTGCTTTCTTTTGTTTGAATTTTGTGTTTTTAATTTCTTTTCCATCCACTACTATTTCTTGAAGTTGTATTGGGAAACATTGGTAGACCAGAATTCCATTATGCCATGACTATGAGAACACATGTTCCATCAACCTATACAGGTTGTTCACATCTTTCTTCTTTGTGCGGCCAAGAGGGACTGAGGATAAGTAGATAAAGAAGGGACATTAAGGACAGAAAAGAAAGAGAAATACTGGAAGAAATGGTAGGGGGAAAAAGAAAAGTTGTTCTAAGAAGTGGCTTTAAACTATGTTAATCCTGTTATTACAATACAATATGCATCACTTGAAGGTTGTCTTGGTAAGTTCTTTTAAGATTTCTGCTCAAACATAAATCTTCCAAAATATATCAGATTACTCTTTCTCAGTTCAAAGAAGTTGACTGCTTTTTGAGAAAACAGTCCTCCATGACAGAGAGAAGGATGTCATTCTTCTTATAAGTTGATAAACAAACTGTTGGCTCAACTTTGTTGTATTTATCTACTCCCAGTCAGTACATTTGACATTTTCTAGTAAGGTTACTGACATCAGGCCTGTCCATGAAAGAAGTGGTGTGAAGCCTATAAATACATACGCTTCAGTTCTCTGGTGTTCATGAAGAGATTTTGCTGAAAGAGTTTGAGATAACGCTAACGCTTTCAAACCATAAAAATAATTACTCTATATAAATTGTTCTTAAAAGTAATCTGAATTATACATGTTTCTATAGAAGAAGAGGAATTTACATCGTTGCCTGAACTTTTAGTCCTTTTTCCTGATGTCAGTTGAAAAAATAAAGGAAAAGTCATGGTGTATTTAATTATTTTGGCTATATTTCAACATACGAATTTATAAGTAAGGTTACATGTCTACACGGGGACAACAGTTCTCTGGAGTTATAACCTTAATATATAAAAACATTTCACATAGTTCCAAAAGTGTAAGCAAAACCATTAAATTTTGTTCAAGCTGTATAATCTAAAACATTCATGAAAATGTTCTATTGCTATGTAATAGTCCTAGATAACACTGTTAGGTAATGTCTCTTGCTATGGCAGTGGTAAGATGCAAAGTATTCTCCAGTTACTTTTAGTACTCCAGAATACTAAGAGTGATAGGTTTCTTTTAATGTGTTCTTAATTAGAAAAACACTTGTTTTCTACCATCCGTTCCTAGTGCTTAAACCCTCTTGAATTTCTTTCTGAGCTCCATGAGAACTTAAATGCTTATGGATAAACACTCTTGTAGAACAAAAGACATCTTCCTGAGACATACGACTATGAACATTGGCTAACATGTAATAGGGAGGTCAACTTAAAACAGCTTTGAATTTTACCAACCTAGAAGATATTCCAGGCTAATGATGAAGATGGTCAGGAGCCAGCTGACTTGATGGAGTGAATGGGATTCAATGTCAAAATTTCAACACCTTTCTGGTTACATAATTAGTTTGGTATGGTGATACTGCAGATCAAATATATATCAATTTATAGGGAAACTTTAAGACCTTCAAAATGGGTGATGATGCATGCAGACATGGCACTTTCCTCCTTGACAGTGGTTGTATTAAAGCTGTTTTGCCATCAGCTCACATATTTTTTTGCAGGAATGAGCAAGCTGCTGCCAGCCCTGAGGGAACTCTGTCCCTCCACATCAAGTAGCCCATCCAAGCTTCATCTGATGAGCAGTGTGTTTTGAACAAAAAGCCCCAAAACCCAAAAGAACCAAATCCATATTAATTCCATCCAACAACATAGAGTAACAGTGGCAGATAAGCTTTTGGGTTGAGTTGTTGACTGGAGCCTGTGTCTCTGGGTGGCACCATTGGGAAGGAACTAGATGTATTATTGTGACAATGGATGATAGAAAATTTCTCGTCTCTCCCACACATGAAAATTATTAGCCAAACACATCAAAGGTTTGTTGAGAGAGAGGCGACATCCCTTCAATGACTCCTGCGCCGCCCGTGAGGAAGGCTGTCCCTCAGGCTGATCCTGCGGGAGGCTCCAGCTCCCGACTGGAAATGGCGCCAGCCGCTGAAACCCAGCGCCTTGCGCACACAAGAGCCTCTCTCTCTCCCCGGGGGACGCTGCTCCGCGTGGTTGACACGGATTGATCCCGGCTAGAGGAGCAGGGCGGGTATCGCGCTCTCTCTCTCCCTCTTCTGGGCAGAGGAGGATGGGTGAATGGAGCAGAGCGGGACCAGCGCGCCAGACGGGCGGCTGCGCTCTCCCGGTCCTCGAAGGAGCGGGCGCTGGTGCCATGGCCAGCGCAGGGGAAGGAGCCGCGCAAGGGAACCGCGCATC
>NW_005054302.1:3840843-3842072 GCF_000277835.1 Geospiza fortis | reverse complement strand
AAAGCCCCCGCTGTGGCGGCGCCCGGGGAGGGCTCCTTGTCCCTCCTTCCTTCAGCGGGGACAAGCTGCGTGGGTGTGCCGTGAGGTGTACCCCACCGCCCCCGGCGAAGGCAGTGGATTTATTTGTTTGTTTATTTATTTATTTATTTATTTGAAAGATTGAGATTAAAGGGAAGTGGTGAGTGATGCAGGCAGTACCTGCCCTGGCCAGGCGATGGAAACGCTCCTTGGGGGCGCTGCCTGATCCGCGCTGCCCCGTGTTAACCCCGTGTCTTTCCCTTAGGCTCCAGCCCAGTTTGGTGCAGCCTTGGCAGCGACCAACAAGGAGAGGGAGCTCCATTGTGAGTGCTATTTGTGTATCTGTTTCTGCCTTGGTTAGACCTGCTTCCAGCAGGGCTCAGCCATTTCCCCCGCCCCGTATTCTCCGGGGGCAGGGGTGAAATGAGGTCCCTCCAGGGCTGGGTGGGGAAATTCCTGGGATCAGTAGCTGCTGCCCTGGGGCGAAGCCCCAGTAATGGCTGTGAGGCGGCTCCTCCTCGCGGAGTGGGCGCTGCTGCTGCAGACATCGCTCCTGCAATACCAACTCCGGCAGGCAGACGACGGGCTGCTGCCGCTGCTCACGTTACCCGGCTCGGGAGGGGGAGGAGGAGGGCATATTTCGGGTGCCCTCTAGAGTTCTGGAGCGTGTATGAAAATCCGTGACAAGACACCTTCAGCCATCTTGAATTTTCTCCCCCCTCATTGCTCGAATCACGTGTCCCCCGTATCATCTCGAAGCAAGAAGAGGCATGGGAGCTTTAAAATCACCCAGCAGTTTGCGATGGAGAAACGCACTCCATCGTGTCTTTGTGCCTTCAGACTGGTTCTCTACACCCGTAGATTTGTTTGGGTAGTTTTGTTGGGTTCCTTGGCTGGGCTTCTGAGCCATCTGCTTTGTCCCTTCCCCAGGAAGCTGGAGGACACTGGGGAAACCCAAAGGTTCCCAATAGCGAGCATTTTTGGTGTTTTGTTTGTGTGGGATTTTGAGAGCAGATTTTGACCTTTGTTGGGTGTTAGGTTGGCTAAGGAGAGTCTTGTTGCCAATCCCTGTGGGTACGGCTGGGACGTAACTTGACTCTACTTTCTGCCCTTCTTAATATCGGGGCTGTTTTTTAGCTGCGTGGGGGATTCCGAGATCGCCAAGTAGCGCAGCGCGGCAGCGGGTGAGGCTGCGGGCACACGGGAGAGGC
>NW_005054302.1:3790793-3840833 GCF_000277835.1 Geospiza fortis | reverse complement strand
CAGCCCCAGAGCAAAACAAAAAGGCAGCGCCTCTCTTGCCTTCTGGGTCTCTCGCTTGGGTACAGCACGGATTCAGGTGGTGCGGTCTTCCCCACCACTCGTATTTTGAATTTTTTTTCCACTCTCTATTTCTGTCCCTTGCTGCTTTACGTGGTAGATTTTCCAGATTCGCAGAGCTTGCAACTTTCTTTGTCACTTTTTGGTGGCTATACAAAGAATGAGTGGTTTCCTGCAAAACCTCACTGCTTAGGATGAGGCCATCAGATCTGTATTTATTCTGGGCATCTAAAATTACGGACCACATCAAAGACTTGTAAGAGTTTACATGGCATGTTATCTTTAATAAAGTCGTCTGTTCCAACCCTTGACTTGCTACAGCAGTTTAAAATTTTTAATAGTAATTTTTAAACTCTTACCATATCTTGGATGCAAGGCTACCATCTAATTTTACTTCTGATTCATTCATTATGCATTCCAGTCTAACGGCTGTTCTGTTTTTTCTGAGGATCCTTCATGTCAAAAAAAGTTACTTCTAGGAGCAGTCAGGGCAAATGATGCTTTGGAAGGAGGGGGACTGTTGTGTACTGGAGCTGGTTTGACAAAAATTATTGCAGCTTTGTGTGGCTGCTTATGAAAGATGAGAATACTGCCAAGAACAGCCATATAGCCAAGATTCAGTAAGCCTTTGGTAAGACTTAGTGAATGTCTTGCACAAAAGCATCCTGGTAGGTGGCACATTGTCCTCCTCCAGCTGTGAGGATGGTGGTACAGCCTTCTTATGGCATGTGATAGGATTGTGCTGTTCTGGGAGGGAATGTGTGTGGTGCTTAGTGCTGCAAGGTCATCTCTGGGAACCAAACTCATGAGCCATGTTATTTGGTGGTTAAAATAAGTAACCTGTTTTAATAGAAGTCTCTCTTAATTAGAGCAATAAATTCACTTTATTATCTACTAAATTGGCTTTATATTGTTGTTATTAATCCTCTGATTTCAAATATATGATTGCATTCTACTGTTGCTTACCCTGTAATAACATGCTAAGAGGGATTTGCATCAGCAAGAATGTCAAAGTGGCAGTGAGAAAATGAAAGCAAGTTTCTCTGTCTTTTGTAGAGCTTGTTCAAGTATGTACAGAGGGATGTGGTACAAAGCTGGTACAGTGTCGTTCAGATTTTTGCTGGGGTTGTTTGGTTTGGGTTTTGGTTTTTTTTTTTGGTCCTGCAGAATCATGAATCGCCTTGTGGTGTTTGAAAAGTTTTCATTTTGGTTTTGAGGACTAAGTACAGAATTACTGAAGTTCTGTGAAATTGTTTGAGTTTGCACTCAATTGACGTACCCTGCAACAAAAGCAGTATGGGGGGTTCTGTTAAGAACTTGTATCAAGAATTGTTGCTAATGGAAAATTCACTGTTCACGGAGAACTGTTTATTTTTCCATCACAATTAACAATGAACTCAACCAATTTGTGGAAATGGATTGGAATTTAAAGTTCACAAGAGTTCAAAAGACTACTCAGGTGTCCAGTGTGAGAAGTTTGAGGTGATACTTGCGTCATGAGGGCCTTAAAAGCCCCTGTGTTGCAGTGGAGTTTTGTGTCCACTGAAATTGTGTTCAGCTCCAGAGCTGAAAGTGTTTTCTTTTCAACTTCTTCTTAGCTTTGTTTCAGTGGTTTAATCTTAGTAGTTGAATGCACTTATGGCTAAGTGGGTTGCTTGCTTACACATTAAAGTTCAGATGAAGCTTAGCTTGTATTCCATATTTATAGCTTGCCCTATGTGCTGCTGGCTTTTATGGCTGGCAGTACATACCAACTTAATGTATGAATGATTTACACAATTTAGATGCTACTATTTACATTCTTCATTTTGTACCAAGATTTGCAAGTTTGTCAGATAGCACTTTGTACTTCTAAGAGAAATTTTTGGTAGAAGGAAGAAGTTTGAGACTTCTGGAATGCAGTTGCATGTTATGGCTTCTTCAGTTAGGACTTTCACTATATTGATTTTATATCAGTGTTCCAGCTGCGCGGTGAATTATCCCAGCCCCTCCTGTTAGTTCCCCGTGCTGTGTGTATTGGTGTAAATGCACTTTATTGGGACTATTCATCCTGCCACCTGTTTTGGGAGAGAAGTTCTGATTCATGTGTGGTTTTTCTCAGGTGTTTCTGTGGTTTCTAATGCACAGTCAAGCTTTGCATCTTTGCTGTTATGTGAATCTCCATCCCTTACCCCCTACTCAGATGGTTAAGCAGCATTGATTGCTGCTGTGGTTGGCTCCATAGAATACAATCCTGTGTGTGCCCAGGTGGCCCAGAAGGCCGATGGCATCCTGGCCTGGATCAGCCAGGCTGTGGCCAGCAGGAGCAGGGCAATGACCGTCCCCCTGTACCCAGCACTGCTGAGGCCACAGCTCCAATCCTGTGCTCAGTTCTGGGCCCCTCAGTGCAAGAGAGACATTGAGGGGCTGGAGCGTGTCCAGAGAAGGGCAACGGAGCTGGGGAAGGGTCTGGAGCACAAGTGCTGTGAGGAGCAGCTGAGGGAGCTGGGGGTGTTCAGCCTGGAGAAAAGGAGGCTCAGGGGGGAACTCGTCACTCTCTGCAACTGCCTGAGAGGAGGGTGCAGCCAGGTGGGGTCAGCCTCTTCTCCCTGATTATAAGTGACAGGATAAGATGGCCTCAAGCTGCACCAGGGGAGGTTTAGATTGGTCGTTTGGGAATTTTTTTTCCACTGGAAGGGTTGTCAAGCATAGAAATATGCTGCCCAACAAAGTGGTGGAGTTGCCATCTCTGAAAGTAATTAGATGTATAAGTGTGAAACGTAGGGACGTCATTCAGTGGTGAACATGGTGATGCCAGTTTAATGGTTGGACTTGATCTTAATTGTGTTTTCCAACCTAAATGACTCTATGATTTCAATGCTACTTATTTATACTTAAATGATTTTTACAGTTGAAAACTCTTCTTTTCCATGAACTTCCAGAAGTTAGGAATTTTATATGTATTTTGTGGAACTCAACGCCACTAGAGTTCAGTAAGACACACCCAAAGAGTTTGATTATATGTATGTATGTATGAGAACATCAACAGTTGTAGTAGCTGAGATCAGTGACTGTCCTTTATGGACAGGGTCCACTGATGGTTTCTCATCCCTTCTCTTGGACTGGACATGTCAATGATGAAAGTTGTTTCCTTGCTCTGGTTTGCTATCAGAAGAAAATGATTTCAATCAATGATTATAATATGGATTTTATTAGTCCACCATAAGTAAAATCTACAGAGATTGTTAACTTTTGTGTTCTAGTGACAAGGTTGCCACCAGCATATTTTTTCAAATTTCTTTTGATTCAGAGGGCATTTGTATTTCGTAAGTTTGTTGTCATGCTTAAATGCTTATTTTTTGTCCATGTTTCCTATATTTTTTGGGATTAGCTTTACCAGAACATGTTTCTCTGCTCCTTTCTCACCATCAGCTATTTAGAGAATAATCTTGTAGGGATAGCAGGGACTCATGACACAGGTGAGGTGCAGAAGCAAGTGGTCATTGATCTTAGCAGAGTAGCTGCTGTACTGGTTTGAAACACTCGGGCATTGTCAGTGCTCTAGCCAGCCATACAGCGTGTCAGTAACACAAGAGGATATGGGTTGGGTTTGTTTGGGTTTTTTAAGTTTGTCTGAGATGAGACTACTTAATGGTGTTTGCTGTTGTGCAAAACTATGTGTTTGGGTCTCTAAAAAATATAAGGTGTAATATGTTACTTCTTTATTTAAAAGGTTTATGAACTTTATTGTACACCTTCTTTAACCCTTACAAGACTGTCAGACTCCTTCATTTAGCATCACCGTAGCTTCCAAAGGCTGTAATAGCGACATTTGTGTCCCTAGTGCTGTACAGAAGCCTGTTCAGGCATAGTTCCTGTTCATCAGCTTTACCCCCAATACATGCTAAGCAGGATGTCATCTCAGTTCCACCTTTCCCCCATGGAAAAGTTTGTACAGTAGCCATGTATTCTTGGGCACGTGCTGCCACTTGGACACTGATGGGGACAATAGCTACTTACATATTTGAACCAGAGCTACTGATGTAGCTTCTGCTGGGCCAGACCATTAGGACAGATGAGTGGCATTATAGAAGAGCTTGTGTTGTGTTTGTGTTCGTTTCGACACTTAGTTTCCTCTAATATTTTCCTGTGAAAGATGGTATGGAAGAAGACAGAAAATCATGCACATAGAATTGTAAGGGTTATGCCAAGTTTTACTAGTTGAGGGCTTCTTACAGCTCACAGTCAGTCCAAGAAACATGGGCATCTTTGTTTTCCTCCTGCAGGCTTTTGTTGAAAGTGTGCTGGCATATTACCTTTCTTTAGGCTCTTCTGTGCAATGCAACCATACTGAATGTTAAAAAAATTCATTCGTTTGAGTTAACTCATAATGCAACTGTGCTATTTTTTTCTTTTGCTTTTTGTTTTCCTCTCTCCTTGAAAGTAGCCTTGGTAGAAACCTTACTTCTTTTTGGAGTTCCTTTTCCTTAGATCTGTGTAAGATCTTTCCAGCTTGGTATTTACTCCTAGTACTACATCAGATTTCTCTAAAAGTCATTTTGTTCATCTCATTCATAAACTCAGCTGTCATGCCTGTATGGATGACCTTCAAGTCTCTCTCTCTTCCAGACTTGCTGCCCTCTAAACTAGCTAAATCTCTGCGTGTGCTTTTGACTTCTCTTTGTGGATGTCTGACCTTCAGCTGAGGCTGCTATTGCAAAGGAAAACTCTCTGTGCTGTTGCTTGTAGACAGCAGTGTCATGAGATCTTTGGTTCTAGCCCTGGTTTTAGGCATAGCACACATTGTTCTAACAAAGACTGTAGGTTTCTCCCACATATTGAGTGGTATCTTAAATGTTAATCAGGAATTAGGTGTTTGTTATTTAGTTGTGTTAAAAAAACACATGAGTACAAGATCATGCCTTTGACCTCTGTATCATGTGATAACAATTTTTCTTAACAGATATGAGAAAAATGATCCTGCTCTGTTGACAGGGACTCAGAATCCTACCAGAGTGGTGTCCTGGACTTCTCTTTTGACTGTCCAGTCTTTTTGCCTTTTGCATTTTATGGTGGTAAAACCAGCAGGTTTTACTTACCTTTAATCTAATGTTGGGATTTAACTGTGAAGAGTACTAACTGGTTTTTGTTGTTAATGAGGTTGTAAGAGCTGTTTAGGAAGTGACGTCATGGGCAGTTAAACAATTTCATTCATTCTCCTGTGATGCTCCTCATGCTTGGAGAAGTTCTGCGTGTGCACCCTTACAAGCAAGCCAGTTGCAACCTGTTAATGCAGAAGAACCTGACTTTAGGAAATAAAGCCTACTGAAAACAAACCCCAACCACCACCTTTCCTGTCACCCTGGGACTCAAACACACCATCCTTAGAACAAGAACTAATTGTAACCATTGTTTATGGTGGTGCTGTTTCCTTGTATTCTCATTTTTGTCTCTCTCCATCTGTTGTCCCTTATGTTTAGATTGTTTGCTCTTTGAACAGTTTTACTCTGTGTTTGCACAGTGGCTAGCATGATGTGGTCTACAGCTTTGGCTCCTGGGAGTCTGTGATAACAGTTGTGATCTATGGGTGTGGTATTGGTGTCTTTTTTTTATTTTTTGTGTGTGTGTATGGAATAGGGGAGAAGAGCTAGTGTTCTGTTATACCTGAGATAATGTCGTTGTTTTGTTTGAGCAACAATTGATTGTTAATACACCAATCTATAAATGTTTAAGAATTCTTATTAAGAATTTACCAGACATCTTTTGAGTTTATAACTAGTGTTTGCGCATGTGCATATTTAGGATTTTGTTTATTGTGATAATTATTAGTAGTAGTTTTTCTTGTAAGGGTGGTTATGTTTTTTGAAAAAAAAAAATTAATTCAGGAAATGATACTTTGTTCTGGTAGGTGATGCCTCGTTAAGGAAGCCAAGTAGTATCTAGAGGGGCCAGGTAAGAAGTCCTTTGTAATCTATGTAATAAAAAAAGAAATCACAATTTAGAAATGAAGGAAAATGGAGAGCACAACAAAGGTGATCTGTTTTTTACCAGAAGCAAAAGTTGAAAGTTGGATATTTGCCATCGTCGCTGTGTTTGACCATTGTTATGTATACTTCTATCCAAAGAATTAACAAATAGAAATACTGAGATGGTCTGACTAATATTGGGTATAGTATAGTACTCATCTGAACTAAATTCAACTAAATTTAAATTACTAAAAAATACTTTTTTTAGTAATTTAAAAGAACCATAACACAAGAAGATAGACAAGAAATGTTCGGAGAACATACCCAAGAACTACTTAAGAAGGTCTGTTCCTCAATAAAAGAGAGTAGATTACAGTGTGACTTAATCCTGCTCTAGGAAAGATTGTGCACCCAATAACATGGTAGATAATTGGGTGTGCTTCCTTCATCTCCCTTTCTATCTCCAGTGTTAAAGGCTGGATTTCTGAGTGTCAGTTATTGCCTAAGCAGTACAAAATCAAACAGGGAGCAGTGTGTACAGGTACAGGAACTAGAAGGTGGAATAGCTTATTGAGGCATCACTTTCTTCTTCTTAGGCAAAAGTTCATAGAGGATTTGAAAAGCTCCCTGATAGGAAAGTTAAGTTTTTGGGGTTTTTTTCAAGGCTCAGACTATAGTTCCAGTTGCATATATGGACTCAAAAGATGAAATACTGGCTTAAGAAAATAGTGCTTTGTATATTTTTCATGGGTTTAAATTGAATGTATATATCCTTGGTTGTATGACCATTTAAATGACCAAACTAACTGAGGTTTGTCATTGTCCTTTCCTGTTTGTACCAACATCAGGCTTTTCTGGCTTTTTTGATTGTTTTATCTTTTTAATTTTGGGAGTCAATGCAGGTCCATGAATCATCACAATGAAATTTGCGGATGAAGAGCTAAGTAGGTGTAGAGTATTTGCTCTGATTTTTTTTTGTGTTTCCAATTTCTACCATCTTAGCTCCCATGATGGGCTGGCTGTTAGAATCCTTAAACAGCTAGGGAGAAAGGGGAAAGGAATAGGAATTCAAAACCACAGTAGTCCTGTCCAGGACTGGATGTGGTTTGTAGTTGTGGAACCGTGGCCTTAACAAATACTGTATGCATCTTACTTAAAATTAAGACTACCTTTTACACTTTAAAACAGTTGGATAACCTGGAGTCTTGATTGCATAATGTAACTTGCAGCCAGCCAGCCAGTGCAGCTGTGAAAACCTATCATACTTGCCTTGCTGGCCAGATCTGTTCTTGCCTTGGATTCCGTTTCCCATCAATCTTACTTCATATGGAACTTGAGCTATTTTGTGGCTGTTTCTTTTGTTTGATTTTCTCCCACTTCGTTTTCTATCTCATTTTGTTTGTGGTGGTAAGTTTTTCTTTCCTTTGTTACACTGTAGCTTCATTGTCTGTTTACTTGGTCTAAGTCTACATGGGTTTCCCTCCTACATACAGCATATTAACTTACTCTTTTAAATTCAGTTTTCTTTGTTCTGAATTACTTGATGCATTGAACATCAGTCACTGCAAGTAAATTGTGTTGAAGAAGCTTGTCCATACTAGGCCCAAAATACTAGATTGTTAGCCAATACTTGATTATTTCTCAGGCGTGAAAAATCTGTTTGAGGCTATTAGCTGATGTTAATTATGCTATAAGGCAAAGAAAATGGTCTGTCGGCAGACTTGTTCATTTACAGATTTTGACATGACAGTTTTTCCTCTTTCTAAGCATATGCAAAAATAAAGTATTTAGGAAGCATTAGTCAAAAAGATTTGTGCAGTAAGACACTGAGAAGTGGTGTGCCATTAGGCATGGTGGATACTAGTTACCCATACAGAGCTACTTATTCATGTGTTACACATATATGAGTGTAGACTGAATGCTAGTTTAAAATAAAACTTAAAAATTCCCAACCAATTAAGAAGAAGCACTAATGAAGAATAGTGTTAAAAGTCTGTATTGTTAGTTTAAAAGTGTCTTCATTTCCAGAACACTTGGAAATAGTACAATCTGGGCACTAATAGGATAGAAGACAGCTTTGGCTAGTCCTGGTGAACAGCAAGTTAAACATGAATAGTGCACCCTAGCAGGATGAATGTAAACAGCATACTGGACTGAAATAAGCAAGGTGGTAGCCAGCAGTTTAAAGAAAGTGATTGTTCTGCACTGTCTTAGACTGGGAGAACCCATCTACAGTGTTTAGTCTGGTTTTGGTTAGACTCTGTCCTAATGAAGATACGGATATTCTGGAGTAAGCCCAGTGTACGACCAGGGTGATAGAGCACTTAACAAAGGAAAAGCTGAGAAAGAGGGGTGTGTTCAGTCTAAAGAGAAGGCTGAAGGGACAGGTTACTGCTGTTTTCAACTAATTAGTGGGAAAATAGAACACGAAGCCAAGCTCTTCTCTGAGATGTCTTTTGGTAGAGTGGCAGGTAATAGCCGGAAGTAGCAACAGTAGCATAGCTAAGATAAACAAACATTGGACAATTCTTGCTCTTGAGATTTCTGTTCTTTCCGGTCTCTAGTTGTTTGTTCTCATTTGGTTGGTTTATATATGATTGGCTGTACATCCAATTTTTTGTAACTTGACAGATTTGAAAGATTGTGTGCTATTTGTGTATACCAGTTTTTGTTTTTTTTTTTTTTAATGCTAGCAAAAGCTAGGGACTTCATGTGTTTGAATTCTCAGTTAATCTTCATTGCTCCATGTGGAGCAAGAGTAAAGCATGTTTTTGAATTGGGTGCTGTAACCCACTGACACCAATGGCCTGTGTTCTATTGCCCAGGCCTGACATCTAAATAAATTTACTGTTCCTGGTCTAGTCATTCAGTATTTGTTTTTCCTATTAAGTGTTACATTTTTTAAAGTTAAGATCTATTAAATGACAACTTGACTCTTTTCATGCTGTATTAATGCCACTTTATTTTTCAGGATTTTACATGTCCTTTTCCTGTGTTCATATCTCTGGCATAGTGCTTCTCTGTTGTTTCTGTATTCCCTTTCCACTTAGCCATCTTTCAAGTCTGTTGCTGTGGTCTAGTGTGGCCTATTTTCTGGAAATAGACACACGTTTGGATAGAAGCATTTATTGCGGGTCCTTTGTTTTTCTGTCTTGTTTTACCTTTCTATTCCATTTATAATAAAGGACATCCTTAAGCAGCATCTTGCTGTGTGAGTAGTAGATAAAATTTACTGTCTACCACATTGCACATAATGATTTTTAAGGCTAGAAATGGTGCTGTGCTCTTGCTGATCAGTGTGTTTCCAAGATTAAACAGCTGTGAAATACATAGAAAGTGTGCAGATGAGGAGGCACATGTCAGTGTGACTGCCCTAAAACACTGTTGGTCAACTGTATGATTTTAATTTGCCATGAATACCTATGCCAAGTGCTGCTCATTCTTTGATGAATAGTCTTGAGAATTACTGGTGCTTGTTTTGTATACCCCTTCATAGAATTAAGTTTGAGGTTGACTCTGTATTTTTATTCTATGTGTGCATGCAAGGAAGCATTTCTTAGCATTCATTGAGTAGGAAGACTCAAGGAAGAAGCTGTGTTAAACGAAATTATTCAAATATTCCTGGAAGCATCACTTGGAAAACAGATGTCAGCGTTCACATTCGACAGTGGTGGCTGCAGTTAAGATGCTCAGAAGATATCACAGTTTGCATGCTTTTGGTAAGCTTTAGCTGTGTGTAAGTAGTTAGTCTTGTGAACAAAACTAAAATTTACTGACTTGCTTCAAAATATTTCACTGAGTAGATCTTGCCCTTTCACTGTTCTTAGTTACTGTCTCTGCTGGATTACAGGTCTTTTAGGTCTTGCTTTTTTGTTGAATTCTCTAAAATCTGCGTGACAAACACATTTTGGATCTTACATCATGACTTTTAGTAAGCTAATTTCTTCAATTCATACGAAAAATCAGAGAAAACAATTAAATTTGAAGCAGCTCCAAACCTACTGGAAAATAATTTCTGAAGTAGTGTCTCAAAACTGAAGTAATGAGATATACCAGGCTTTTGTAATGATGGTACTCAGATGAACAGGTAAATTAGATTTGTGAACCTAAACGTAGTATCCTGTTCTGAAAGCTTTTACCTATGTTGTGAAACACCAGCAATATAAATACATTGATGGGTTTGTGTTAAATGTTATTCTGACACTTTCATGAGCTTATATAGTAGTAATTTAAGGGCCTTGTTTTACTTTGGTGTTGTGAATACTTGCACTTGAGGTTAGCTCAAAATATGCAAGTATTCCTGTTGAACTCATTACCATGATTTATGTGTGAAACTGGCAGATGACATAGTTGAGTCATTGTGGCATTAATGTAATGACTGAGACTTGCTGAAAGCCTTGCTTGCTTCAGATACACAACTCGGTCTGGCCAGTGGATATACATGTAAAATTCAGCCTGACCAGTTTTAATATTCAGCCTGTCACTGCTTGCTGTGTTGACAGTGGGCACGTGCATGTTGGATTGCTTTATGTAGTAGTTGCTGTCAGGGTAGAGCATTTCTGTCTGTGGCCATCAGCTTGTCATGACTGTCCTGTCTGCTGAAATGATCTCTGTCCTGAAGTTCAAAGCTGTGGCACCAACCTTGATATGTTCAGGCACAGCTGTAGTGTTCTTGCATAGGAATTTTTCATTTGGGGGAACTGATCTGGCTGGAAAGGATTCCAGCAGGAAACTCTTTTCTGTGGTTTTAGAAACAGCTGTGCCACATGATAGCATAGCAGTGAGGCTGTGGCCCTGGTAACTAGGCAGACCTTCAGAAGTGTTAAAACTTTTGTTAGAGGTGTAAAAGTTAACAGCAAATCAGAGCTACCATGTATCCAAGGCATATCTGAACATAAAAAGCTGATGGCTGAATACCCCTGAAGAAGGATATAAGGAGGAAAAAAAGCCACAAACTGAAACAACTTATGTGGTTGCCTGTGGTAAGAGTTTTGTATCTGGTGACTCAGAAGGGCCCTGCAACTGCTTTATATCTAACTTGGAGTTGTATTCACATAGGTAGGAGTCTCTCCATACACAGTATATATCATTTACATACATCACCAAATTGAGACTGTAGTAGTAGCATTCAGATTTAGCTTAAAGCTGGCTTAAATTACAACCCTTCAAAAATGTTGGGCTACTTGTGTTTTTCTAGCACTTTTCACTTCTTATGTGTGGATATAGTTGGGTTACTAGTTTGCTTCAATTGCAGT
Source organism: Geospiza fortis (assembly GCF_000277835.1). Taxonomy (NCBI): domain Eukaryota; kingdom Metazoa; phylum Chordata; class Aves; order Passeriformes; family Thraupidae; genus Geospiza; species Geospiza fortis. The sequence continues at coordinate 3,829,576 of NW_005054302.1, read as the reverse complement.
GAAAAAGTGCTACTTCTAGGTGATTTTAATTGGAATGGTTTACTTTGTTTTTGGGGTGAACTGTGGCATACATTCAGCCAGCCAATGGGTTGATGGTTCATACCCCAAGAAAGCTGTGGTACATGGGTGAGCCTGTAGCAAGACATTAGGCTAGAGAGCTTCTTGATAGCTGCTTTGTAGATAGTCTGTACTGAGCTTGTGATCATCAGACATAAGGAAAGTCAAGTGATAAGGGATTCTCTGTAATAAGGAGAGGAACTAGCAGAGTTAAGGAATTAATTGATATTATGATCAAATGAGTGTCAGGGTCAGGAAGTGACCGTTAGAACTGGATAGCCTCGCAGAATATCAGGACATGTTCAGTAAGGCTCTAACCTTATACCAAAATCTTGAACCCGTCCCTCTGAAGTCGGCTTCAGAGCTGTGGGCTGAAATTTAGATTTTGTGGCTAAATGGGTAGAGTTTCTATGAGGCTAGTGATACTTTTGTATGTAAGAAGATGATTATTATTCTCCTGTGTTAGGGTAATTGCTGTACTAGGCAAATAGACAATTGGGTAACTTGTTTGCAACAGGGATGTATAGGAATAGAAGCTTTTCAGTTAAAGGCTGATTTTTCTTCAGGTGTATTCTGGTTTTCAGCTGGCTGGCCAAGAATTCAGTAGTTTCCTTTGAACCACTGTGTTTTAAGTCATCAGTGCATTTATTTCATGTTTGCCCAATCCCTGTTGGAACTCGTTGCATTTCTAACCTCTGTAGCCTTCTACAGCAGCGACTCCCAATTAGCAAAATGTTTTCATGCACAATAGATTATTAAAGCTTCTTAATGATTTAATTTGGCACCTTTTTGTTCTTGCAAAACACTGGGCAGCTCTTATCATCTGTATTTTTTTTATTCTTTCAGATTTAGGATCTTCCTTGAGTTGTTTTCATTTCAAAGAGAAGTTATTTTCCATGAGTATAAATTGTTCATGTAACTCATCTGTTTATCCCTTTCTCTGAAAAGTGAGTGATCTGAACATCTCATGATAAGCAAGACGCTGGTGAAGTATGTTTGTTTTGTAGTAACAAATGTGCTTTGTTTTATTTGATTCTTTTTTTTTCACCTCTTTGGTTGTTGATGATTGAGTAGCTTTGATTTGAAAGAGTGAGAAAGTTGCAACTGGGATCTCAAATTATGTGTATTCTTTCCCCCTGTTCATTACCTTGCATTTATCAGTACTGATTTTTCCTGCCACAGTGCTTTACAATCAGTTTGTGTTTTCAGCTGCTGTGAATAAATTTATATGATTTGGAAGCACTCATTTTGGGAGTCACTATCTCTTGGCTGACTTACATATGTTTATCTGTGTCATTTTATTTTGGAGCCCCTGTGGTAACTTGTCTTTGTGGTAACAATGAACAACACATGATATTTTTCTCTTTAAATAATTACAAATCCCCCAGAGAACATCTTCTCAAAATCTTTAATATAGATTATTTCCACAGCAGCCTTCACAAAGTACAGTGTTTGAATGCCTTTTGGAAGACTTTAGTGGGATATACCAGTTTAATCAGGGTTGGTCAAAAAGTATATGAACCCTTCAATAGACTTTGGCAGTAGTCCTGTGAGACATTGCCTTTTCATTGCAAAATTTGTATTACTCTCCTCCCCTACTTTTTTTTTTGTGTATTTATTCAGCTGTAGTTTCTATCAATTTATTTAGTAATAGAGATAGGACTGTAGTCTGAGTAATTGTTCTTGCCTTCTGCTTAAGTAATTGGTTGCAGATACTGAAATAAATTGCTGACTGCCTTTAGAAATCTTAAGTGCCTTCCACATGGCCCTAGTGATTTGTTCTAAAATTCTCTTGTGTTAGCGCTTTGATGCAACATTTTTCCTCTGACCTGACCCGTAGAAAGAGAGCTTGGATGTGATCTTCCCTGATCTTTTCCTTACTGAACATCAGTGCAAAGAATTCTGTGTTTTCTGGTTCAGGCTTCATGGATACTCTGTTACTTCAGGAAAATTTTACGGATGGTAAAATTGACAAGATTTGGGATTTTAGACAAAACTGTTGCTCTGACATAGGTCAGTAGCCTGTTTCTAACCAAAAGGTGTATGAAATGTATATAAAACATCCCCCCCAGTACAATTCCAGCACTTTTGTAGGTCAGAGACTTCCTCATAGTAGTCTCTGTTGGGTTTTTGGAGTCTTTTTGGGCTGGTTGTATGCATAATACAGTGAGTTTTTAAAATGGCCTTCATGCTTTCAAGCTTTTTGTTTTAGCTGCTCCATTTCTTCTCCTCCCACCGAAGTTGTTCTTTCTGAAGCCAGATGTTGAAGTAATGAGGTTTTTTGTATTTGTATTTTTTTATTCCCCTGGGAATTTAAATATGCTTTTCTGGAGTGCTGTCTGGATAATTACACCTTGAACTATGTTGTGTGGCCCAGAGTTAGACTAAGGTTTGCTTTTTCTTCAGCGAGTTCTCTAGGTGGTTGAAGTTGACTGCGTTGTAAAAATTTTTCCCATCAATCAGTGGAGGGCTGATTTTACTTCCCCCCTGCCCTAGTTTGCACAACAGCAGTTAAAAGTATTTAAAACAGTGGTTAAGTAGTTATGGTGAGTAATTATCTCACCATAGTGAGATAATGGGAATGAGAGTAGTTTGCAGTCTCATGCTCATTATCTCACCTAGGTGTCACTGTTGAGTGGAAGTGATTGGTAGCATACCATTAATGGGCTGTTTCTTCTGCTTGGGATGTGGAATTTAAAAGTAGCCCAGTACCTCTTGAGGTAAATAATTTAGTTATGATACTGTGCTTTCCTAGCAGAAAGTAGTATTCTTTTGCTGAGGCAAATAATTCTCTTTCTTTTTGTTCCAGTCTTAGGATACTGTCTCCTAAATTTTGTTTATCTGTTCACATCTGAAGATGTCTCAGTCATGCATTATAACCAAAGTAGTCTTTCAAGTGTTCTTTTTTGTTTTTAGGCTTATAGCATTGATAGGGAAGCATCTGTACGTGCTGGTCCTGCTTTGGATGTCTGTTTCCAATGCCCTCTTTGGTGGAACTGCAGTTTTAGCCAGATTTCAGTGATTCATTTTGATTTTTGTGTTTTTGCTCCAAGTGTACATAACTGTGACTTTGATCTTCTGTCACCTTAATTCCACGTGTTGTTAATGGCATTTGGTAAAGGCATTTAAATTCCAGTTTCTGCTTTTGTTAAAGCAGAGTTGATTTTTTTTTTTTAGGTACTGGTACACCTCACCTGGGTTTCTGCAATTCATGGTAACTTTAACTCTTTTATCATTCATCAGTGAAGTTGACCCTATAAGTATTACTTAACTGTCTTAAGAGCTGTAGTAGTTGTCATCATTCTAAAGAAGTGCCTACATTTTGTCTCTTATTTCTTCCAGAAATTAAGCCTTGAACGAAGCAATGGGATCATAATTGATTTCAGCGTGAGGACTTTTAAGAGGTGAGTGATGTAGCTTAAATTAAGAGGGACACACAAGGCCTGGTTCAGGAAGGGCTGTTGAATATTGGTAGTGCTGCTTTTTCTGTCCAGATGTGATTTTGGTGTCTATGTACTGCCACAAAGCCTTGAGCTTGTTCTTCAGCAGTATTGAACAGGCATTTTCTGCAAACTAGGTCTCACTATTTTGTAGGTTGTCTTCTTGTTGTTGGTTGGTTGGGATTTTTTGTTTGAGGTGTTTCTTCATTGCACTTTTTAATAATTATTTGGTTTTGTTGTCATTGAGTTGGGGGTTTGTTTTGTTGGTTGGTTGGGGTTCTTTCTGTTTCAGTTTAGTGTTTTCCCTCCAAATCTCAGCAATTTGTCCAGTGATCAGTCTAATGAATGTCATGGGTTTCTAATAATTGTATTTCTGTTGCAAAGCATCTTTTGCTGTTGCCTGTTTTGAGGTGTGAGTTTTTTCCCGGTTTTCCATTCTAAACATTTTTGTTTTTCTGCTAAGTCACTTTTTTGAGGTAGTTTTTCATTTAGAAGTACTGAGTGTGACATTGCCTATGTGGTTTTTATGTTTCTCCTTGCTGTTCCTACTTTTAGAAAACAAGCTATCTAATTTTGCACATTATATGGGTAACTTTGTTGTTGAGAGGAGCTATTTGCAGGGAAATATATGCAGATTTTGCTTATGACTTTGCACTAGTAGTTAAACACAAATTTTTATTTTTTTAATTCTTAGCAGTACAACTCATTAAAACCTAAGAGCTTGGTGGAGAAAGTAAATCAATTTAGGCAAAAAGATAAGTGTTTTGAGTCTTAACTTTGCTACATGTTATGTGCATGTACTGTAATACAGCCCAAGTCTGTCTTTCTACTAAGGATTTATGAAAATAAGAATCACAAAGGTTTTGAGTCAGGCCTGGGGTGTAGTCTTGGCATAGTCTCATTTTTTCCCTGCTCACATCTGTTCAAGTATATTTGAAACTTTATTAAAAGCTTTATGTGCTTGTGATGCTTTTGCCCTGTAGAAAAAGAAAATATATAGAATAAACCTGTGAAAGTTTAAAAATTAAATTAATTCTTTTCAGTGAAATCTGAGATGCAGAAAAATCTAAGTTATTCAGCCCTAGAGGAAAAAGTAAAAGTGAAAGAGAATATTGGATTAAATTAGCCGTCAGTGTAGCTGACTGATTTCTAGGGAGGTACGTGCCAACTACATTGATAATACAATTTTTTTGGTGAGAAACCTTCTTTCATTCCAATTTAGTGTTCCCTTTATTGTGGTTCAAATGCTATTGCATAATGGCATTTGTCTGTGAGGCTAACATAGGAAGGAATTAAAAGGTGGTCGCCTGCCTCTCCTCTAGGCTTAATTTGGTTCACAGCTTTACTGTTTGGTCCTTGTCCTGCTCTCCCTGCTCCTGCTCAGTTAATGGTCAGCAGGGCTTGAATAGTGCAAATGTGTGGAAGAGTATTTGAGCTTTATTCCTCTGGGCATTTTTACTGTTGCGGGTTTTAAGGGCTGTCCTCAAACAGTAGATAACTACACAAGTTGATGCTCTCTCTTTTAAAAATGCTGCCAAGTCTGGAAAACCTAATGACTGTTATAAAACCTGAAGAATAAATAGATGCTTGAACTTTGAACATTTTCAGTCTCTTGTGAGTGATCACATGTGTTAATACAGGTTATGGATGCCTGAATCTGTGCTAAGTATCACTGCAGTGCATATATACAAGTTGAAAAATATTAGCAGTGTAGAGTTTATATTGCATTGTAGGCCTGATTTTTATGTCCTGTAATTCTCCTTTTATATTTTAATTTTAGCTTAGTGTATTCTGCTACAGGCAGCAAGGCGGTTGACACAATGAAAATGAAGGAAGTGTAGCTGCTAAGATTTTTTTCTCAGTTGCTTAGTTTGCTTGAATAATTTATTTCCTTAGTATTCTATTACAGATATACCTCTTAATTTTAATTACTCAATTTCAGTTTTGTATGTCTGTCTCTTACCAAACATGGCATATTTGTCCCCTCTATAAAGCCTTCTGGATGTGTCATGTGACAGAGCAGAAGATCTCAGAGAGTACTGTTGCTGCTTTGTTCACAGCAGGGATTGAATAGACTCACATTCTCTCTTAGTGGAGGATCATAGTGCTAAAGTCAGGTTTGAACTTAAACTGTAAATTTAGAAGAAAGTTGGTGTAAGGAACATAGTTGGCAGATGATGCTTGAGATGAGGAAATAGTTTTGGGTAGCTAATGTTTGTTTTAACCCTGTTTCAGACCACAGTACTTTTGTGAAAGGCAGCAAGTTGGTACAAAAGCAGTTTCCCCACAGGAAAGAAAATAAAGTGCTTGGAGCAACTTATTAAGGTAAACAGATTGCAGTGGATTTCTGGATGGGTAAGTATAGATGAGCAGGATATTTCTACTTCTTGTATTTACCTTCCTGTAATAAAGGTTTTATAAAAAACCACAGATAGCTGCTTCTGACCTTCCACACAAACTCAGTGATGTCACAGATCAGTGTTTACTCCAAGACATACCGAAATTATAATTATATCTGTATTTTTCTTGTAGTATTATATCAAGATCGGTTTAAGTTACTGATCTTTAGTACAGATGTCTTTTAGAGCCATCTTAGGTCTTTTAGCTTTGATTATATCCAGGTTGACTTTAATATTTTTTTAATTCATGGTTGAATTGACATTTATGAAGAACAGATTCCCCAAACGGAACAATTACTAAAAGCAAAGAGAGCTCCCCAAGCAAAGTAGCTGTTGGGAAGTAGCCTGAATAAACACTGCTTGCTCTTAAGAGAAATAAGACTAAGTCACTGAAAGTTGCAGGAGCATGACGTAACAAGTCGGGACTTCAAATGAGCTGCCAGTCTGTAGTAGCTACAAATGAGAGGTTGCTGTCCACTTTCTGCTGCTCAGTAATGTGTCTATTTTTGTCACATTCAAGGGTTTCCTATATATCTCTTCCTTACTTCTTTGTTCCAATCATCTTGTGGCTACCTAAGGAGCTTTGGCAGTGTGGGGTTGGGGGAAAATCAGTTGAATTTCAAAGTTGTTAACGTTCCTAATAGGGCCAAAATTTAATAGGAATTCACTTTTTCTTTCTGTGTGCCTAACTCTTGACCTTGCTTTGCAGTCTAGCAAATGCAGTGCTAGAAGATAATTGCTTGCATATATGGGGTGGGAAAGGGACTGAGAGATTGGGATCATTTAATAAGTAGCACTGAAAATTCTGTTTCCTGTGTGTAAAAGTATTGATAAAACAATACTTTTACAGTATTGTTTTATCAATACACTTTTACAGTGTAGCGATTGCATATTTTTTGCTAGTATAGGATTAGAAAGTAAATGGATGTTAAGACATTCAAAAAGGAGCATAGAAAAACTTAATTTTCCTTCATATTATCTCAGGAAGAAAATAAAATCTGGAACTATTAATTCAGTAGTTATTTTTAAGAACTGTTACTGGAAAGTAGTATCTTACTCTGAAGTTGGATGTGTTCTTTTCTTGCTTTATGTTTTTCTTCAAACAGCAGATCTGGAATGGACACGAGTCCTCTGGGAGGATTAGACTTGTCTGAAAATACTCCTAGTCTGCTAGGGAATACCACCATGGCAGCAGGTCTTGCAAATGTAGGAAATACATTTGGAGGGCCACCAAATTCTTTAGTTTCTAGACCTAATAAATTCCAAAACTCGCCTATAGAAGATGATGATGATGTAGTTTTTATCGAACCTATACAACCTCCACAAAATTCTACGTCGCTGGTAGCAGACCAAAGGAACACTGCATTTACATCATCTAAAAATGAAGAACTTAAAGGAAATGATTGCAAAATGCTTCCTTCTCCAAAAGACTTAAATTCTCGAAAGGGGAGTATAAGTGAAACTATTATTATTGATGATGAAGAAGACGTTGAAACAAATCAAGGACAAGAGAAGAATGCTTCCAGTTTTAATGAACGAAGACTTCCAGAGTGTAAAAATAGAACCAACGAAATGGAATTCCCACCTTCCAGTTTTTCAAGAAGTAAGGTAAATTCAGGGATAGGTAATAGTGGTATAACCACAGAACCAGACTCAGAAATTCAGATTGCTAATGTTACTACATTAGAAACAGGTGCTATGAGATCTGTCAGTGTTGGTCATTTAGAAAATGATGGTGACGGGCGTGACATGAACCTAATGATTACACATGTAACATCACTGCACAATGCCAGCTTGGGAGATGTATCTAACGGACTGCTGTCAGATAATTTTGGTGTTAATTTGCAAACATGCACCCCATCTTTGACTTCACAGACCAAGACTGGTGTAGGACCTTTCAATCCTGGTAGAATGAACGTGGCTGGAGATGTATTTCAAAATGGAGAATCTGTGACTCATCATAATCCTGGTAAGTTGCAATTTTGAATTTTTCCTTAAAGGCTGCAAATAAGTCGTGAAATGAATTGATTATAGAATTTTTGATTTAAGTATTTTTGGCAGTGGCACTGCTTAGTCTTTTAGCTTAATATGTATGAAAGATCTTGATTCCCTTCATGCCCATCACCACCTTATCTGTGACTAGAATAAAATATGCTCAGTGGCATAATAAATTAGGAAACATGTCTTCACTAAAAGGATTATTAAGTGTTGGAAGAGGCTGCCCAAGAAAGTGATCTCCAACCCTGGAGATACTTAAAAGGGGTGTAGATGTGGCACTCAGGGACATGGTTTAGTGGGAGTGCTGGGTTAATGGTTGGATTTGATCATGCTAGGCATCTTCTCCAACCTGAATGATTCTGTGATTATATATGTGGTTTAGAAGATTTCTTCTGGATCAGTGTTAATCTATTCTCCTTGAGTAGGTACCTCTTCTCTATATGAAGCAGTAGGTGCATAACAGAGACACTTCTGTCCTACACATTAGAGTCTGATGTCCCCAGTAGGCATTGGAGTGCCTATGATGGTATGGTTTGGATTGGAAAGGACATTTAAAGATCAGCTCATCCAACCACCCTGCTGTCGCAGGAACATCTTTCACTGGATGAGATTGCTCAAAGCCCCATCCAACCTGACCTGGAACACTCACGGATGGGGCATTCATAGCATCTCTGGATAACCTGTTCCTGTGTCTTGCCGCCTTTATTGTAAAAGAATTCTGTCAATTCTGTCTCATGACCAATATAAACCTACCCTCTTTCAATTTAGAGGTACTGCCTCTTGTCCTGTTACTACAGGTCTTGTTAACAAATCTCACTGCATCTTTTTCTGTAACCCTGCTTTATCTGTTGAAAGACTGCAATATGGTCTCCCCAGCCTTCTCTTCTTCAGACAGAGCAACTCCCAGCTCTTTGCTTTTTTTTCCACAGGAGAGGGGTTGAAACCTTCTGTCACTTCTTGTAACCCTCTTCTGTGCTTACTTTAACAGGCCCATTTCTGCCTTGTACAGGGGATCTCAGAGCTAGATGCAGTGTTTTGCAGGTGGGCTCTCAGCAGAGCAGAGGGACAGAATCACCACAGACCAGGATACAAGTGACTTTTTGGTCTGTAAGCACAGGTTGCTGGCTCATGTCCAATTTTCCATCTACTGGTCCCCCACAGTCCTTCTCCACAGGGCTGCCCTCAATTAATTCAAGCCCCCAGTTTGTATTGATATTGAAGATTGCCCTGGCTGATCTTGCACTTTGCTTCATTGAGCTCTGAGTTTTCCATGGGCTCGTTCATCCAGACTGTCAAGATCTCTCTGGATGGCATACTGTCCCCGCTGGCTTATCAATTGCACCACCCAGCTTGGTGTTCCCAGCAAACCTGCTGAGAGTCTGCTTAATCTCACTCTCTGTGTTGTTGAAAAAAACCTAAATATCAGTCCCAGTACAGACCCTTTGAGGACACCACTTGTTACTGGTTCCCACTTGCACATTGAGCCATGGACTGTAATTCTTGGGGTGCAACCATCCAGCTAATTCTTTATGCATGAGATATATATGTTTCCCATTCAGCAGCAAGAACATTGTGGAGCGACCATATCAAAGGTCTTGGGAGAGGTCCAGGTAGATGAAGTCCATGTAGATGTGCTTTGGAGTGGAACTTAGGTTTTGTTTCTCTCAATAGAATCTAGTTTTTGTGCTTCAGAAATGCTCCAGAGAAAGAGCCAACACATAGTAAGCTGAGGATGCAGTTTACAATTGCCCTGATGTGAACCAGGTTTTAATCCAACTGTATGTAGCTCAGTGTGTTTCAAAAGCTGCATACCTGTGTAAAACTTCAGTTCTGCCTCTGCCCCAAGATGTACTGACACATTCTTTTCAGCTTAAAAAAAAATTTAATTTTTTTCAGATGACTCTGTAAAAAAATCGTATAAATGACAGGAAAGGATAATTTTATAGCATTAGAGAAGGAATGAGTAAGAAAGAAGGGGAGCAACCTGAAAAGCCGTAGCAGTAACATGTGGTTGAACATGACACTGTATAGTCTCATAAACTTGGCCATTACAGAATTGCAGGTAGGAACGGTAGGAACCTGAAGGATGAAGACATAAGGCAGTGAGATATGAAAACTCACCAGGAATTAACTAAGGAAGTGTGATACAGCTCAGTTCAGGGACATGAAAATTGGATTGTGCTGATCCTTTATAGAGAACTTTACCAAAGGAGGTATCATGGCTGAGAAGTGAGATGTGAAGAAAAGGCATAATATAAAATGGGTATCTATGAAGGTGGGATATAGAAAAAGTAAAAGAAAAAAAAGTAAAGATTCTCAGATGTTCTTGTTCATTTATGGAAGGAAAAATGCAACAAAATATCGAGGGAGGCTATCTGAGAAAGAAAATAAGGAACAGTTGAAATAACCGTAAAGAGATATTATTACCCACCTTAATTAGGTTTTAGTTGTACTGAATGTTTCAAACCAAAATGAGTGACAAGCTGAAGTTTTCATGACTGGCAGTTGAGCACTACTGGAATTACAAGCAGATGTAGCTGTATTGCACATGCTGTGCATTCCTGATAAGAGAGGCAATGTGCTTTCCCTTGAAATTTAAAAGAAAAGAATGTTTTGAGGTGTTAAGGTGCTGCCAGTATGTTTGAAGTAGTAGAAGTATAGAAAAGTTAGAAGAGGGCACTTAATTTTAATTCTAAGCACTCTGGTAGTTTGTCTTAGTTTGTCACTAAGGATATTCATGCCTTCAAAGGTAAACATCTTTAATGCTTTTAAGACAAATGTGTTTTGTTTTGTGTCCTTTTCCCTTCACCTTTTCCTTCCAGCTCTTCTGTTTACTCTCAAGCACTACAACAGGTAAATTTCTAGCTTGTCTTAAATGCCTGAGTAGTAGAACATCCTTGACAGCTAAAAAGTCACACCTGAAAAAGATCTTTTACCTTCTAAGGAATGTATATAGTTTCTTGTACTAACAAGTGTTCTTGGAACTTTGTCCCTAAATGGATTTTAAAACTATGCATCAGAATATGTTGTTAATAGAATCCTTTGGAGATAGAAAGGAATGCAGAAAACAGGAGGAAAGGGTTCCTTTTATTTAATAAACAATTATGGACCAAAATAATGCCCCTTAAGAATAAGGTATAGGCAGTTGCTCTTGTCTGTAGGTTAATGTTTTTGTTATTTGAAGTCATAGAATTTAAAATCATCAGTCTTATGTTTGGGTATTAGTTGTGTATTAGTTGTATTAACACTCCAGAAATACTCTCAATCACTCCAGTAAAACATTCAAGGCTCAGTAAGTCCCAAGGGCTGTCACAGTGTTCGATATAACTGGCACGCTATTGAAAAATTGTGCAAATGTTTTTTATCATGCAGAATTGCTTTTTTCGGTTTTAATTCTTCAGAGGATAAACATTTCTAAATTCTGATGATAATCACTCTAAATGAAAGTTCAAATTCCAGAGAGAAGCCTAGAAATGACATTTTGTTGTGGGATTTCTTTTCTCCCCAGAACTGTATCTTCTGCTCCACACCAAGATAAGGAGCATGGAATTTAACATATGATCTTCATAGATATATTTCTTTCAGAAAAAATGTTTTGTTTGCATTCTTGTTATGTGAGTTACTTGTATAGCAGGTTGTGCTACAAAACATTGGGCAAAGGTGAATTTGTTCTTTGGTAGTTCATTTTTCAAAAAATACAGCTAGAAAACTAGTGGAGTCTGAAACATGGGGACATGGATCTGTGTACTGCCAGAACTTAATAAAATATTATTTTCTAGGTTCATTGATTTCTACTGAGGAAGTTGTTTCTCTCATGACTTTGGAAGTTCACTGCTATACAGTATAGTTCTCTGGCTGCAGGCTGGACTAGGAGCCAGTTCTAGGGTTTATTACCGAGGCTGAACACATTATGCTTGTTAAAGCTTTAGAACAAAATAACTAATGAAAATTTTGGATCTAAATTTGCTGAGTTTGTCTCAGACGTTGGTTTAGAAATTCTGTGTTGTCTGTTGGTCTCTTTTTTTAAAATTGCAGTTTTGTTTGTTTGAAGATAAGATTGCCAGCTTGCAGACTCAATGCAAGTGAATTGAAATCTGCAAAACCTATCACTAGATGTAGGAGGGGGCATCCTGAAATTTGTTCATGTTCTGAAGCTTTGTAGCAATGAAGAGTGGTGCCATCAAACAGGATTTTTTATATTAAACCTGAAATTAAAATATCTTCCGTGGTCATTCCCACAGAAAAATGATTATATGATGATACATCTGTGAATACTATTCTGTACGTACATATGTGTCTCTTGATTTACTTTTATGTTTGGGTTTTTTGTCTTGAAGATTCTTGGATATCCCAGTCAGCTTCCTTTCCCAGGAATCAGAAGCAACCAGGTGTGGATTCCTTGTCACCTGTAGCATCCCTTCCTAAGCAAATTTTCCAGCCTTCTCCCCAGCAGCAGCCTTCTAAGCAGGTTAAAGTCACGTGTGCGAACTGCAAAAAGCCTTTACAAAAGGGACAGACTGCGTATCAGCGGAAAGGATCAGCTCACCTTTTCTGCTCCACTACCTGCCTCTCTTCGTTTTCACACAAACCCACTCCAAAGAAACTTTGTGTCATGTGCAGAAAGTGAGTTTTTTATTTTATTTCACTCTAGCACCTACATTCAGTACTATTAAGATTCTTACACATGCATGGGAATTGCTCCATTAATGATATAAAATTTGATTATATAAATGCTTTATATAGTGTTGCTTTAGTGTTTGGAAATGTTGAATTCTGTGTCTAGCAAAATAATACCAGCTTTTGATTTCAGAGTATGGGACATTATTTTATTTAAAGCCAAGACACTAAAAATAGCTGGTTCTTTTTTTTAAGGTAAGGTGTCCGAGTTGTGCCATACTTTGTGACAAGATATACTACATATATGAAGTCCTTTCTGAAAAAAGTGGACCATGTGTTGTGTAGAAAGCACTCATTTTGATAGATGAAGATGTAAAATCGAGAGACTTTAAAAGGATGACAAAGTCATACTTGCAAGAAGCTGGAGGAAGCTTGGGAGTTCTTCCACTCTTGGTCATAGGGGGATAGGAAAAGCCTTAGGTTTTCCCCATAAGTGGGGCAGATGGCAGTTTTGTAGCTGAAGATACTTTAAGTAGGTGGTATAGAGGGAGTAAAAAGCATAGCTAGAAGTGGGTTATTTTAAATTACTGGGTAGGTTTGACTTGCAGTTTTTCCTAATTTGCCAGACTTGAAATTGCCAAAGAGAAGCCTTCTGTAATTGTGTTGTTGTAGTGTCAAGTGTATAGACTGGCTGTACTCTTACTTTCAGTGTACTGTTTACTGAGCTTTTTGCACTTTTTCATATTGTCAGTCTGGTACATGCTGCAGTGACACTGGTTAAAAGATAAATTTTTGCTCAACTAAAGACAGCTTGCAATAAAGACTGAGTCCTAAGAGCTTAATCACAGATTTAAACTAGTAAAAAAATCTTTTAAATTACTGTCCAGTGTGCTGGATTAATGGCTACTATTGGGATGCAAGCTATTGGTCGTTTTCTTCTTGGCACTCAGTAAAAATAAGCTATAGAAAATATTGATATCCTGCATACTCATACTATGGTACCCTGAAAACCTAGAAAATGTAAAATCTGTGTTAAAAGCTCAAATTCTCTGAACCCTTCCCTCTACAGGGCTAGTTAAAAGTAATGCTTGTTCTTTCTGTTGGCTTGTTATGTGTTTATACACTATTATTTTTTTAGACAATCTGGTGACTGCCATATTCAGCTAGCTGCATGATATATAAAGATGAAGATTAGACTCATCTTCTCCGACTGAAATCATGGCTAAAGCCATGCTCCTTTGCCACTTTGGAGATAATTAAGCTGTGTATTGCAAGGAGCTACATACAAAACTGCCCAGGGTTTATGAATGAAAAGGCTTTATTTTTGAATGATGAGGAAAACACCTCATTTCTAGCTTTTGAGGTTAAAGAGAATCTTTCTGAAATCACCTTTGACAGTTTTTGAGGTGATGTTAGTCTTTGCTTTTCCACCACTGTGAAGTTTTTATTCAATCACAGTTAAACAGAAGATAGTATGTGCACTAAATTGTTCCTCTGTGGCACCGTTCCTTTGTGTAACCCAACAGGAAAAGTCAAAATTCTTAGGTATTTTATTATAAATCCCTTTTCTTGCATTCCTCTGAACTCTTCTGTAACTACATAAGTAGCAAGCTCCCCCGGCCAGAAGCTCTTTGTTTTGCAGAACAGGAATGATGGCACTCCCTGACACAAATCTTAGTAGTTCTCCAAAGGGTAAGCCAAACTCTGCTGACTTCCCCTTGATGGAAGAAGGCGAGCGTGCAAGTGTTGGTATCAGAGCTGTACAAGTGAATTTTCAAGGAGGTGTCTATGAAAACATACATCTTGGTTTTAAAACATACAGATATGAGTGTGTGGGGCATGTGTTTTCCAACTGGTGATGCAGATGTGCACAATAATTGTTTTTATATATTCTACCCAGTAGCATTTCCTATATGTCAATAATAGGTTTTAGATTTTTGTGATTTCTTTGCTTAGAAGACAAAGGAGGAGGCTTTTATTTCCTCTCCTTACTTCTTCTAATATATGGTGTGTATTAGTTTGGGACAGTGAAAGTCTGTTTGGTTAGAACAAGGTTTGTTCAATTTCAAATTAGTTTTATTGATGGTTGGTTTTCTGGTTTAAGGTGTTAAATTGGCACAATTCCTTGGACAGCTGCATGAAGTGCTCAGGTGCTCTGGAACTTTTTAAAAGAATGGTGGAATTAAGTTTTGTAAATTTGAGTGATAGGACTTCTAGGCACATTTGTGGTAGAGTTCTAAGCTTTTTGGTTGTTAATAAGTTTGAGAAATATGAGAAAACAAGTTTCTCTCTTCCTCTCATCCTGTCCTGAGATTAGTACTGAAAATGGTGGAGGTACCTACAAAGACAGTTTCTGGCTTTTTATTATAAATCTGAATTTTTTGTATGAAACTTAAATATAGCTTTGTGTAAAAGGAAAAGCCAGTGTAAAATTGCTAGTTCAAATTTGCCATGTTAGTTTTTTGAAAAAATTGAGTTTGCCATAACTCCATCTAATGGTGTATTGATACTGCTTAGTTCTAGAATAATTTAATGGCTAAAATAACTCAAAGCAAAAGAAAAACATAGGGGTTTACACAGTAAAGACTTACTTACAGTAGTTGTAAAAGTATTATCAAACATAGTATTCATACTGTGGCTAAAAGCTGTACACTAAAAAAACTGTAAAACTGTTTTAAAACGTAAGCCTTGAAAGGAAGAATGAATCTTAAAACATTTTAAGTGTTCTTGTTTATATAAGTAAAAACCTAAGCACATGACTTTTTTTTTTTATTTCAGAGATATAACAACAATGAAAGGTACCATTGTTGCTCAAGTAGATTCAAGTGAGTCTTTCCAGGAGTTTTGCAGTACATCATGTTTATCCTTCTATGAAGATAAACAGAATCCCTCAAAAGGAGCCTTGAATAAATCAAGATGCACAATCTGTGGTAAACTAACTGAGGTCTGGTTGACTGTTTTTTGTCTTTCTCAATAATGACATATTAATACCTTATATACTGAAATAAGAAAACTGAAATAAGAAAATGTAAAATCTTCAATATTTTGAGATATTAAAATATGCTGGTTTAATTTTCACAAAGAGCAGCTGAAGGCAGAAAGTATTCCAAGAGGTTGATATTTGTTTCAGAAACTTGAACTGCCTTTTGCTGATAATGTGTTCTATTAGGCGTAGAATCTTGTAATTATAACCCAGATCTCTCACATAAAAGAATTGCTGATGAAAAAATGTCAAGATCCACTGTATTACCTATTTTGTTACTGTATGTTTTGAAAGGTAATGCAGATGGTTTTAGAGATCTCTAGAATATGTGTAATTTTAAATTCTCATGAATGTGTGTATTTATTCTTGATGCCTTCTTGATTAGTGAGCTCAGCGTAGTTCAGGCTACTGCTTTATACAGCATAATGTCTGGTCAATCCTCATATGCCAGGTTCTTCAGCTGTAAATTGACCACTTATAAAATTGCACAAATTGGCATTCTGCTCTCATATGCAATTTCCACACCCATCCCTCTCGTCTTTCCTTCTAGGCTAAAGTGTAGATGAGTCTAAGAGTGTTTTCCTAATACGTTAGAGACAACAGAAACATCCCTTTCTGTTCGTATATTTCATGGTCATTTCAAGCTTTTAAATAGTGAGATGATTATTTAAAAGTAAGTCTTCCAGCCAGCCTTTTAATTTCAGGCAACTTTGTGCTCGTCTAGTGATAGAATACTTTTTATTTTTATTTTTTAGATTCGTCACGAAGTTAGCTTTAAAAATATGACTCATAAGCTGTGCAGTGACCATTGCTTCAATAGATACAGGATGGCAAATGGTTTAATAATGAATTGCTGTGAGCATTGTGGGGAGTATTTGCCCAGTAAAGGAGCTGGAAACAATGTCCTTACTATTGATGGTCAGCAGAAAAGATTCTGCTGTCAGAACTGCGTTGGTGAATACAAGCAGGTAATGACTTCTTTACCTATAAATTAAAGTTAAATAAGCATTAATTGTTCGTAAGTTTATCCTGGTACTAATAGCATGGGTTTACTTCTCCTAAGAAGACATAAGTAACAAAGACTTACAAAAATGAAATTAATGCCAGCAAGAAGAAACTGTCTGCAGTAGACCTTTTACTACTATCTCTTTTTGATATTGCTGTAATAGTGATACATATTTGTTCTTAATGAAAGTACAATTGAAATTAAATTTTGGTAATAATTTCAGGTTTCTTCTGTTGGTGGTATCTGAAGTATATCAATAGCAAGCACAGCACACAGGCTTTACTGGTCCTGAAGTTAAGGGTTTTTTTAATATAAAAGCTCACTCTGATGCAGTTTTGAAACATTAAAAAATATACAGAGCATAACAGATTGGTCATTGCTCTGAGGAGACTCTAACTGGTAACAGTTTGGCTGTGTACTTGCACTATGTCTCATCTCCATTGTACAGCACAGGATTCAAAAAATTCTTACTGTCTTACATCTGTCAAATTTTATACTTTCATTTTATTTACTTGGTTTGTTTTTCATTTATTTTTAAGACTTAAGATAGCAATAATTGTGTTTAAATATAGTGCCAAATCAAGAAGTCTGATGCTGATGTCTTTTACATTTTGCAGAGCCAGCTTAGCTCTGAGCTGCTGCTAATACTGGCTAGAAGGTTTAAATGTTAATCACAGTATTTATAGTATAATAGGATAGCTCTGAAATATTAAATATTTCAGCGGAGGAAATAGAATATGGGGATTTTGGGGGTGTTAGTTTTTGGGTTCTTTTGCTTGGTATGTTCTGCTTTGGGGTTACAGAGGAAATGTTCTGACAGGGCTCTTTTGCTAGAAAATTTATGTTTCTGATTTTAAAATGCACACTTGAATATGTGAGTGGCCACTGTGCTGCACATTGCTCAGGGGTCGTTCTTCATCTCTTCACATTTTTAAGAAACCAGTGGTCCAAGAGAAGAGGCACTGCAGTGCTGTGTTGTAAAGTTCTTTAATGTTGCATCATGTGTGCTTGTATTTTCTCGCTGGACACTGAGCTCTGGTGTTTTTGGGGATGGCTTTTCCTGTGTATGTGCTGTATTGAGAAGAGCAAAGCTGGAAACGTGTAAACAGCCTCATTGGAAACATAACATAAGCGTTATTTTTTTGCCACAGCTGTACCAAAAGGGACAGGATAGGTTTTCAAGCTACTAAAAACATAGGCATGCCCAGAAGCCATGGAAAGACTTGAAGAAACGTTGAATACTGTCTTTTGAAGAAACAGAAGTGCAGGAGATTAACTTTGAACGTGAAACATTCCCTCACAACCAGTATAACTTACACTGCACATGGAATTATGAAATGAACATGGAATTTTGAGGTTAAATTATGAATTTGTACTTTAATGACAGAATATACTGTATTTGTTCACAAATTCTTGTATTGTGTGTTTGGATATGTATTTGAGAATTAGAAGAATATGAGTAGCAGGTTGTATGTTCTAGTTTAATTTGGGGAGGAGGAGTAGTGTGCAGTACCAAGGATCTTCACAAGCAGTGTCAAGTTGGTGCATTATTGTGAGAACCTTTAAAGTTGAGACATGTTGTTTTGGTTCATTCACTTCTGACAGCAGATTTTATGCAAGCAAGTTCTTAATTCCTTTATCAAAATAAGTGTTACTGTGCAACTCTAATAGGCTGTGAGAATGTTGAGTGCTCATGTGCATCTGTTTTGGAATGGTGATTTAGTGTAGTTCTTAACTGGTAGATTTCAAATATTCACGGAGTGTGAGGAGTTTGGAGTATTATTAAGAGAAGCTCTTATGGGAAAATCCCATATGACCAACCAGGTGCCTTTCTGTTATGAAGTAACTACACCAGTGGATAAGGGAAGGACTATAGATATTGTTTATCTGGACTTTTGTAAAGCCTTTGACATGGTTCCCCACAATGTTCTTCTCCCCAGATTGGAAAGTGGTGGATTCAACAGGTGGACTGTTAGGTGGATTAGGAATTGGTTGGATGGTTGCATCCAGAGGGTAGTCATCAATGATTCGGAGTCCTGGTGAACGCTGGTGACAAGTGGTGTCCCTTAGGGGTCCATATTTGGACAGGTGTTATTTCATTAAGGAGTAGACAAAGGCACCAAGTGCATCTACAGCAACTTTGCAAATGACACCAAGGTGAGAGTGCAGTGACGCACCTGAATGACAGGATGCCATCCAGAGGGACTGAACAAGCTTGAAGTGAGTCCATGGGAATCTCAGCCAAAGGCTTCACAAAAGTCCAGGTAACGGACAAAGACCAAGTGCAAGGTGCTGCACCTGAGTTGGGGCATCCCCCAGTGTCAGTACAGGCTGGGGATGAATACATGGAGAGCAGCCCTGCCAAGAAGGACTTGGTGATGCAGGAGGACGAGAGGCTGGCCATGAGCTGTCAGTGTGCTCCCACAGCCCAGAGAGCCAAATGTGTCCTGGGCTGCATCCCATGGTGGGCAGCAGGGCCAGGGAGGGGATTCTGCCCCTCTGCTCTGCTCAGAGCCCACCTGCAGAGCTGCATCAGCTCTGGGGCCCCAGCACAGGGAGGACAGGGACCTGTTGGAGTTGGTACAGAGGAGGGGCACTGGGATGATCAGAGGGATGGAGAACCTCTCCTGTGAGGAGGAACTGTGAGGGAGTTTGGGGTCGTTCAGTCTGGAAAAAAGAAGGCTTCAGGATGACCTAATGGTGAGCTTCTGAAGGGAACTTAAAGGAATGATGGAACAAGACTATTTACGAGAGCACATAGTGATGGGATAAGGGGAAATGGGTTTAGATTTAAGGAGAGTAGGTTTAGATTAGATATTAGGGGAAATTTTTTTTACTGTAAATGTAGTGAGGCACTGGAACAGGTTGCCCAGGGAAACTGTGGCTGTTCTATCCTTGGGAGTATCCAAGGCCAGGTGGAATGGGGCCCTGAGCAGCCTGGTCCAGTGGAAGGTGTTCCTGACTGTGGCAGAGGGGATTGGAACTGGGTAATCTTCCAACCCCCTAGACCATTTTGTCATTCTATGAGTATATGGAAGTCAAACTCTACAAATGGAAGTTCTTCTAGTATATGCTGTAGGTGTCAGGACACAAATACTACAGAATATTTAGTTGATATAATATTTAGGTTTGAAGTTTGTTTAGGTTTTTTTTGCTGAGTATGTTCAAGGAGTTCTGTTTTTTAGAAAAGTTTAAATAAGACTGGAAAATGTCACTGACAACCCACTGGGCCGCAATTGGTAAATTATGGGTTGTTTTGTTCAGTTATAACAGTGTTTCCTTAGAAATTAGTAGACCTTGCTTTAAAGGAGAACTGCTGAAGGAGAGATTTTTGGAGAGTCACTACTGCATACTGAAATAAACTTCATGAAAGAAATAATACAGAAAAGGTTAATGTCATTTGATTCCAGCATTGTGTTGTATTATTGTGTGTCGCATAAGAGTTTTAGCATATGTTTTCTTACAAACAGCTGTAAAATAAATAGGTCTTACTGGTATGAGCTTTGTATTAAGCAGTTTATATTGTAAATGTCATACACCTATCAATATTGCTATATATTTGTAGTAGTAATAAATGAAAACTCCTTATTACTTGTACCTATCTATATACTTAATCACAATTAAAAAAAATAAATATTACACTGATTTGAACACATAATTTTTCAATAACTCATCACTTTTTTTCTTCTTTTCTTGGCGTGAAAAAATTAAACTTGTGGGTAATAAAAATTATAGTGGCTCTCAGAATGACAAGTAATTGGATTACTGCAGGTAATCCATCTGCTGCAAATTGTGTCTTTCCTCTGCTTTAGACTGTTCCTGGGAGTAAGAAAAAATGTTATTCCTGGGATGGAGAGTAGGTTTTTTCTCAAATGTCCTCAGTCACCTTTCAAGGTGATGGATGCACTTATCTTCCTATGTACCAGTTTCAGAACCTGGTTTAAAAATGATGCATACATAATCTTTAATATTGCATTTTGAGTCTTGATTTTCTGAGAGGTTGTTGTTTTTTCTTTCCTAAATTTAAAGTGATTGCAGATCTTGGGTGTCTTTTAGTTTTAAAAAGTTATGAAATACAAATAATAATTTCTAAAATTATTTTAAAATAATAAGTAGGCATAACTAATGCTCATTTTAGTTACATGCAAGACCAAGTTAATTTCTCTGTGATACAAAAGCCATGTGTGAAGGCAGCTATGCAAGTCAAAAAAGATAAAACAATGATAAAATAATTTCTCAAAAGTGTGGCAATCTAGATAAAATGTGAAAACAAAGCTCTCATTGGAAGTATTTAATTTTTTTAAAACCCGAAGATGACAATAGCTGCTAGATTGTACACTCTGACTGTTGCACTGAGGTTCAGACTCTTCACATGTAGAGGGTCAAGAGGAACTTTAAGAATGATCCTAAACAAAATGGAAAAAAAACCAAACAAACCACACTAGCTAGAGAATGAAATTATATCTGAACAGGAACTCACTAAAATGGTCTGTTATTGTACAGATACTGAAATACCTTATTTCTTTGAGCAGATATTTTCTATAGTTAAAATGAAAGTATAAGCATTTAGAAAATGACTGTAATGATTTATTTGAAAATGATCTGTGTGGTAAATTGGAAGTGACCTCAAATACGTCTGTCATAAAGATGTTAACCTCATGCAGCACATACCCAGGTTGCTTCAGTATTTTTGTTTCTGCTACTATTGCATGTTTTCTGTCTCCACAAAATTAGTTAACTTCCTTTCCAAAGTAATTCCCATGTTTGTGTCCTGGTTTGCTGGATTTTGGTACAGGCTTGACAGCCTTGTTTTAAGAAGCAAGTGGACTGTTTCTGTGAATTTGTGACTTAGCTTGTGCAGCCAACCATACCTTTTAATCTTGAGCTTTCCAAGTAAGCTAGAGCAATGTCTGTGTCTGCTTTTAAAAATATTTTGCTTCCTTGCCTGATCAGTCCACGGTGCTCTTGATTCTACCAAGAAAGTATTTAATGCCTTCCTAGTTAAAAATGTTCCTTTACCTTCTCTACTTTGCTTCTGAAACTGAAGTTCTTCTTAGAATGTGATGTGGGATTTGCTTGCTTTGGGGGCTTCTTAAAGTGATGGTTTTCATCTACTGCCAGAAAGGAGGGGGAGGAGGGGAAGGTGGGTAGGAAAGCAGCTCTAGCTATTTCTTCATAGACTTTTTGATAGCTCTGGACTGAAGTGAGACTTAATGAATGCAAGCCAAATGAGTTTTTCTAGTTGGAGAGGATGCTTGCAGTGCCTTTTCATTTAGTGAAAAATCATTCAATACTGCATAAAAAGTGCATTTGGTTACTTCTTGATTAGATGAAGACATACTACTGAACATGCTTCAAGAAAAACAAAGCTATGCCATGCTCCTAAGCTATTCACTTACAAGCAATAGAAAAAAACCACCCTAGGCATTTATGCTTCCTTGTTCAGTTTCTGCTCCTTGCCAAGGAGCTGCTTTTGTAATACTCTTAAAACTCATTTGTCTATTTTATCTCTGTGCGGGGTTTTAAGAGCCTTCACTGTCTATAAAAATATACGTCAGTTCTGCAGCTAACAGTTAATTACTTACATAGAGTTTGTACTTAGCCTCATGAAGTGTATTGTTGTCTCCTGGTTTAAATGCTGTGATAGACTGTCCTGCCACTTTAGCACTTCAGTGGAAGCATCTAGGGTTTTCAACTTTGTCCTGTCCAATGCAGTGTCGGGGTTTTTTCTGTGCTTCTTAGCTGTTAAGACAGAGTGTCCTTCCTGTCTTCCTTTTTATCTTGATAGTACAATGAACTACAAAATCTACCACTTCCTGCTGTTTTTACTGTTTTATAAACTCTCATTTCCAAGTGTCTGTTTCAAGAGTAAGTACTCTTGACAGAGTCAGTAATTGTTAAGAGTTGAACAGCCCACTTTAATTGAAATGTTAAAAATACGGACTTTTTTTGTTTTTTACTTTTGGTTACTTTTAAAGAGAAGTTCTGTGGTTTTAGCCAGATCACACTGGCTTAATAGTGGGGTTTCTTCATCATTTAGTAAACCACTTCTGTTTAGTTCCGCTAATACTCAGTTTAGTATTAAGTCATCTCTGATCATACTGTTGTCTCATACTGTGCACACTTCTACAAATGGAGATAGCTACATGCTTTTTATCCCATTTAACATGATTAAAAGACCAAAATCTTTATCAACCAACGAATAATCATTTTTTCTTTCTTCCTTCTTAGTGATATGGGGAGGTTTTTTGAGACCTCTTGGTATTTATGACCCCAAGTGTCTTGCATCTCTGATGCGAACTGAGTCCTAGAAACTCTCCTGTTCTGCCTTCTCTTTTACTGTTTATTCACTCCTGCTTTCTGGAGCCATTTATTTTGCCATTTTTTCTTCAAATGCCTGTCTTCCAACTGTAGAACTCGCTGCTCTTCAGTAAAAACTATGGTATTAGGTTCCTTAGATATCTGAATATAGTTCATCAAAACTATTAAGAATACTGATATGTAGCTATTTTAGAAGATAAAAATAAATGGGTCCATCAGAAATGTTAAAATGGCTTTGTAGTTCTGAAGAAGGCTACATAAGGCAATCAGATGTGAGTTGTGATTTGTGTGGGAGCACAGGAGATTCCTGGAAGGAGGAAGCAAGGAGGTGGCATGATTAGGTGTCATAGTTAGGATGGATATAACCACATCCATACACAGCTGTACCTGGAGTAATTATCTGGGTGGGGTTGAGGGGCAGAGAGAAAAGGCAGAACAGAAGCAGCTGAAAGGCTCAGTTAATGTAGAAGTAATTTGCTTTTTGAGGCAGGTGTTTTCAGCTCTGCCTTTCTCAGAGACAGGAAGACCGGTGTTTTGAGCATGGGAGCAAAACCAGCAAAGAGAGCACTGGCAGCTAGGGATGCCAGGGAAAAGAACTGGAGAAGTTACTGATCTAGCTGTTTGCAGAGTTCAGCTGATGGAATGTAAACATAAATCACTTGGTGTTCAAGGCCCACAAAAGCAATTGCTTCATCTTTTGCTCTGAGGACTTGGGCAAATGCTTTTGAGGAAGAGTTTACACTTGTTTCTCTTGGGGGAGGGATGATTTGGATGCAGTGTTTTAAGAGAAAATAAATTATGCATTGTCTTCTTTCTTTGCTGGTACAGATTCTACTGATACCTCGTTCTTTTCTTAGACGTGCATGTTGCCTCAGGTTCCATCAGACCATCCTTTCAGATTAATCTGAAGTAGTTTAGCTGCTATTTTCTTGATGACCTTTCTGAGGGATCTCAGTTATCATAGAATTCCATGTAGCAAATGCATCTGCTTTTCTACTTATAGAAAATGCTGTTTACTTTCTCCTTTTGTGTTTGAACATAGATGTACTAAGTTTCTGTCCTGGTGTTTTTCTTAATTCTAATCCAAACCTCTTATTCTGTAAAGCTACCAGGGAGGTTTGCCTGGATTGAGAAGTATTTAACAATGTGTTTTTCCACGGAGTTTTGACTACAAAGCATTTTCTTTAACTGGAAGCAAATCTTAGGGCTGCTACATAGCATTGTGGCAGTCACACACTGTTCTGATATTTTCTGTTGACTGGCCCTTGCATAGGAGAAGCTGTAGCAAGAATGCTCTCTTACACCTTGTCATATCCTTCATCATGCTCTCTTAGCCTTGTCAAGGCAGACAAAGCAAATGATACTGCTTTTTTTTCAGTCAAGAATAAAAGTGTCTAGCACAGATGCCTAGATTCAAGGCAGTAGTAGCTTTATTGAAGTACTGTTGCAGCCAGAAGGTTGAAGAACAGAGGCTTTCGTTAGTCCCAGTTGCAAGCCGAAATGAGGCTTCTAATATGCTGTGAACTTAGGGTATTGGTCTGACATTTATTTTGGAGTTTGATCTTTATTCTTTGTAGGGTACACGCAGCAAGAGCTCTAGACTTCAGCTTACATGATCCTTTCAGTAGGATGTAAAGGAAGGTCAAGATTCCTTCTAAAATCATAGTTGCTGATAGTAGCAGGAATAAACATTCCTCAGAAACCTTCTAAGTGAATTTTATTTCCAGGAATTAGTATTTTTGTTGAAACAATTCCTTCAGTTCTGGAAGAGGTCAAACATGCAATAGGATCTAGCCAAAATTAGGTCATCTCGAGGCAGAAACTAGGTGGGGTAGTGAAGGAGAGGTGTAGTCAGACTACTGTGCATCAAGCTTTCCCTCAGAGGGCACTGGGCCTTTATTATCTTGAAGTTTTGTTTCTGGATTAGCTTCATTTATTTGTATTTAGTAACTGATACAGTTTTCCTTACTAATTTGATTGTGTTTTAACTTCAGTTTTTCTTGAAATTACAGTCCTCAAATGTGCATATTTTCATAGGATGCTGTAGATGTGAATTTGCACATGGGAGGAAAATGCTTGATACTTTTTCTTGCAGATTGGTTTTGTGTTAATTTCACCTTTGAAGGAAACTTGAAGCTGAAGCTAGTTTGACTTTGCAAGTTTTGTCAAGAGGCAGGAGCACAAGATGAAGCTCGTACTTTATCTGAAATTGAAGCTAATTGCCCAGAAAGCAGCTTTGGAGAAAAAGACTTGGGCATCCCAGTGGAGAAGCTGAACTGAGGTTAGGAGTGTGCCCTTGCAGCAAAGATGGCCAGCTGCGTCCTGGGTTGTCTCATAAAATGCCTGACCTTTGGAAGTCATCTTGATCACCCCCAGCTCAAACAGGGTCACCTGGAGCAGGTCCTTCAGGACCCCATCCATTTGAGTTCTTCAGTGTCTCCAAGGATATTAGCAAGAGTACAGCCAGCAGGGCAGGGGATCTTTGTGGGCCACCCCCCTATCCTTCTGCTCGTGAGACTTCATCTGGAGTAGAGTGGGCAGTTTTGGATTTGACAGAATGAAAGGCGTTGTCATGCTGGTGGAAGTTCAGTGGAGGGCTACCAAGATGCTTGGATGGCTGGAGTAGCTGACTTAGTAGGACAGGCTCAGGAGAGGTTACTTTGTTCAAACCTGAGAAGCATAAAGGGGGATGAGTTATCTAATGGGAGGAGACAGAGGAAGACAAAGTTGAACTCTTCAGAAGAGTTGCGCAGTGGAAGGTAGAAAGGCAAGAGACACAACTTGAAAACAAGGGGTAAGTTACTTAGATAAAGAAAAAGGTGGGTTTTTTTTTGTTGTGGGGTTTTTTTTGGTTGGTTTGTTTTTGGTGGTGGGTTGTTTTTTTTCTTCTTGTTTTTGTGGGGGTTTTGGTTGGTTTTATTTGGGGCGCGTTTGTTTTGTTTTGTTTTTTCCTCTCCTATAAGGATGGTGAAATCCTCCTGAGGGGTTTTGGGAGTGTTTGTCTTTGGAGATGCTCAGATTTGACTGGACAAGATCCTGAGGAAACACCTCTGGACCTGGACAAGATCCTGAGCAAACACCTCTGGACCTGCTTTGAGCAGGAGGCTGCATTTGACCTCAGGAGGTCTCCTCCAGTCTATATGATTCTGTGATTTTCTTCTTCTGAAGCAAAGAAGGAAGCAGTGATTTTTAAAACAAAGACTCAGGAGTTTTGCATTATTTCTTCCCTCTTAACTTAGTTACTGGCAAAGATTTTGGTATTTTGTTCTGGTTTTCCTCTGCCAGTGAAGATCTTTTTGTGTCTTGCCATGAAATATCAACATTGATGCAGCTTTAAGTTTTCCTTAATTTCTTTTCTAAACACTACTTTTCCTTGAAGATAGTTAAAATATTAAATTAAGTATGTACTGTAGTAAGAACCTGAGAAAGCTGTTATGGTTCTGATTAGGGATTGAAACTCCTGCAGTGATATAAGTGGGCATAAATGGAAGAGTAAAACCAGGGCAGGAACTTAAAATATTTTCCTCTGAGCATTCTCTTAGCTTCTGACTCTCTAGGGGTCAGGGTATCCCTTGAACTTTGTGATGTTCCTGTATGCTATTTTTGGCAAATCTCTTTAATTAGTGCTTGTCCACTCTCCTTGTGAATGCATACAGTTTTTTCATCCATGACTCTCTTTGCTGAGAGGTTCTGCTGACGTGCTATTTGTCACATGAAGAAATATCTCCTGTTAATTGTCAAATTTCTGTTGATATTCATGTGATTTTGCATAGTTGTTAATATTAGAAAATTCACTGAGCAGTTGATCCATAGTGCCCTACAGAATACCATTTTTGGTTCTGTCATTATTCTCCTAAGCTATCTTGTTTCCAGGCCAAAAATCCTTACCTCATAAGAATGCTCTTTGACCCTCTGTATTTGCTCTCCTTAATTTTAGTGTATCTTCTGTTTGTTTATGGCAGCTAGAAGGATACTTTGAGAGAAACAATTCTCAGATGTTACTTTTTCTGCAGAATGAAGTTAATAGTGCAGATTCTTAGAGATTAAAGAGATTATGTTCTGAAGAATTTGAGAGGAGAAATGTAAGTTAGTTGAGAAACTTGATAGTCTCATCTGGAAATTTCACGCTTATGAACAGAATAAAAATTCTTGGTTTACATTATGGGTATTCCAAAACATTAGAGATATAGTGAGGCTCTTTGTTGATGTTGTCAATGGAAGAAGTTGTTGAGTTAGACTCTTAAAAAAATAAATGTTTGAGACACATGTATAGCACTGATAGAATACTTTCAGGTATGCATTAATCTTTCTTTAATAATAGTGTGGCACTCCCTGGGTTTTTTTAAATGGTTTTAATGTTTGAACTTGGAAGTTTAGGGAGTGCTGGAAAGAGTAAGAAAAACGCAAGAAAAATGTTTTGCTTGAGGGACATGATGATTAAAATGTTTTAGGACCAATACATTTAAAGAAGGGTTGGACCTTCTGATTTTATTTTTTTCCACCATGCCCTGTCTTCTTGTGTAACAATATGTTTAAATTTCTAATAATGTAGAAATGCTCAAATATTATTTTTAGTTGTTATTTCAAGAATAATACGAAAGCTTTGTTACTACAGTTTTGCTCCTACCCACAAAATCTTCTGCATAGTTGGCATGTGGTTTTGAATTTCTTAGTCTTTATAGTCTTGATAAGCTAGATCTAGGTTTCCTAGATTATTATTAGACAGAAATAAAAGCTTTTCTTGCTTTTAAATCTGAAAGAGATGGGATGAAGTCAGTAAACAACTCCAGTATTTAGAAGATATATGAAATTCAGAAGTGATTGACATGCTGTTGCACTGGTTTTTGTATGCATGATCCTTTTTTGATATCACATTAATGATGAGGTACTTGAGATGCTGGTTAGCAAAAGCTGTTTCTGCTTTCAAGGAATTTTTGTTGAAACCCGTAGTTTGCTGACACAATGAATTTTTTTCTGATTATGCTCTGATTGGTTTATTATAAATTCATTTATTAAAACTTATACTTTCGTCTTGCTGTCTCTTGAAATAACTGTAGCCTCCGTTGGATTTCTCTTTTGGATATGGGACTTGTGAAAGCTTCATTTGCCTGTGTGTTTTCTGATCATATTGCTGAATGCTCTTAGTTATTTGCCAACATATTTGCATCAATGCTTCTAGATTTACATTTTGAGTTATTCTGGAGCCCCCAAGGCTATTTATGCAAGCAGATTTTTTTATGGTGGTTGTCCATTAAGCATGTTCCAAGGAATCAAGTCCTTTGTAAATTGTAGCCTCCTCCTGTATTGTTAGTAATATAACTCAGAGGTTTCTGGATGCCCTGCTTTTATTAGCCTGCTAGGGGAGATGAATGTATAGCAGCAGAATAACTCCAACTCACAGAACAATATAACTGCTACGTTTTGGTCGTGGTACTAAGTGTGAATTTTGTCAATATTAGGAAGATAATGATGTCCTGATAACATGTTTAAAGGCAAATGGAAAAAAAATTAAAATTGGAAGGAAGTATCCTGGAGTTGTATTTCATACCTTCTTCTAGATAGGAGTTTGGTATCTTGACAGGTACTCCTTTCTGGAGGAAATCCCCAGCAAAGATTTCATCAAAACAGCATGTGGAAATTGTGAAGTCGTGTGGAAATTGTACTGAACTCTGCAAGGTGCTACATCCGATTTGTGTCACAGGCGCGTGTGGATTTGTGTTTTTATGTGGATGCTCTTAGAATAGGAAAGATGGCATTATAAACCCAAAAATTTCATCTCTAGCTGTCTGTGAGATTGGATTTAACTAGTTTTCAAATTTGAATACTGAAAAATAGGAAGAGCAAAGATATTCTCTGAAGCTTCTCTCACTTTGAACAAAGGGAAGCACCTGTGAAACATGCTTTGCCTTTGCTTCCCCTTTCCATCCTTGAGAATACAGAAAGAGGGAGGGAAAGTGCCAAAACAATTTCTTTAGAAGGGAAGAGATCTTAGGTGCCTAAGTGACAATTTTCTAGTACTTAATAACGTGAGAGTCTGTCTAGTAGGAGGCCCATCATTTTTGGTGAGGAATTTTCTCCATCACTGTCAAAACCATGATACTATTTCTATGGGCAGAGAAGGTGTCTTGATATTTTTTTCTGAAACCTGCTTTATTGTGCTTGAGATATTTGCCTAATACTGGCATATGTAATACATGTAGCGCATCAGAATTATTGATTTTGTATGTTGACTATGTCATTGGTATTCCTGCTCGGTGCTGCTTTTTCTGTGCTTTTTATAGAACATCTGTTCTGTGGAAAACTGCTGATGAACTGACTGCTGTGTTGAGAGATGTCAAAATCGAGTCTGTTATCAGGTTCATGGAGTCACAGCTGAACATAGAACCTCTGCAGTGTGTTTCTCCTGCTTGGAGGATTGGTGATAGAATTTTTTTCTCCCCAGAGTTTATTTATTCCTCATATTCATAACTTTGCTGTGCAGGTGACTGCACAATGGAACAGATTGCCCAGAGAAGTTATGGAGTCTCCCTCACTGGAGATATTCATGAACCATCTGGGATGCAATCCTGTGCCATGTACTCTAGGAAGACCCTGCTTGAACAGGGAGGTTGGACCAAAAGGAGTCCTTTCTAAGCTTACCCATCCTGTGAATCACATTAGCCATGCCAGATTCCTGTTACTTTCCTTACAACCACTGTCCCATCAACAAGGAGAGAGGAATAGGGTTCTTTCAAACTCTTCAACTCAGCACAACTTGTTGAACACTCTTACCACAGTTCAGTTTGCAGATGGTGGGATTTGGGATGGAATTGGGATGTTTTGGTTGGTTTGGGTTTTTTGAAGGGGGTGTATGTATATGCGTGTGTCTTTACACAGAAGGTTATTTTTAGCTAGCTTTTTCCCAGGAGTAAAAGACACAACCTGAGTGCTGAATGCTCTTGAGAGGATGATCAGGAGAATTAATATAGGAAGGATCTGATGAGACAGCAGATGACAGAAATAAAACTTATAATTTGTTTTATTTTGTTTTTTGTTTTTAGACTGTAATTTAAGTTAAAAGCCAAGCATAGTTTTAACTAATGCATTGTTTTGCTTTGTTTTATGTTTTAGAAATGTGGCCAATTAACATCTTGTACTGGCTGCAGAGCTCAGTGCAGGTTTTTTGACATGACTCAGTGCATAGGACCTAATGGATATATGGAGCCATACTGCTCAACTGTATGCATGAACACACACAAATCAAAATATGCAAAATCACAAAGTAAGTGAAAAGGATGATGGGTTTTCATCACTGCTAAGAGTAGGCTTTTTTTAAATTTGAACACTGGGGGTGGGTGCGCTTGTTTCACAGTTTAAGTCTCTGCAGACGTGACTTTATAGTTTTTAACTTCATTAAAAAAAAACCAAAACATCTTCTGTTGAACACCAGTAAATGAACCCATGAGGATTAATTTTCCTCACTGGGCTTTTTTTTGTGATGTTGGAAAGAATTTTCAACTGTCTTAAGGCTTCCTGTGAAAAAAATGCTGAAGCATAATGTGCTCCGCTGTGTCACAGGATGATAGTGCAGGTTTTTTGCATATGAATTCATATTCTCTGAATTCTCATATTAATCCCACCCTGGATTTTTTTTTCAGTCAAGCAGGAGATGAATAAGAAGGGAGATAGTTATAATGCATATAGATATTTTCTAGGTAAAATTTTAGATCCAGTAAATAATTCAAAACATGTTTTCTTCAGTATGCAAAGCAGATCTCAATTGAAGTTGAAAATGCTCCCCTGAATTTTATGGAAGAAGGTGTTTTCATATTTAGTACTGATCTTTAGTGCAAGTGTTTATCCAAACTTCTGTAATTTTTTTTTGCTTTGTGTGACTTGTAGAAGCTGACTGGGAAACATGCTTATCTTAGTTTTCTGCATTGAAAAGCCAGAAAGGGCTCACCTGTAATACTCTTCTTTTTTCCTATTATTTTTTGTTTATTTTGTTTGTAAACTGCGTTTTTCTTTTAGGTATGGAAATTATTTGCCACTTTTGTAAGCGAAACTCTTTACCTCAATATCAAGCCACAATGCCTGATGGAAAACTGTACAACTTTTGCAGTTCCAGTTGTGTAGCTAAATTTCAGGTTAGCTGTTGTGTTAAATCTTTTCCTCCCTAAATATTTGTGTGCCTGTGTTGGTGTTAAGTATTTGCATATTAAGCTAGCTTGCTTGTGTATACATGCTTGAGAGTTACAATTAACATAGCAGGTGCTCCTGGCTCATAACATTTTCTTTTATCAAAGGGCTGTTTCATAATAACACTAGCTGCTGTCTTAAGCTTATAAAAACTTAACAATTTCTGCTTTATATTGTTAGAAAGCACAAAGCTGTATCACTGCTCATCTTCCTTTTACCACCTTAGCCTCTTCATGGATGTGAGCCTTGCTGTTTTGCATTGAAGGTCAACAAATTTAGCCTTTTTTGTACTAAACCCAATAACAAAATTGTGGGCCAAAACTAGGGTTTGCAAGGCTAAAGACATGCACTCTGGATGAGGCTGCTCTGCTTATTGAAAGTGTCATATTTTCAGTATGAATCAAGGTTAAAGCATAAGTGAAACGTGTCATAGCCATTAATCTCTTGGTGATCAAAGGATATTTTAAAAGAATATGTTTCAATTTTTGTATGTAAAAGCATTTTGCCCAGATTTTCACAGGATAATTGATAATTGCTTCCTCATGTGTTGTTGAAGAATTACGCCCACACAGGGTTTTCCCATTTGTCATTGAACTTTGATGTTTTCTGTCAACACCAAATTGGTCTTTTAATTGCTTCTTTAATATACCCTGGGTAGGACCTCTGTCATGTAGCCATGTTCTTTGTTTCCATCATAACCAATTTGGTAGGTGTCTATCGGTGGAACTGATTAACAGAATACCTGTGTATTGTTAGTATGTAATGACAGACTGTAATACTTAGTGCAAACTCATCTAACATCTATTTTATTGTATGTGATTTTACAATCAGTTGCATCCCCAAGAGCTCTCAGAACAAATACAGCCAGGGAATGACAAATTCCACCTGGGCCTTCTTGGGTTTGCACATAAGTCAACATTAAGCAACATTATTGAATAGAACTGCCAGATCATTTAATGCTGGCTGTGGGTTCGTGGTCTTCCTGAGTCCTTATGCTCATGCTTCTATTGCAGTCTCCGTGCTGCATGTAGATCTCCTGTCAGGGTTGTGGTGCAGTTTAATTGAAGCGGCCTTGCAGTCTGTGAGTTTTCAGTAAAGACCAAGAATGGGTAGGTTGTCACTTGCTTACAGTTTCCACCACTGTTGGATTTTAACTTTTCATAGCTTTTGTATAGTCACTGTGTAGAAAAACAAAATGTATTCACTATGAGGCTAGAGTTGAATGTATGAGAACAGCTTCTTTGTTCTGTTCATTTAGTATTTAGGTGGAAAGGATAGTATAGCACAATGTGAGCACTGAACTGTTAGTGTTCCCTTGAGGCTTCTCTTGTACCTAAGTGACACGTAAGGTATTGAACCTAAATTGAAAAAATGGTCTATTTTCTACGGTGCTCCGTATTTTTCAATGTTAATGGAGATAGCTCTTGTTTTAGTTTTCAGATATTCATCCTCTTTTCCTGCTTTGTCTGCTCTTCCTAGACTTTTTTCTTTAAGGGTTATCCTTCACAAAACAGAATAATTGCTATCTCAGGCTTGTGTTTCTTCCCTTCTGCAAGTGTTTTAGTCCTTTTGATTTATAAATGGGTAAGTTTGTTTTACAGAACTGCAGGATTGATTATAATTGTGTCTTACAAATAGCCTTTTGTTTCTCGCTAGTTGTTCTTTTAATGGATTGAAATATTGGAAAGATTCAGCTGAGCTGCATGTTGTACGGTTTATGTCCATATCTACATTCTCCTTTGAGCAGCCTGTAAGAGCATTTGGTCTTGTAAGAAAGAGAGTAAAAGAGAGATAACAGCCTGCTTTATGTGTTTTTGTTTGGTAGTTGGTGGTAGAACAGTGGGACTGAATCTTGTCTTCCACACTCTGTCTTGGAGGATGTTAATGCAGAGTTAAAGACAGAACTGTTCCCAGGCGTATTGTTTTAAACCAATATTGATACTGGTACTTTTACTGGGTCAGTTGTAGATCTTGCTGTTAAGGGGAAAAGAAACTATTGATTATTTATTGTGAATGTGGAGGCAGTAACACAAGTGTTTTCCCAGAGTTAGCAGCTGTGTAAGTCTCTGACAGTACAAACTATCTGTGCACAAGTCTGCAAAATTTGTGCTCAAGCTTTAGTTAGTTTGGATTTTTCTTCCAATTTATGGATGTATCTGGAGAACTGTAGGACCAGTATGGGTAAGAATTACAAGTACAGTAGTTTTTAGCAGGTTACTCTCCCTGGTTATTCACTAATGCTGTTCTCTTTCACCATTGTGATGGTGCTGGAAGTGTTCTTGGCTATATATGTTGCATCTCTCTTGTAGACTTGTGTGCACACAGACAAATACTGTTCTAAATTTGATAATAATAAAAATACGCCTTCCATGCCCAGGATGGAAGGTCTGTGTGTGCATAGAGTGCAAGGGAAAAAATTGTTTCCTTCCCTATTTTGTTTATTTCCATTGATTTTGCTTGTGGAACGGTCCTAGTGAATGACAGCATGTAGAAGATTTCTCCAAGTGCTTGTCTCATGTGCATTAAGAAAAACTTGATTCTTTCGAAGCTTTGGGCTTTTTTTCTCAGCTGGAAAAAACATCTAACCTCATTTTGGCTGCCTACTAGCTCTTCCACATGTACACTTACATACAGAAATGTTTCCACAATTTGATTTAATGTTGCTGTGAGCAAGGATAACCTTCTGTCATATAAGCTGCAGGGGCAGGGCAGAAGCTGTGCTGCTGTGGTGGCCTTCTCAGAAGGTCCTGGGCTGTGCCTGCCTAGTGTTCATCATTAAACTGGCATCTTAGAGCAGTTTGAGCTGGTTGCATTGAAGGCTGAAGAGGGCTTTACAATGTTTTTTTTTTGCTTTGCTTGCACTTACCATGCTCTTGTTATTCAGGACAGGCTCTCAAAAGAACAAACGTAGGTACATGACTTCAAAGATGTCTTTGATACAACACAGCATAGATAAAACCTTGTGTTCAGGGTGACTGGTGAAAGATTTTAATGAATTTATCATCTTTTTTTCTTTTATTATTCCTTGTGTATAATTATGCTCCCAAATAATTCCTGAAGGTACTTTAAGTACCCTGTAAGTTAGAAGTAAAGCAAGGTGAAAATACTACATGCATGTCATCTTGGCTCAAAATATAATCCAGAAGCAGTCTTTAATTGTAAGCAGAATAATTGAAACTTTAAAGAGGCATACAAAACAATGTTTTCAGTAACTTGACTTAAAAACCATCTTCTGCTTGGTTTAGAGCTTTCAGTAATGTGAATTCAGTTCTTTACAGATTTTTCTGGAAAGATATTTAATTAACCAGACGACCTCATGATAAAAAGAATTGATTTTGGGGTTTTTTTAAGAAGTAATAATGTTTAGTAACTTATATTTGTTTAATCTATAGTTATGTGTAAGTTTCCTTTAAAACAAATACTAATTTGAAATAGTCTCAGTCTTTGTTGTTCTCACTTCTCTAGCTTTTTGTTATTTTTTAATTATCAGCTCCCTAGACTTTGTGAGTCTGAGTTTCTACCCCAGTAAACAGTAATGGAAAGAAATAAAAGAAGGTAAATGTGGCACACCTCAGAAAACAACTGAAAACTGTGTTTTGACTTATAGCCCTTACAATAGGGTGTTTGAGTCCCATATTTAAAGGTGACAGATGTGAAAGATAAGGATTGCTTTTCATTTGATGACCATTTTGTATATTTCATCTTCATTCCTGGTCTGTCTTCAGTGTTTCTGTACAAGTTGTCACATCTGCTAGTTCTTTAGATCTCCTTCATTCCTGAGCTGGAGATGCTGGGTATTCTTGAGTTCTTTTCATTTTCTATGAGAGCTTCTAGAGCTTCCATAAAGCACAGAGCAGCATGTGTCAAGCATGGTGTTTGCTCAGTGAGGACACCTGCAAATGCAGAAGTGCACAGGTTGGACCTTGCAGTTAAAAATGCCTTTGTGGCTCTCATGTTTTTGCAAGTCTTCAGCTATTTAGAGCAGCCAAAGTGAAGCAAATCTTGCTGAGCCACAGAGACATTTGCTGGATATAATGGGAGAAATATGAAAATATTGTGTGTAGGCATCAGAAAAAAGTTGTAGAAGTTTATATATATATAAAGTTGTTACAGGCTGATGGGCCATTGAGTAAAGGTGTCATCTTTCTGCTGCCTGGCCGGTGGGTCTCAGGTCCTGCCTGTGATTGGGAAATATGCATGGCTATTTAATGTCTGCAGACTCTTGACACAGAATTAATGCATCTGCATAAAATGATACTGTTTGTACTGCCTTCTAGCACTCAGCAGTACCCATATAGATCAGGGTTTATATCAGCAATAAGTCTCAACATAGTTTTAATTTATTTTTCAGTGTAGGTGAACCCTTACTGACATGAGAGTCTGAAGAAAAGTATCCTGTAACAGAAATGTTTTGAATTTTGACTGTTACACAGTGGAGAGGTAGTAACCAATCTATCTGAATAGAATTTGTCTTTAAAATTTGTTCTGTTGCAAATAGTGTGGGAAAGTTTGTTGAGAAGACAGATATAAGAAGGTTGTCCTGGATTCTTCAAGTGCTGATTCACATCTTTGTCTTGAACATCACATCTATAATACACCAATAGTTCTTGCTTAATCAGAGAATTTGCAAAAACATTCTATTCTGTTGGCACATATAAGACATACTGAAAGATACAGGTACTGTATAATTGAGTTCTTTTATCTACTGATTGCTGCAGAAATGCACTAAAGAAATTTCTCAGTTACGGAATTAAGTTCTCGTACCTACACATGCAATCTTTAGTATTTTTCTCAGTTTTAAACCCCTGGATTGTTTTGGGGCTGGTTGTGTGAATAATTGCATCTTCCTGCCATGGGGTTGAGGCTACTTAGGACTGTTAGCTAGTTTTTTTTTAATCTGAGTAGATGTGAGGTTGCTCACTGAAAGCCTTTTACTTTATTAGTTGTATTTTCAAGTGGTATGCTTACCTAAGATGTTGCTAATCTGCCTTGGTGAGGTTTGGCTTTGAAAACATTTGTTTGTTGGTCTTTGTCTGTTACCAAAACAATACAAGCTGTGAAATGTTTTTATCTGAAAATATGTTTTGTGATTAACAAAAGCATTCCATTTGGGGATATTTTTTGTTTATTTTTACCAAAAATGTGTTAAACAAAAGGCATAAGAAAGGTAAGGTAAAAAAATATGACTTAAAGTAATTATGATGGCAGTAAGGGTAAAGATTCAAAATTGAAAAACCTGAGATGACAAGGGAAAAGGAATTAGGGTAAAGAACCAACCTGCTGTGCTTTTGCCAGAAATGTCCTTGAGTTTATTTATAAACTCCTGAATTCTCAAACTCAGTAAGCTTAATTGAAAAAAACCCCATGTTTTAAAAGTAACTTTGCTTTTTTAGTGATGTATGTATATATATTTATGTTTTTCAGACTCTCAGTGTTCAGTCTTCAACAAATGGTCAGTTTGTCTCTCCCAGTGATATTCAGTTGAAATGTAATTATTGCAAAAGTTCTTTCTGTTCAAAGCCAGAAGTACTGGAATGGGAGGTAAGAGGGGGATGTTGGTGTTTTCTTGGAATGATAATGCGTTTAAAAGTTTAAACTTAGAACTTTATTACAGTTTTTCTAGCTATTTTGTAAAGTATTGAAGTTTCTTTTAAAAAGCTCAGTTAAAATCTGTCTGGTTCTGTAGAATATAATTTAATTTCAGTATGGATAAAAGCAGAAGTCTTTGTTCATAAATAGTATCTGTGTAATTTTAAAAAATGTATTTTTCTCAGATCAGCTGTAGGTCTGGAATCTGCTTTCATCTTCAGTTGTTGTAGATATTAAATACCATTATTACACTTCTTTATGAATGGAGAGAAGCATCTAAAGAGGATATGCCAAGATTGAGTGGCATATTTTCTGTTCAGTGTTTTCATGTGAAATTATGAGTATTTGTAGCACTGTGAGCTTAATTGGGATTTGTAAATTTTTAGCATTAGAAGTCATACTCTAATTTTGTGTTTGAACTTCAGTTTACTTTGTAAGTTGTCTTAATGGCAACTATTATTTCAAGGTGCACTAGTTAGAGCTTAAGATTTTATCCATTAACCTTATTCATGATGCTTTGCAACTTTGCATTTAGAACAAAGTGTATCAGTTCTGCAGCAGAGCATGTTCTGATGATTACAAGAAACTGCACTGCATAGTTACATACTGTGAATACTGTCAGGAAGAGAAAACGCTCCATGAAACAGTGAATTTCTCTGGTATCAAAAGACCCTTTTGCAGTGAAGGTATGTATGTATTTGGTTTTTTTCCTGAGGTATTGGTTGTTGTTCTACTGCAGTTTACTTACTTTGTTTATATGTTAAGATTCAAGGTTACAACTCATTCTGTTGTACTTGAGGCTAAACTAGGAGTCTCTTCATTACTATTATTGAAGTGACTGTACCTGGTATTGTTAGTGCAGGTACTTTTTAATTTATCTGAGCTGCCTTTAGAGCTTTTCACCACTTAGTCTAGGTTAAGGGTAACACTCTTCAGTGTGTGTGTATTTATAAATACATACACCTTTATGCACATTGCTTACGTACATATGCACAAAAAATTACACATTCTTTTTTTAAAATGTATGCAGTAGTGCATAATACAACATTAACTGCACTGATGAACACCAAGCTTTCTCTTTGATTAGCAGTTTCTAAATTAAGTATAACAGTGTAAGTTCTATGTTGGCTTAGAATGGGTACTTAAGCAATAACTTGAATGATGCCTGTTGCTGTATGTTGATTACTGTCACTACAATTTGCTTGACTAATTACTTGAATTTTCAAAAAGTAAACAAACTAAAAAGGAACTCCATGGGCCTAGGTCTCTTTTAAGTTGCATTAAAGCATGGTTTTAATAGAAATAGAAAAATAGATTTTCAACAAGGACCTATCCGTTCCACTTCTGGTGAGCTCTCCTTTGATACTGGTATTTAATCATGATCATCTTAGAAGTTTAACTACAAGTTTGGATGACCTATTATTGACAAATATGGTGAATATTTTTTCTTTAGTTATAACAACAACACTTCCAATGTAATTTGAAAAGACCTCTGTGGAAGATTCCTACTTGCAGGCAGATTAAATAGTAGATATGGGAGTTTACTTGTAGGAGGATCCTGTTAAGCTGGAGAGGGTTGGAATGCAGGGCTTAAGGCAGTCTTCCCTCCATGCCGTTCCCTTACAGCTCAGGACTCTGCAGTCTTCTGTTTCTGAAGAATGGAGTGTGTTGTTCTAGACTGGAAAGTGATAGCTGGAGAGTAAAAAACACATGAAGGCCCAGCCTTACAGTGTATCAATGTATTGCTCAGCAACCTCTAGCTAGAAATTGTTCCTGTGAATGAAACAATTCCACAGAATACATTCAAACAAGAGCAAGATACTTTTCTGGAGATAAAAATATGTGCTTCTATTACTGTGAATATTTATGACTCCCTCATTTTAAAGCTGGGGGGCTGTCACAATGAAATGAGTAGGATTCATAATGCCACCTATGCCATTACTACTTCTCTATGAGGATGCTTGAAGTAAGTGAGGACTTGTGTTTCCTATTGGAAAATTTGAGGAGGAAAAGATATAAAAATAGTCTCTCCTGTTTAAATAGAGATACTGAGTGGGGGAATCTGTTGCCAGGTATATTAGTGTGGGTCTTGAGTTTGCAGGTGCTGGACTGCCAGCTGAAGGGTCAATACTATATTTATGAGGGTGAATGTGCAAAATGTTACCAAAAAGACAAAGTTTATCAGCTTGCTGCTG
>NW_005054302.1:3728802-3790678 GCF_000277835.1 Geospiza fortis | reverse complement strand
CTGAGTAATAGAGAGAGGATAGTCAAAAGCACCATTAAGGAGATCATAACTTGAATAAATACAGTGTATACCTGCCAGCTGTAGCTGAGGTCTACTTTGTGATGCATATGACAAAGAGCTTGTGTTCCTCTTGCAAATAAACCAATGACCACTTATTCTGAAGGAAAACCATCAGTTGTCATCAATGGCTACAGAAATAGCACAATCCAAGAATGAATAGTGCCTAGATCTGATGTGGGAAGGACAGGGCCAGGACTTTTGATGGACTTTTGGAGGTCAACAAATAGAAGTTCCATTTTCAGATGTGATAGATTTCCCCTCCCCTTTTCCAGGCACCTAAATATCACTGGTTTGTCCTTAATTTCAAGTATTTTTCCAGATATATGTCCAGCTGTTTGTAAGATAACAAAACCAGTACAAGTACCAAATGTTTTTTGGATGTGGAGGTCATCCCAGTTTTGATATTGCACATTGTTCAAGGAACTTCACCAACACAGATTAGTTTTTTGAGCATGCAGTTATTCTTCATCAGAAGACAATGTATCACAGTTCGAGAAGGAATAGCCAGAGGTACTCAGTCACAAAAGTTGCTGGCATTTTTGGAAAAAATTGAACCCTCAAGGGGAAATGTGGTGAATTTTCAGGGGAGTGTTTATAAAAGGCTCCTAGACAAAATCAGAAGTTAAACACATGTTGAAATTTCTGCAAGTGTGCTTACTTGTTCATTTTTTGCAAACTGATGGGAAAGCATATATAAGATCAACCACAAATATCCCTTGACTGCTTACAGCTGCCCAGCTGGAGCACTGAAGATGTTGTCATTGCTCCCATTCTTCATACCTGAAGGGTTTTTTCACACATGCATATTCATATATATATTTGCATACAAACCCTGGCACCCACATTAAAGTCTCTTGGATCAGTATTTCTGTGGGGTTTTATTCTAGCTCTGTTTCTTTATATGTTTCTCTTGAGACACTTCAAAACATGTGCAAAAGGTAGCTGAAACCTCCATTATAATAAGGTGTGATTAGAACTGATGTAGGTTTTGTGCTGAAGATGGGTATTAATTTCCTTCATGGAGTATAGGATGCTTTTTTCTGTTTTTGTCCAAAAATTGGATGCTATGTGGAGATTGAACAACCTCAACAGAGTAGATGAAAGAGTTTAATCTGTTCCACTGGTGCTGAGGCTGTCCTGGTGTTTTGCCACTAGAATGCTGCATTCCAAAATATCTATGTCTAAATTAAATAAGATATGTATTATGTATGCTAAAGTAAGAAGTAGCTTGTGGATTTTTATGTATGTAGTTACATGAGTGACAGTTGAGGATAGGCTGTACAAGTTTTTAATCCTGAGGAAATCTTCAAATTACTGGGTTTTGGATATTTTGGAAGTGGTTTTTTTTTTTGTTTGTTTTTGTAATACATATTCCTTCTGAGTCTGGGAGAACAAACCAGTCTTTGGCAATCCAGCAATGAAACTATTTTATGATGAGTATCACCATAATTTTATTTTATTTGTAGACTTATTTAATTCATCTTTCTAGTGGAACTAAGTGCTATGACTTAAACAACACAGGCTTAATAATTTTATAATGCAAATTTTAATAACACTGATACATATCTGGTTGTCTTCTTCTAGGAGGGAGAATGTCATTAGGCTGTTGGAGTAGCTCAGTTATCTCATGCTTGGGAATTCTTTTCAGATGGATAATACAGATAAAAGACAGCAACTAGCAACTGTACTATCATCCTGATAGCCTGCTAGTAAATATCTGGGAATTATGGTTTCTACAAATGAAACTCAATGCAGGCATTGAGTTTTCTCTGAAAACATCTCTGATGTTTCATCTAAGTAGAGATAACCTCTTAAAATACTGTAGAGTCGACAAGTGGAAAAATAAATTCAGGAAATTAAGTAGTTTTACCTTCTTCTAGGAAAGGTTCTGTTAAAGCATTGTAGATTTTAGAGAGGGATTTTCCCAACCAGTACTGCACAGTGGACTGTTTGTGAAAGTATACTATTAAATGATAAGCTGATTAATTTTTAGATTTATATGAAAATACTACAGATACTGAGATAGCCTAAACACAGATATGTTAAGTTTTGTAGAGGTGCTTACATTCCAGTGATTCATAATCAATTAGGCTACTACCTGATATTTATAGCAATTCTTGTTGTTATTAGAAACAGCAAAAAATTATGTAGAAGCTGATGTGTGATATGAGGTGTTGCTGAGACTTAGTTAGAGTTGCTGGGCTTCTGTGGTGGATGGGCTGAGGAAGAGTTGGTGCACTGTCCCTGCCATGCTGAGCTGCTGTGTCCCCCTAGATAAAGGGAGTTGCCATCAACCCTTTAAGTATCTCTTCGTTCCTGATTTTTGGTCTCATTATTTTTTAAAGTGAGAGCTACAGAAACTGTTCACACACAGCTTTTTTAATAGTTTACATTAGCAACTATCTTTTTTAGAGGCACCGATACTTTTGAAAATAAAATGTACAGAATTTGGGCTCATGTACAGAAATTTTTGAAGACAGTATGAAATCACCCTTTTACACACCCTAGGATTTGTGCTTCACAGAGCTGGTATGTCCCTTTCAACAGCTCTTGATGGAGACCTGCCATGTTGAAGTAATTTGATCTTGCTACGTGCCTAGTTTGATTTTGCTCGTGACCACTTCTTCTGGCAGTGTTCCTCTTGAGATAAATTCTAACATTCATAATTCTAAATGTCAGTTTCCTTATGGCTTTCATTTAAAGCTTTATTTGGTGCTGAGTTGGGATATCCTGGCAAAAGGGGCAAGTGAAAAGCAGAACACATCTTAAATACTGCAAAATGCATGATCAGTAAAAATACTTGTTCACAATTGCAGGAGTCATGTTGTTACTGCAGGAGGATATTCCTTTCCTACAAACTGGGTTAGTAGAAAAGTGGAAGTGAATGTTGGAGGTATTTAGAGGTGCCTGGGCTATTCTGAGACACTCTGACGTCCTTAGTCTGCTACGGACAGAAGTTAGAATGAGACATTCCTGGCATCTCGTTGAGCCATGGCAGTGTTCTCCAGGGGACTCTGATGGCGCAGAGGCCATGGTTGTGGCCATGACTGTTCAGGCCTTGTCATCTGATTAAGTAGTCTGGTTTTAAATCTTTGAGCCACAGATGACTGTTCCAAACAAATTTTGTTACTGTAAAAGCTAAAATAATATTTTTTACTTATAGAAATGAATTAAGGTAAAAGGGACAGCATATTCAATACTGACAAGTCCCTTAGGAGATATTTAACAGGCTCCCTTGCTACAGAAGCTCCAAGTGAAGGCTTTTGGTTATGCTGAAGGAAAGCAAAGTTCTGCACCTCCTAGATAAACACACATGGAAGTGCTGGACAATTGGTTCTTGTGGTATTCCACTTGTGGAGGAGTCTCAGTGTAGATGTAGTTTCCAGTTAGTGCTTCTTGGATGTATCTCTTCTGAAATTACTAGACAGTTTTAACTTGTTAACCTGGATTTTGATATTTCTTACAGTGTTCTTGTAGCTGAGAAATGGAAAGGTATAACTATGCTTTGGAAGAGACTGTTTATCTTCCATTCCCTTTCTAGAGGGAGAACATTGATAGCATTCAAGTAATATAATTTAAAATTTCTGTACATGTACTGAGTCTTGAAATTTTTGTTTTTCTTTGTGGAGAGATAATTTGTAACATGGTAAAGAGAATCAAGTGAAATCCTGTGCATTGTTCGACAAGAGCGGTCCTTCCTAGATTTCCATTCTTCAGTGTTAATTCCACTGTTGTGTCTTTTTTTAAAGAGGTTTGATGGAGTTCTTAGAGCAAAGACAGCATTCAGTGGTGTAGATAAGGGGTGATGCAATTTAGTGTGCTGAGATTATGAGCACAAGGAGAAGAAAGCTTATAAAGATGCTTCTTACTAATGTGAAAGAATTATCAACCTGAAAAGATTTAAGAATAAGCAAAACATGAGTAACTGGATTGGAGTAGGAGGGAGGAGAATGAAAGGAGATAGTATCTAATATCAGGAAATACTAGGATAAACTGAAGTTGTATGAAGGTTGGATTAAATAATAATAAAAGGTTCCTGAGGTGAAGACAAGGAAGGAAGGGGGTATACACAACTTCTCATCTCACAGAAGAGGGTAGGGTCTACTTTAACTGTAATCCAAGCAGGACCCAGAATTTGGATACATTGCATCTGTTTTCCTAAAAATAATGTTTGTTATGAATCCAGAGACAGCAGGTGATAGCAGTATGGGTATGGAAGAGGTTTTGCATTCAAATCAGTACTGAGGGAGATGGAGCAGAAAAATCTGGATGGAACACTGTTCCAGAAATCTTCCCTCACATAGCTTGTGATG
Organism: Geospiza fortis; assembly: GCF_000277835.1. Taxonomy (NCBI): domain Eukaryota; kingdom Metazoa; phylum Chordata; class Aves; order Passeriformes; family Thraupidae; genus Geospiza; species Geospiza fortis. The sequence goes on along the minus strand of NW_005054302.1, from coordinate 3,786,305 downwards.
CTAAAGGCAGGTTGTTATTCTTCTCTAGAACAGGTAACAGTTGAAGTTATTACGAGATGAGAGAAAAGCAAGTTTTGAATATTACTTGAAGGACAAAGGTAGTTTAGTAAGGACAGGATTTCAGAGGTAAAAACCCAATTCTTTTAGGATGGAACAAGTACTTTTTATAAAATATATTAGTCCCTGTGGTAAAAAGGGACTGGTGTTGAGGACTCAGGATTATTTCTGGTTCAGCATTCCTTTTTACACAGCTACTTGATGTAGAAATGTACTGAACTACCTGTAATTCAGGTAGGTGCTGCTGGTAGAGTAAGACCATGTTCTTAGTAGCTTACTTGCACTGAGTCTGCAGTCAGTCAAGTGAAGCAGGGTTTTCTGCTGTGGGCAACTGTGCAGGGCTGAACCTGGCAGAGATCTTGCATCTGCCAAGAGAAAGGAAGCTCTCTTAACCTGGAACTTCCCTGAGGTGAAGGTTTTGAGGAACTGCCTGGGTGCTGTCCTGTCACCACTCTTCTCTTGTATGTGTTCAGATCATTTCTTTTTCTACCATTTATATGGGGAAGCAAAATTCAGGGCTCTTAAGAGATAGGTTTTGTGTTGGGTTTTGCTTGGAAGCCAGAATTCTAATAGCTTAATTAAAGATAAGTTAAGTTAGCAAATACTCACCTACTTGGTTTTTGTTTGCTTCAGATTTTGAGTTGGAGATACTTCTGCAAATGGTCCTTAGCGATCTTTCTGAGACAGCTTGTGGGATGGTGTTAGAGCTTTAATAATGACTGTAATTAATGGCTGGTGTAGCTTGAGCCAGATGACCTGTGCTTATAATTTCTTTGAAAGTAAGAGCTGTTTTCTCTCCAAGGCACTTTAAAGCAGTAGAGGTTTTTATCTCATCACACTGTAACTTGTGGGTCTGGTGTTGTAGCAGAAATCTTGAGGAACTTAGGATTTTACTCAGATTTCTTTGTTCAAAATGTTGGGACTGTCAGCTGTCTGTTTTAGGCAGTGCTTATAGTCATGAACCTGAAGTCCCCAGGGGAGTTAGGCTGAACAACCCCTCAGGATTTTAGTGTTTATATTACAGAGGTCAAACATTCAGTGCTTTTTGCATTGCTCGTTCACAGTGTGCTGTAAATCAAAGCCAACTTCATGGTCACATCTATAAGGCCAGCATGGGTATTACTGCTATGTTGATTCAGAATTTCTCTTGTGCAAGAGAAGACCAAATTGTTGGAGCTTAGAATCTGTTTTGCCAAAGTCAAATACTTTTATCCATACAAACAGTCTTGCTCTTTCAGCCGAAACCGTAGCATTGTAATAAAAATGTATATACTGGACTGCAGACTACCAAGGACCTAAGAAAGGCATTTCAGTTTCTCTTTCTTTGAAGTCACAAGATCTTGAAGCTAAACCAGTATTTCCCTGGCCCCATAGATTAAGTTACCTATTATAAACACATAGAAGAGTTTCAGGCAAATCTGTAGAATTTTGCTCATGATGTTGCAAAAGAAAGACTTTGTAAAGATTCTACTTTAGCAAGTTTCAGGATTCTAAGAATCTACTGTCAACATCCAGAGTTTTATAAAAAAGGGTTTTTTATCTTCTGTAGAGACCTCCTTCAGCAAGAAGCCCTGCAGTCAGCAATCTATAAAAAAACCCCATGTTTTCCAGGCATTTAGGTCTTAAGGGCTGGAATGTTTGACTTTTTTCCTTACTTAATGTTCACTGATAATTTTCCGTGAGTCACAGAGATGTGGAAGATGTTTGACTTTAGAGTGGAACATTTCTTACCTGATAACTTTTTAAAATAAAATAGCCACATTGTCTTTGACTTTACTTTCTGTAGTTCAGCAGCCAAGAAAGTGTTTATTTTTTCCATTCCTTTTTGAAAATTATTTAGCCAGATGGACATAGGTTGCCTGGTTGGTAGTAGAAGAGTGTTACTAAGTCTGTAGTTTTGAAAGTGTGATGCAGCATTGGGTGTCTCTTCTAAGAGACCACTGAAGAGGAGGATACATTGTGATGCTAAGATATCTCTGGAATTCTAAAGAGGTGGAAAGAATATGATGCTCCATGTAATAATGAGAGATACAGCCAGCAGGAAAAAATACTGGCAAGAAATTCTGCTTTTAATTGGTACTTTTAACTAATAGCTTACACACACTGCTATCTTTAGGATTGTTATTTCCTTCAAAGCAATATATTTAAAAGTCCAAATCATTTGCACTCTAAGGATGGTTTCTGGATATGGCACTTTCCATCTGTGCTAGTAATTTTTTTATTCTGTTGTTGAAGAACTTAAAAGAAAAAACCCAAAGAACAAACAAAAATAACAACCCAAACAAAACCACTTTAAACCAAATTACCTATAGTGTCTTATTTGTACAATATTCTATAAATGTCTTGTTTTGACATTACTAGCAAATTTAATTAGTTAGCAAAGCTTGTTGCATTACAAGTTTAAGTTCCTCAATAACCTTTTGTTTTTGGAAGATTCAGTTTGCTGCATCTTCCATTTGCATTCTTGTGCTTTTAGTGATCTAAAAATAGTATCTCAGTTTGACACGTATTAGTTCTGCCCTAATAGACAACAGCAGAAGTCACATAATTGAAATTACTGAATACATTATAGAATTTTAATATTCTGTATGGCAGAGGAAGTACAGCATGTATCTTACATACTGAGTTTCATAACTTACCACAAGTACAGAAGTCAGCATCTGTTAGATTATATGTACATCCTAGCAGAGTGGACACTTGGAAGACTTGAGTTCTCATCTTTGGTGGTGCTGTGATATTTGGTAGATCATAAAACCAGGTGCAGTTCCTTAGATTAAAGGTCTATGTAAATGTTATCTTGTCCCTCCAGTGTTTGATACAGAGAGTTACTTCATCTTCTCAGTCTGTTCTCTCCTGTAAAATTAGAACAATTACAGAGGTATACAGTATATTATTTAGGCATCAGCTGAATAGGTGCTGGATTTGAGGTCATTTAAATACAATATATTCTAAAAATAGCCTGTATAATAGCTACGGTATTTGTCTTTTAATGCATTTAATATGGTAGAATGTTTTTCTAATTTGCTTGAGGGAGGATCAGATTATGGAAGACTATAGCTGTCGTTATTGCAACCTTTAAAGTATGACTGCATAGTAAATGGAAAAAAAACCAAAAAACCCACCAAAAAAACCCCAGCAAAAGCCAAACCAACACAAAACAACCAACCAAAACCAAAATAACCAGCATCTCCACCCGACCCCAATGTGGAAAAAAAAAAATTAAAATATTAATTGTATATAAACTCTTCTCAGATTTCATGTGTAATTTCCTGTCATTGCATAACTCTCACTACTGACCATTGCTTGCTTACTGTTACATATTTTAAGAAATCCCTCAGTTCTGAGGTCATCTTGTACATATTAGTGTTCTTAAATATTAATGAGGTTTTTTAAGTGGTTTGTTGTATTAATATAAATAAAGGTAGTAATAAAATGTTAGTTGATCCATGAAGATAGGTATTTCTTTAGTAGATAGCATTGTCTGGATCTCTAGCATTTTGAGGATGTGTAACTAAGCAATGTAACTCCAAGTCAATACTTTTGCATGGGTCTATATTAAAAGAAAATGATGTATTTTTTTTCCTGACTTTGTATTCAGGAATTTGATAGAAAAAAATCAGCATAGGGTTTTGAAAAAGATGCAGGCATCACAGGAAACCATAGAGTTGTGTAGAAAAGGTATTTGGGTGAAAAATGTCTTGAAATATAGTCTTACTGTGCAACCTGAATTTGTCTGAAGCCCCAGTTGTTAGCTGTCGTTGAATTCATTTAATTTTCAATATTTAGCTCTTAACTGTGATATCTCTCTGTAAAAGTTACTTTGTTCCTAATGTTTAAAATCTGTTTCCAGGCTGCAAGCTGCTATATAAACAAGACTTTGCAAGACGGTTAGGACTGAGATGTGTTACTTGTAATTACTGCTCACAGCTGTGCAAAAAGGGAGCAACTAAGGAGCTTGATGGTGTAGTGAGAGATTTCTGCAGTGAAGAGTGCTGTAAAAAATTTCAGGACTGGTACTACAAGGCAAGTAACTCAGAATTTTTGACGAGAGCTCCACAATTAAAAAAACCAAAAATGCACATGTGAGGATATCTCAAGGACTGTGCAGCAAATATGGCTTACTTCAGCAAAGCATTTGCTATAGAATAAGCAAATGTATTAATTTCATAATTTCATTTTTTGTAGATCTTAGAGCAGCATTTCTATAATCTGATTTTATTGATTCGTTTGGCAAGGAAGTCTTGAGTTACAGAAAACAAAAAAATTAGTATGTGTATTGTTACTTTACAATTCCAATTTTTTCTCTGTTAATACCACATTTTTCTTGTCAAAACTTCTTTAATGTGTATTCAGAATGTTGAAAACGCTGTTAGTAGCAGCTGGATACCTTGAGTTCACCGATATTAGCAGAGTTTTTCTTGTTCCTGTTTTTGCCTCCTTTTTTGCCTTTTCCCTTCTCCCACAGTTTGAACTGCAGAGGCTTTGATTGTTCAGTATTTCGCAGTGGAAAGGATGCCAAAGGAAAAAGCAAGACCAAATGGATTTCTAATAACAGTTTAAATCAAACAGATAGCATCTATTTCTAAGTCTCTGGAAGCTTAACTGCCTTGTGAAGCACCAGCAAAGACTTCACAATAAGAGTTTTTTTGTTTACATTTTTTGAAAGGAAAATATGAAATTGGACTGGGTTTAACCTGCGATTAGTGCCATGGATAAAATATTTGATCTCTGGTGTGAACGTCCTGGAAGGCTACACTGATAATTTCAAAACAAGAACTACATTGTGGATGCAATTGCTAAAAAGACAGTACAAAATTCATCACCGTACCAAAACTCTGCACACAGCCTGGAAGGCAGTAACAAACTTGAAATGTTAGAGGGCTAGATACAAGTCCTGTAATTCAAGATGATCTACCTACCATAAAAGAACTGAATATGAAGATACATCTGATATTTTGGAATGTCTGGTTCCAGAAATGTTACAGCCACACACTGTAAATTCTTTATTTTGAGTAATGTATGTAGGGTCTTGTTAGACATTCCTAAAAGAAAACTTCTGAAGACAACAATGTGTTTCTTTTGTCTCACATGAAAATAGGGTGACAGAGCTTGGCTGCCAAGTTCTTAACTAAAATATTAACTTCATACAGTCATATTTAATCTATCTGTATGCCTTAAAACATGGGGTGTGAGATTAAATTTATCCCTCTGAAAAAAGTGCCTTCTGGTAGAGAACTTAAATCTCTGGTGTGCTTTAGAAATCTTTTGATGATTCAGCAAAGAATATAGTCTGGAGGTGTGCATACCAACCCTCTTAATGTACCTAAGCTTCTGTGGAAGCTTGTGCTGTGATTCAGCTTTGAGAACCACTTGAAAACTTGGGCTTCATATTATCCTGATTCATGGGATAAGGTAATAACTGGCCCATGAAGTCTGCATAAATGCTGTTGGTACTGTGTCACAGCAAAGTTAGATCTGATGTCATAAAAAGGCAATTTAAACAGATTTGCTGGTAACTTTTGATACTTGATAATGTTGATGTGTTAGATACTTTTAGGTTTTGAATGTTACAATTGCTAGTGTAACTAGGATTCCAATGAAGAATTGTTAATTGTAATTTTTTTCAAGTACTTCTTAAAGCCTTAATGCAATTGAATTTTGGTTAAAAAAGCTTGAGATTTATTACATGGGAAGGACATATAATAGGTTTTGGGAAATTGTGTCTTTTGCTAAAATTCTCTTTTTTATTTCTTTACATTCTTGCTGATAACTTCTCCCACTTTACAGAAGTCACTCCAGATACCTTAGATCTGGTAGTGCATTGTTAACTCAGTATTCTTACGTAGCCAAAATAGACAATGATCAAAACATGGGAAGACAGAATAGATGAGGACCATTCTCTGAATTTGTACTTTAGCTGTTTTGTCTGTTAGCTTCTTAAAAGAGTAGTTACATATGTATGAGCTTTGTCTCATTTATGCAATGTCCAGTGTTATTTTGGCGTTTCAATGAATGTATACATGAAGAGAAATAAGTAGCAATAACTCAGTAATGTTTTAACACCATCATTGTGTTCATTAAACAAGTGTTTGTCTCCATCTTCTTTGTCTACTTTTTTTTATGGACACATCTTTCTCATGTAGTATTATCTGGAAAACATTGTAACCTTTTAAAATAATCAAGTATTGTGGGAGCACTTCCATGAATGCCAAAATTCTCTTCTCAGAAAGCCCAAAGAAGTTAGCAATAGTAGAAGCACAACAACTTTTCTAGAAGTATTAAAAGTTCATTAGACTAACCTAGATAATAGTCCTTTAAACCTAATATGGGGCAGTGAAATATAAAAGAATACTTTTAGTCCTGATCATTTGTTGGACAAAAGCTGCAGTTGGTGCCAAGTTCTGAGGAAATTTCTACTCTTTGGGTTCCATGCACCTCTGAGACAAAAGGCAAAATTGTGGGTGTCTTGAGGTTAGCTCCCTAAGTTTTTAGAGCTCCTCCTGTAAACTTGCATGCAATGGTTTGGATACTAATCCAGAAAATGCCTGGGAAATGTCAGTAGAAATCTTTAGGTAGCCTGATGTTTGATGACAGTTTCAATCATTTGATGTTATATTAGAGCATTGAAATTACCTTGAAAAAGAGTATACAGTTCTGAGAACAGCACAGAAATCTGTTTCTTTAAACACACACTGAGACACATTGGTGACAGTAGTGCAGCTGAAGTACTGTCTGGTTCTCCACTGGAGCCTCACAGGTCATGCGAGGCCACAGTGGAGAATTGATTAGACTCAGCATGTGCAGTGATGGCTCAGTATTCAATGGGGGTCAGGTGTCTGCAGCAAAGAGGAAGTAGGAGGTGGGGAACTACTGAGGCAAAGAAAAGTCACTGTGGCTGGTGAGCTCAGCAGAGATTTTCAGCAGTGGTAAAATTTGACAGTGGAGCCAGCATTAATCAAAATGGTAAAGACAGCAAGACAGCCTTGTGGAATTTCTGTTGTCAGAATTCAGCCATTCTCTAGTTAGACATCTCAACCTCCAGTAAGTACTCTTCCCGAATAGCTGATCTTCTTTTATACTCACTCACTCTCAGGGAACAGCTTTTGCTTCCTATTTACTGCAATTGAAGCTGGAATAGACAGCTAAGATTAGATGAAGTTAATAGCAGTCCACACCATTGGAGAACCTTAGGAACAGGTGATGGAGGGATTAAAAATGTAAATAAAAGCCCCACATATGCAAATTTTATTCTTTAACCCAAATTTGGGGCAAACATTAGTGATTTATACTAATCACCATGCCCATTTGAACATGTTGAAGTAATGGGAAAAGAAATGTACCAAAAAGCAGTTAGGAGTAGCAAAGGACTTGTGCGGTGCAAGCACAGCGAGCAGAGATGGGCTTTTTAGAACACAGAGATAAGCAGACTTGAGGCAGGTATTTTGGAGATTCAGTTAGTATTTAGTGCCACTATCCCAGGTGAAAACAAATAAAAAGGGGAAGGAAGGAAATATCATAAATTGTCACAAAAATCTTTAATTCATTTTCACTTTCAATAAATTTGATGATCAGGGAAGTGGGTGAGCAGACAACAGGAAACTTCAGTGCATGGAACAGTGTATAACATTGACTGTAAACAGAATTATGGAAGCAGTAGAATTCAAGAGTAGTAAATGTAGAGATGAGAAGTGAAACATCACTATAAAAGAATCCCAGGTTTCCTGAGGAATAGTAATTTCCATGCAGAAGCAAACCAGGGGTTTTTTTTACCTAAATAATTTAGTAGAAGCCCAGGAGAGACAATAATATACTTTTTCAAAATGAAAAAGGAAACCGGGGGAGGGAGAGAACAGTTGCAGGAATGAGAAAGTCACAGAATAGTTGGGTTGGAAGGGACCTTTATGAGGCTTAGTAGTCCCAACACATCTGCAATGAGCAGGGACTTCTTCAATGAGATCAGGTTGCTTGGGGTCCCATCCCACCTGACCTTAAAAGTTTACCTATCTATAACCTCTCTGGGTAACATGTTCCAGTATTTCACCCTCATTCTGAAAAACTACTTTCTTCTATCTAGTCTAAGTTGACCTTTTTTTCTGTCTAATCTTAAGCTGACCCTCCAATTTTAAGCCATTTCTCCCTATCCTATCACGACAGGCCCTGCTGTAGGAAGGCTGTAGTTGCTGGATTTGACAAGATTTGACCCTTTTTTCTTTCTTTGAAGGAGAGAAAAATGAGCAGAAAGTGGTGCTTTGATAGTCAAGCAGCGTGCAGCAGGTCAGAATAGATGGGCTTTTCTGTACATGAGTCAGCTGTCATTCTTAATCAGTGTTAGGTGGGTTTGAGATTTAAATTTAGAGTGAATTATACCTTTTTTTTTCCTACTGGTATTTCAGTCTTTTGGTGGCTTTGGAAGTTGCGTCTGCCTTAAAGGTGTGAATTCACAGCTTTCCTGAACTGGTTAAATCTACAGTATTTTGGCAATATTCTATCTACTTCTACATTTTATCTTTTTCCTCATTCCCTTCTAAGAATAAAGCTTACTTGCTCTTTTGTCCTGCTGAGGTGATCTGCAGAAGGAAATGTGTATCAGCATCAGTGAAAAGTCCAAGTGACAAAATAAAAAAAAAATTGAGGGAGGATGGGGATGATGCAGTGCTGTAAGGCCTCTGACCTTGTGTGCCCTACAGGTGCATAAGCACTGCTGCTGCTACCTGCACAGAGAAGAGAAGTACCTGCTCTTCCAGGGCCACCTGATGCTTAGCGTGAGGTGATCTTGAAGCTGCAGCTTCAGTTGCTCCCAATTTAAGCTGGTTGTACTGTTAGAAAAGAGCGTCTCTATGTATCATCTTTAAATACTTGAAAATTTCAACTGAGAGCCCAATTTCTTACACTGCTAGGGGATGATATTACACTGTTCAAATACAGAGAAGAAACAAAACATTTAATTATTTTTAAAATTGGAACTAATTGGCCTGTTCATACTTTTTTGGAGTCACAAAAACTACAGTTGGACTTCGTTTTGTTTTGTTTCGTTTTGTTTTTTTAAGCCATCAGAGCCTCGTGCATAACTGCAATGTTGTGTATGGTTTTATGTATTAATGTTTTATGTTGCATATATAATAACTTCCCTCTTCCTCTGGCTCTATTATTAGGTTGACTTGCTTTGGATTCCTGAGCATCTTTAAAGTTTTTACTTTTTTAAGGTCTGCTTTAGGATAGAGGTTGCAAACAATACTGAGGCAAGCTGTAGTGCAAACAATTATTTGCTTACTGGAAGATGTGAAATTGAGGCTGCCACTGTTCAGAGAGTAATTTACAGTGTGGCAGGTGAAATGCAGTAGAATCTATTCTGGAGAAAAACATTGGCTTAGTGATGCCTCATTAAATTAACATGCAGGTTCATGAAAGATATATTACTTAAATGTTTGAGTTTCCAAGTTACATGCTAACTAAATTTTGGGGGAGCCCTCTTTTTTTGAGAGAAATTCTCGTTTGTAAATCATAGAGAAACTTGGATGAACCAAAGAACTGGAATTTAAAATTGTTGCCAAACTACTAAAATAATGGAAATATAAAGAACATTTATGCTGATTTGATACCTAGAGAAGTTATTCTTTTGGTGACTTTTTAAAAATTCTGATACTTTTTTAAAACAAACAAAAAAAAGCCTACCAGATCTTGGAAGTAGAAAAAATGGCTTGTGTTTGTCCTCAGTTCAATAGAGTCATTAAGGAGCCTAACAGTTTCTGCTCTTGTTTTGCAGAATGCTTCAATGAAATTAATTAAAATTTGATGCACAAAATTCATTTTTGATGACTCTTTAGAAGTGAGCAATTTTTTTTTCTTTTTACGTAGTGACAAATCTGACAAATTACTAAAGCAAAGCAGATTTATTCTGGGTGCTAACCCCCAGTAAACAGTTGAAAAGGAAGGGAGCTTAACTGTTGTTCATGAGTGAGACTTAACTGTATAGTGGTACTGAATCCTCAGTACTCTTAAAAACGTAGCCTTTTAAAATGTAGCAATAATTTTTCCCCAAGGCCTATTTAAAAATGTGAAATCTTCCTTTGCATTAAGGCTGTACGGTGTGACTGTTGTAAGTCGCAAGGAGCCCTGAAAGAGAAGGTGCAGTGGCGCGGCGAGATGAAGCATTTCTGCGATCAGCACTGCCTGCTCCGCTTCTACTGCCAGCAGAACGAGCCCAATCTGGCCACCCAGAAGGGACCTGAGAACCTGCACTATGGTAGGTGCTGCTTCAGGGCTACACAAGTGCCAAGCCAGAAGCTTCCTTTCAATGAAAAATTGAAAGCTGCATGAATTATTTATTTGTCGTAATAAATTGCGTTAGGTGTTATCTTTTTCTGTGTTATCATCAGAGCTGTTGTCAGCTGTTATCATTGAGCTGTTCTGGGTTAAGTGTAATTTTAGTGCTGTATCATCATAGGAAGAGAAAATGTTTTCCTCTTTTGTTGTGCTCCAGTTTGTCATTATTTGGTCTGTGGAAACATTTCTCAAAACGCCTTTTGGTCACAGAGAGCAGATGCACTAGGAATGAAAAAAAAAGAAATTAATTAAATGGAATGAAAGGAAAATAAGTGAAATGGAAATGAAAATACAATGAAAGTATCTAGATGGGAGGAATACATTGCTTTTTTTTCCTTTCTGTTGGCAGTAGCTACTGTGTAAATTTGCTCATGGGCACTGAATACATGTTTGTGTGGTTTAAATGGGAAGTCAGGCAAAGTTCAAATAAACCAGCTTTTAAATTAATGCAATTATACCAGCTCAGCTACTTTGTATAGCCATTTTCATACTTGAATGTTTTGGTGTTTACTTTTCTGAAAGAGGCTGTATTCACATCTGACTAGAGCATTGATTTATCATTTGCCTTTGTGTAAGGCTCAATACTGGAGTGTTGAGAGAGATCAGTAGGGAGATGTTCATGAGGGATAAGTCTTGTGTGCAGTTCTCACCTGCAGTATGGTACTAATCAGTTCTATTGATTTAATGTTATATTGGTGATAGGTGTTATCTTGAACTGCTTACTGAAATTTGCTTTGATTTTGAAAAAGGAAAAAAAAATTCTAAAAATGTTTCCTTGTACTTTCAGATCAGGGCTGTCAAACTCCCCGGACAAAAATGACAGTAAGTTCATATATTAAACACACTCTCATATCTAACTCTGTCTCTCTGAGTCTGTCTCTCTTTCTCTCTTTATATGTATATATATACACAAAACATAATTAGATGTACTTAAAATGTGCAATCCCAGTGAATTAGAGGGATGCTATTAAAAACCAAAAATCAGTGTCTTTAAATGATCCTAAGCTAAATTTATGAAGCTTTTTAGTCACTTTCACATCTGTAGGTGAACTAAAAATTTCAAATATTCATACTTTCTTTTCAATGTCTTCTGGGAAACTAAATCATCAACCATGTGTTTTACATCTATAGTGCATATAAATGTTGCTTAAAAGTTGATCAACACACTGTGTGTCTTATTCATGTGTTTAGACTAACTAGTGTATTTATTCAGTATAGAAAAGGAAGAGAATTTCACTGTCCAATTGGAATATTAAGGTGGTAGCTCAGCTTTAAAAAGCTGAAAATAAATCTTCGGTTCTTAAATTTTATCCTTCCCAAGAGAAGAATTCTCCCGGTGCTCAAGGTCTGATTGATTTTGTTACAGACTAGGGAAACAGAGCCTTTTGCAGGATCACTGTCTGGAAGGGTAGGGATCATCAGTGGAGCAGCAGCCTTCAGCATTCTGAGTTTCGGTTTTTCTCAGCTTGTCAAAAATATCACTATTAATATTATTTTCTGTTAGCTTAGTGGTTTTGTTTGAAACTTAGTTTTGATTTGTTTGTTGCATGGAAGGTCTGAGAGAATTGCCTTTTAAATGCAAATAGACATTAAAGGTAAATCTTAGATTTAAATGAAAAAGTGGAAGTTTTTGATGACAATATAAATACATTTATGAGAAACAGAAAATTGCTTAGGTAACTAGAGACATCAGACAAGCTAAGCTGTCATGTTAAAAACTTTTAGTATTTTATGTTTAATGATGTTAATTCAGTCATGTAAAGATCATGTCAAAGCTATGTGTGATACAGTATTTTTAAAATATATTTTAGGGAGTGTACGCCTGGTGGAGCATATTGCTGTTCTAGGGATTGGGCTTTCTTTCCCTATCTAAATGGACATATGGGGCTAGTCTTCTTATATATGACCAAATAAAACTGAGAGTTTGTTTCTCAAATCAGGTTCTAAAAGAGGTATTAGGGTACAAAAACCATGTCTGGAACAAGGGGGTTTTTTACCTCTTGACCATAAGGATGCAGTTTGAACATTCTGGGATGTTCCCAGGTTATTTATTGTCACTGTTGCAGAGCCAGCAGGGGGAGCTCGAAGCTCGTACTTTAGGTAATAAAAAGTGTTCAGAGAATTTTCATTCAGAAATAGTCATCTTTGGACTGTGGCCTAATTCAAGAAGATCTTGAGCCTAAAGTTTGTTCATGCTGCTCATAATGAACTCTTTTTACAGCTAAAATTATTTTTTATGTTATAAAATTGCTTAAATGGCACTTTCACTTAAAGAAGCTCGTTTAAAAAAGTGTTTAGGGTACCTTCAATTAAAAAAAAAAAGGGAAACGAGCCAGAAGTGCTAGCCCTCCTCTCATGATCCTGGGGCAATGGTAGCTCAGTACTAGGAATGTAGAATAGCTTGCAATTTTAGAATAGTAGTTGGTGCTGCTTTGTTGTGTTTCTGTGAGCTTCCTCTTCGGTATCTCATTTATGGAAAGTATCAGCTGATAAATTAAGTCAAGAACTTTTTGTTGGAATCTGTGTGGTGCAACAGCACCTTCTCTTATTTGCTTGTCTGCAGGGCTCAGCTCCACCACCTTCTCCAACACCTAACAGAGAAATGAAGAACAAGGCAGTTCTTTGCAAGCCTTTGACAATGACAAAAGCCACGTACTGTAAACCTCATATGCAGGCAAAATCTTGTCAGACAGGTAACTCCTGAACTGTGCTAGAACCAATTTCCTCATTGCAGCTTTTTCTTAACTATTACTGTCTTTTAACATATTCCAAATATTCTGATTTTTTTTCCTCACTAAATTGCAGGTGTAAAATATATTTAAATACCTGCAGTATTTGCCTTTTTCTTTTTTCTCTTAGTAGAAGATGAGTGGAAGAAAGAGTATGTCCCAGTGCCTATTCCTGTACCAGTCTACGTTCCGGTGCCTATGAACATGTACAGTCAAAATGTTCCTATTCCTACCACGGTTCCTGTTCCTGTAAGTGAGACTTCAGCTTCATTTTAAATTTGGCATCCTTCGCATGCATGTGTGGGACCACCTTGTGCTGCTGGTTGTTCTCCTCCTGGTCCATCTAGAGGATTGCAGGGTGCTGCAGGGCTATTTATTGAAAAAGCGTAGGATTCCCTGATTGTTCTTTAGGACCTGCCTGCCTGCTTCCATGGTGAACATCTTGTGCCACTGAGCTTTTTAGGAACAGTTCTGAGTGATACTTCTGCTTTTCCTGAATATGCTGGATAAGCCTTTAACAGCAAGATTTGTTATTGTAATAAGGAAGCTGTAAAGGTTGTGTTGGGAATGGATGGCAGAGTGGGATAAACAGCAGGAAAAAACAAGCCACTAAAACAAGATGCTGATTTGTCCAAACTGTTAGTCTGAGGTTACAATCAGACATGTTTGAAGTTCCAAAGACCCTTCTGTTCTTTCTTTGACCAGCTGTATTTTGTCTTTTTTTTTCCTGTGCCCTTTCTTGAAATCCCTTCTGTTCCTAGTTCCTTCATATTGGGTTTTTAACCTGTCAGCATTTTTTGTTAGCTCACACTAGAGCGACTTGTTTCTAATGTGTATCAACTCCTGTCTTTCAGAAGAGTATAGAATTTTTTTGGTTGTTGTTTGCTTTGTTGTGGCATTTTTTCTTTTCTAATTATCTCTGCCTCCCTGTCTGCACAGGTGCCAGTTCCAGTTTTTTTGCCCACTACTCTGGATAGCACTGAGAAAATCCTTGCAGCAATAGAAGAGCTGAGGGGAAAAGTGCCCTCAGATCCTCTGGAAGCTGAACTACTGAATTTGTCAGGGGTGGTACCTGAACATGTTGGAAAAGCTGAAGCTTCTGATGTGGCCAGTGAGTTTCCTGATGAGTTTTTGACTGTTTGGAGTGCTGGGGGATGTGTGTGACTAGAAGGATTTGGCTTGGTTTTTTATTTTAGGGAAAATTTGAGTACACAGTGCTGTCATTGAGGTCTTATATGAAGTTGTATTGTACTTTAATGTCAGATGGCAGCTAAGTACCACACAGCCACTTGCTTAATCACCTCATGCCTGATGGGGAAGAGACTCAGGAAAAAAAGTAAACCTTGTGAATCAAGAACAGTTTAGTAATTGAAACAAAATAAAATATAATACTAACTATGCTAGTAAATACAATTAAAATAGGGGAGAGAGAGGAATAAAACACAAGAAATCTAAGTGATGCACCATGCAGGTGCTCCCCACCCACTGACCCAGCCTGTTCCTGAGCAGCAATTGGTGGTTCCCAGCCAACTCCCCCCAGTTATATACTGAGCACTGTGTGGTGTGGGATACCCCTTTGGACACTTCAGCTCAACTGTTCTGGACATGCTTCCTCTCAGCTTCTTGAGCACTCTGGCAAAACATGGGAAACTGAAAAAGCCCATGATTTAGAGTAAGCGCTATTGGGCACAACCAACACATTATTCTCATAATAAAAATGTATATCTGAAGATCAAAAAGTTCCACATACTTTGTAGTTTTAGTTTCTCAGGGCCCATGTCTCTTTGCTCTTCTTTCCTGGCTCTGCTTGCCCAAATCTTCAAGTCTTTCCTGTGTCTTTCCAGAAGTATTTGCCTTCACTTTGATGAAATTTTGAAGGTTTTTTCCAAGCTCTTTCATCAGATTTCTGAAAGGTTGTTGACAAATTACATACACTTACACTTTGTGCCTCGTTATGTGGGAGGCCAGTGGAGCTGCAGTCCTGGGAGGCTTACTGCATTCTGATCTATTGCCATTCTTCTACTAAAACTGCACATTTCTGGTAGCGCTGCAAGGTTGTCATTTTCAGTTTCTTGCTCTCTTTTGTGAAGTACAGCTAGCTAAATGAGCAGATGTATGGGATCAGAGCTTGCTCACTTACAGAGGACTGAATTTGGAGCAATCAGTATTTGCCAGAAGTTGGAGAGAGTTCAAGCTTTGTTTCTCCCTGCCTGCATGCCTTATTTGAGAAACAGATCCTGCAGAAGCAGACTTGAAAGTCTGTTCTGTTGTGACAGGATCAGGTAGGAAAATAGACAGTTAGTTTTGTCAAGATTGTTTGAGTTCTGGGATTGGTTGATATGATCCAGGTTCACCAGTGTTTGATCTTCTATACATGTGCTTTGATGACTCACCTTCATGGAGAAGAACAATGGGCTAGTAAGTAAGTATGTTGTTTGTTTGAAGGAAATCAGGTTGGAAAAGTAAATGTGAGATCCCAAGAACAAGAAAATGTAGGATGGTAATGAGCAGAACAATCAGTTTTAGAACAACTCAGCTTCTAAAGTTGTAGATCTGCTACATTTGGCTAATCCATGTGTTGGTTAAAATAATGAATTTTTTTCCTTTTGTTTTAAACAGGTGTGATAGTTGACTCCAATCTCCTAAACTCAGAGTCACGGACAAGCTTGCCTGATGTTCCATATGAGCCAGACCTTGATATTGAAATAGACTTTCCAAGAGGTAATTCTTCTGTGATTTTAATAAATACTGTGACACTCTGGGCAGCCCTTGTACCTTGTTTAATCATCCTTTCAGAGAAGCTTTATTTGATTGTAGGATCCGCCTAACTGACTGTTAGGTAAAACTTTGCTATGCCTTTGGGGGCATGGATGGGAGACTTCTGAATTAGTTCTTCCATCTTTCTAAATACAGCATTTGAAACAATGCAAAGGAAAGGAGAAGTTAACCATTCACAAAGAACTTGGGTGTATTATTTGTTTTGAGCATGGATTTAGGAGAGTTGTTTTGAAGGCTCAAGAACTCAGGTGGCATGTGTCATGGAAAACATAATGAATGCATTCTTCAATTTCCAGGTATTTTCATGATTTAGAGAAATTACTAAAGAGTCAACTTCCCACTCAAGTTTGTTAGAAAATTGGCATGCAAGTTGGCATGCTGCACACCACCTGTGTTACCTTTTAATATCTGGGTAATGTCCATATCTGCATTTGAAGCAGTGGTATTATTTGAATTGGCAGGAAAAAATCACTGCTTTGGGACCTTTCTTGAAAGAAACTCTTGATGCTATCTAGTACAATTTCTACCACTCTATGGAATGCAGGGAACAGTGTCTGTTTCCTTACACCATACCCCAGTCAATCCAAGATCCAAGAAAGGTTCTGGCTGTAGTTACTGTCCCTCTTTCAGAGTTTCTGTTGGACACATGACTCTCATACCTCAGCTGGGCAGGTTCTGCAGGAGCTGACAGGCTCCTTTTGTGCTGAAGACTACTTCTGTCTGCAGTAGATGTCCAGTTTTCTCTATGCCTAATTTAAAGAGAAGGCCTGGGGGTTAGGCTGACCTTAATCTTGGGAAGTTTACTAGTTTTTTAACCCTCTTTTTAAGTGAAGCTGGGTACATGAGAGAGAAGAACCACAGAAGAAAAGAAATAAGCAAGTTGGAGTAGTAAGTAGCAGCAGTCTGTAAGAGGCATTGGTTACACTCAAGTGTGGTCTGAGATAAGATTCTTTGTGGTATCAGGAAAAGGATTGCTTTTGAGTCTGGGGCAGAGTTCTGAAATCTCTGCATGTAAGTGCTATTTCATCTGCTCCAGTTGGAAAGCTGTCTTGAGAAATAAGGTGGTGAAATCAGATTATCAGAAGAGCATTCAATTTTGAGTGAAAACATTTTTTAATGGCTAAATGAGGGATGAACCATCTTCAATAAAGTAAATAAAGGTGGGACTTCCAACACTACCTCCATTCATATGTTGTCTCATTCCTCCCTGAAATAGAGTCCTCAATCCTACCCCTCAATTGTTAAATAAACAGTATTTTGAGGTATTGCCATACATCTGCTTACCAAACTTAACTGTGTTATCCATCATGAGCTAGACCTCCACCACTTGTATAAATATAGACTAAAACCAGTTTCACTGAAGGAGTTTGCCTTCTGGTTCTTAATGTTTTAAACTAAGTGTAATGTGCTACAAGAAATAACAAAACATGTATAGAAATCATCTAAATACATGAACAAAACTACATCTACTAAGTTAATTTGTATTTTTTCCAGTCATAGCTGCTCATTCTCACCATACCTAAGAATTTTTGATACCAAAGACAGCCTGGACAGAAAACATTATGTAAGAGTCTACAGTAAGAAATTCTGCTTTAGCAACTTCAGATCACACTTGAAATGTTGAGCATTGTGTACTCTGAAACCTACTTAGAAATAAACTATTTGACAGCTTTGTTTTACAATTTGACAGCTTTGTCTTAGTTTGAATATAAAAATAGGTTTGTTTCCTCTTACCAAAATCCAGTATTTGGTTGTGTTTATTTGTGTGCCTTTGTGGACACCATATGTTAAGGCACACCAATATAGGGAATTGGTTTTTTTCAAAGCAATATTATTTAAAAGACACTTAGAAATAAGTTTCTGTTAATGTATTTTCAGCAACTGAGGAGCTGGATACAGAAAATGAGTTTTTGTTACCTCCTGTTTTTGGTGAAGAATATGAGGAACAGCCAAGGCCTCGGTCCAAAAAGAAGGTAATTTTTTCATGGTATTAAAAATATCAAGAAAAGCACAAAAATTTATGTAGGAAAAAATATCCTTTTTTTAGTTCTGATAATGATTTACAGCATGTTACTGTCGACTCATACCTAATCTCCTATCCTTCTGACATAAATTGATATATTTCAAGTAATAAAATTATTTCAGTGGTATGTCTGTTGCAGATAGCTGTTAGATTTGATAGGAGTGGGATTTGTAAGTTCTGATCCTGTTTTTGCTTCATGGTGGCAGAACTGTTGATGGAATGTGCCACTGTGTATATACCTACTGTATTCTTAGCAATGCTGTTTTACCTTCTGCTTTGAACAAAGGGGTCTTGGTTTAATTTGATAGTAAGATGGAAAAACATTGGCATTACCATGGTTTATAATGGGAGCCATACCATATAAAAGAGTTTAAAAAATTTTTTTTATTTGCTTGTAATTTTCCCAGATTTTATTTTTAGCCAATCTTAGTTTAGACATTGGATTCAAATTAGCCATAGTCTTTTATTTAGAAGGACACTACCAAGAAATAGTTTCCTATGCCTAGCACAAAGCTGAAACGGTTTTGTTCCGATAACTGCAGTAGATATTGCAGCTTTAAAAAAAGCAGCCAACTTCTCCTAAATCTTTCTAATAATAAATGGGTCTTTCTAGTATCAAATCTGCAGTAAAAAATATTTAAAAAATAATGGTAAAAAAATATTTCTAAAAAAATAGCTTTTGCTATTATGCACTGGACATTATCACATATGCACTGCTGGGCATGCTTTAATCTGGAACCAGTGCTGCCTTTTCCATTGGCAAAGGGTTCATTTGAGGAGTCAGCCCTTGTGACACAGATTTGTCACATCTTCAACTCCCTGTGCATGGACACGCTGAAGTTGTGTGAGTGCACTGGGGTTCAGTGTGCCCTTTGGCCTGCAGCTGGCTGTGCCAGGTGCTGTGTCCCTGCTGGTGGCCCTGCTGGTGGCCCTGCTGGTGGCCTTACCCTCTGTGTTGCCGTGGCAGGGTGTGAAGAGGAAAGCCGTGTCAGAGTACCAGGCGCACGATGACAGCTCCGAGAACTCCGAGTGCAGCTTTCCCTTCAAATACGCCTACGGGGTGAATGCCTGGAAGCACTGGGTAAAGTCCCGCCACCTAGACCAAGAGCTTCCAGAGCTAGAGGAGCTCAAATCAAGTAAGTATTGCCAAAAGTCTGCCATCCACATTCTGACCTGCTAGGGAAAATTGCTGTACTTGTCTGATTCTCAGCTGGAATTTTTGATCAAGTTTTTCTCATGTCCTTAATATGTCCCGCATGACTGAGATTATTTTACCACACAATTGCCAAACGCTTTTTCTTCTAGTTTTTCCTGTTTGGTTCAAAATGCTGGGTCTCACGCTTCTCATGAAAGCTAGGACAGCACCTTCTTGGCTATTCTGATTTTCTGTGACCATTTTAATTTTTTGTTTGCATCCTATTTTTCCTCATATTCTAACTCACTACAGGTCTCACACTGTTTTTGGGCTTCTAAATGGCAAGGGAGGGACATCCTCCTACTCTTTGTCCTGTAAGGAGATCTTCCTCTGAGGCTGGCATTACCTGGCTGTGGAGCTCTGGCACAAGGTGGCCTTTGATCCCCTGGAGCCATGCTGCTCTTTCTGCAGCTCTCCTCTCTGTACACATTTGTACTGTGGGGGAGAAGGGGAATTGCTGCTACTCCTGCTGTTCTTCAGCTCCCACATGCATCTCAGCACCCTTGTGTTGTGCTCTTGGGTCTTTGGAAACTGCTGTTTCCCCTGAAGGTGCCCCTCTACACCACTGGCTTCACTTCAGCATCTTGGGCTGCCTCTGTGTCACCCTGAGCTGTGCATGACAGTACATTTGTTAGCAGGTGTTACTGCATTTGGTTAACTAGACTTTACTGTGGGAGCCTTGATTGTTTAATACAGACGTAACATTTTAACTGCTTAGTACATTTTAGTCTCATTCATTGGTTAATGGAGAGGACATCAAGCCAGATTCCCAGTTTCCAGTCAAAAAGTACCCCATCCCACCTTCACTGTGTGACAATTCTGTTGTATAATGTAGCATTTCTTCTCTATTTTACAGTAAAGTCTGTGAAATTAAAGGAAGATCTATTATCACATACTTCAGCTGAGTTAAACTATGGGTTGACACATTTTGTCAATGAAATTCGAAGGCCTAATGGAGAGAACTATGCACCTGACAGCATCTATTATCTGTGTCTTGGAATTCAGGAGGTTAGTAGAGGCTGTAGAAATGGGAAATGGAGCTGCTGATTTGACTGTAACCCATTTCAGTAGAAGAGTGGAGATAACATGGATTTACTGGTTAGGAGCTACCCTTAATACATGGCTGTGATCAGGTTGCTGTGTAATCACCTTGTAGAGAGCTGTCTGTGTAGGAAATGAGTTTGCAGACCCATCCTGAAAGCTCAAACACACATTGGTATATTTTAATAATTTTAAGCTTCTTGCTGGGTTAAAGCAAGTAATTAACCCAGTCAAAAACTACATAGTCTTCTCAAATGCTGTGCTTCATTTTGTTTGCTAAAGATGTCCAATGTAAAACCAGAATGAAACCAGGCATGATCTCTTTGACTAATTCAGTTCCTTAGCATATAGAGGAAACAACCTAAATTAAGTGTCATTTGGGGAGACTCTGATTTGCTGAGTATTGTAGACTGTGGCCAGGCAGGGTAGAGTGCAGGAAACTCTGCTATGTTGACTATGACTGTCCTACACACAGCAAGATGGGAAGGAGTCAGGTGGGATGTCGTGGATGTGAAGGCAGTAACCTATTGCTAAGTAATTAGAGAAGCTGTTCCACAGCTGATCTTTTAAGCAGGGAGGGCTGTCTTAATTTTTGCTACATGAGGCAAAACATAGGCAAAATAAGCAGCGTTCAGAGCTGAGAGCACAGAAAATTTCATTCAAGGTAAAAGGTAATAGAAGATGTGTATGATGTGGAAAGCAAGCTGCTCATGGCGTTTGGAGTTCTACTTAAACTGTTCCATACTTGAAGCAGAGGAATTGAATCAAATAACGATTTTTAAAATTGAAATATTTTAAAAATAAGTCGTAAAATAGTAATTTTCCTGTGTTGCTAGTATGCAAAAATAAAGAGTTAGTTGCTACCTTTGTCTCATTGTTGAAACTTGAGAAGCAAACATTGATTTTAGTCAGTGGCTTTTTAGTCAATATTGCTACAAGGTGTGTTTCAAATTCAGCTAGCTTTCTGCTTCTGCACTTGCATGATACACTGTCTCTGTACCTTTCTGTTGAATTGAAAATACTCATCTTAAGCAGATAAACAGTACACAGAGGGAAGTATGTGTTTATAAAATGGAGCTCAAACAATATTTTTTTAATCTTTCTCTTTGTACCTTTGACCCTGTCTATTTTGTCAGTCATGAAAGCTAGTTGTGTATAAAAAATCTTTTTTTCAGCTCTTCAGAATCGGAGTTTGTGTGCCAGCCACAATTATCATGAGGCCTAATACACATACACAATCCTGGAACATTAGTGGAGCAACATGTGGTCATTTTACTGTAATTTCACTGCTTTTACTTTGTGTCCAGTATTTCATTCAGGCAGTGTAAACAGCCCTGATTTGCTGGCCAGACCAGTAGGAAGATGTGCTGTGTTCTGATGAGTTTGCATTTCACAAAGGCAGACAGCAAGTGAGGGACAGAAACATGAGCTGTGAAGGGCTGCAGCCATCATCTGTGTGGAATGGCAAATATCTGGGGACAAATATTACCACCCTTCTGAAGAAACACATTTCAGCAAGCTAGTGGTACCCTAAATGCAATGCAGTTGTCACATGCACAATAAAACTCCATTGCCTTCTAGAATTTGCTTAGTCCTTTCCACCTGACAACCCCCACCCTGAAAGAGAAAAAATTGTCTGCTACTGCATAAAAGTTATTGGCTTTGTTGAACTTGGAAGCTGCTCAGAGGAGATGAAATGATGCCATTGCCATTTAAGGACTCAGTTGGGCCAAAGATCATTAATATTTTGCTATTTTAGAGTAAATTTCTCTTCAAAGGAAGAGGATGTAGGAACCATAGGCTAGTAAAAAAGCACATTCCCCTTCCACCAGCATGACTGCACTCACTGTGGCTAAATACTCTGTTTGGAGCTTTTCCTCATGGATAGAATGTGGTTTGAGCCCAGGAATCTTCAAGTCCTAAGTTGGTTGTTTTCTTTTTTAAGTTTGTAAAACAGCGTTTTCCTAAAGGAAGCGCTGTAAAATCTGTTCCAGGAAACCGGTCCCTGAGTGAGATGGTGCAGTTTCTCAGTTCAGGTTAATTTGCAGCTGAAATTGTTCTGCTTTCAGAGGTTAACTTGCAGCTGAAATTGTTCTGCTTTCAGACAGAAGTGGTTCAGTAATGGTTTTGATAACTCTAAAGTAGTGATCCTGAAGGCCATCACACTTAGAAATAAAGGCTGCTGCATGGTCAGGCAGGCATCTAGTGGAGACGGTTCATCTAGAGGAAAGTGTTAACCCGCAGAGCTCCTTTGTTGCATCATGGCCTTCATTTTTTGTCCCTAATTGGGATTATTGGGATTTGGTTTGGGGTTTTTTCTTGGTTTTTTTTGTATATCTGGTAATGGGGTTGTTTGGGCAGGCTGATAGAGTTTGGCAGATGTTTGTCTGAAGGTCAGGCAAACAAAATCGCTATGCACAGTGATTCAGCCTGTTCTCCTCCACTGCGGGATTCAGAGGCACATCCAGTTCCTTCCCATGCACTGCAGTTACAGTAGAGCTCATCTCAGGTGGGAATGGCTTGTGCTCATGCTGCCCCTGTAGGGTTGTAGAGCAGCAGGGCACAGTGGTTTGGGAATGAAGGTTTGCAGGTTTGGGTGGTAGGCTGGAGTCTGTCCGGCTGCACAACATCATCCTTCTATAGACCCTCTGGTGCCAGTGCTCAGGGGAGCTTCAGACTTCAGCTAAGGATGCCGGGGTTTAGTCAACACTTACTCTGAACCAGGAAGAAGTATTTTGAGTTGAGTTCTCACAGGCACGTGTGTGGATTGGTTTTGAACCAGTTTTCAGTCTTCATTTTCACTGCCGCTGTTCAGTGTGAGTGTTTAATGCAAACCAGAAAAAAATACGTGGTGGAAAAATGTGCCAGGGAGTGGAAGGGTGAATGCCATGAAGCTTACAGTGAGCTGTATTATCTGGCTTACAATTGCTTTGTGAAATCAAAACTGGTGTACATAGAAACAAGCACATATGAGGGAATATTGTGCTTTGAGGAGTTTGTTAAGCTTATCATATAAAATAGTTATCTGAATGAAAATGTTGTTGAAAACCTGTAGGAAGTGTATTCATTAATTTGCCCCTATTATAAAATAAAGTGCAAAGATAAGAAGGCTAGGAGGTACTGAACCATAATCACCTATCAGTGTTGTAGTTAATGTGATTTCAAGCATGGGTACAGAAATAGGTGTCATTTCCAGAAGCAAATGCGTTTTTTGTCTGTCACTTTTATTGTATTCACTAACAGGCATGTTCTTGCAAAGATAATGCTGAAGTGGAAAATTTAAGAAGCCAGAATGTCTTAGAAATGTCTCAGAGATGATAATGTCAAACAGTAGTCCTCAGCCATTAATTCTTGGTAAAGGTTCAAAAGAATTTTTGTCTGTAAGGTCAAGAGGGGTAAGATAATTAGATTACAGAATAGGCCAGTGCCTTGCACCATCCTATGATCTTTCTTGTATTGCTGTATATTATTACCACAAATATATGAGTGGGTGTTTTTCTCCCACTTTTGTATTGAAGATACAGTACTGTTACTGTTACTGTCTGGAGTTCACATTTAAAATGGCAGATTCTTGCTAAATGTGGGTTGGTTTTTGGTATTTTTGAAGGCATAGGTGTAGGAAAAGATAAATTAGTAGTTTGTGGTTTCGGGTTTTTTTAATGACTCCCCATTCACTGATACAATGTTGCACACAGGAAATCTTGGAGGAAAATATTAGTTGTAATTAAACTATTTCATTTCTAACTGGATTCATATCCAGTTAGAAATTTACAACATATAATTATATTGGAAGCAACTGTTACCTGTTAGATATTGGAAAGGTGGCATAGCTTTATTTTTAGATACTGCTTTTCAGTACATTTGCAGTTATGAAAAAAAGAAAACCCTGTAGCAAAGGAATTGTTCTAATCTAGAATTGTAAATACTGTGTCTCTCTCTTTTCTGTAGTATTTATATAGGAGTAATCGGAAAGACAACATATTTATTGATCCAATCTACCAGACGTTTGAACAGGAATTAAATAAAATTCTTCGAAGCTGGCAGCCAAGCATACTTCCAGATGGTAATTTTCTTTTTGGTCATGTATGTTTTTCATCTCTTAAAACCTATGTATTCTTAAGCATGCATATATATGTATATATATATGTTATACATTGCAATATCAGTTGATGAAGAATTACAGATTTGTCTTCTAAGATTTAATTTAAAACTCTACTTGTTTTTATTTGTCTTGTTTCTGGGTAATCCCTGCTACAAGAGTTGTTTTTGGCGCTGACTTAAAATTGACTATCCATCTTTAGGAGAGAAAGTTTAAAAAAAGCTTTTTGACCTGTAGTTTTTACCTGAGCTGAACTTATTTTTTTGCCCATTTTTTCCCCAGATGGAAGCAGGCAGGCAGGCACTGCACTATGTGTAGGTAGGGCTAACAATTGACATATTGTAGAATTTCTCACCTGGATTAGGAGGAGTCTTGCCGGGAGTCTTCTGCTCAGAAGGATCATTTTTGTTCATGGGGAAAGCAGATTTTTCCCAGCAGACCAGTATTGGTGCTGGACTGCAGAATCAGCTGTTCTTCCATCTTTTTCACAATCCTCACTTGAGTGAAGGCTTGTCCTTGCCAGACCCCTTCCTTTCTTTTTTCAATATTGGCTTCTCTCAGTACAGCCCAGAGAGCCTCTGTGTTGGGCCCTTCCTGAAACCTGTTATGGTCCAGGAATGCTTTCCAAGTGAGATACCCATTAGTAATAAGAAGGAAGAAGGTACAATGTTTGGAGGCCTTAACCTGAGCAGAATAAAATGAACTCAAAAACATGCCTTTTATGACAGAATTAAGGTTACTCCATTGAACATTATTTCTGTGAAATAGCATGACAGAGCTGCATGTCAGAAATTGTTGTAACTAAACAGAAATGTGTTCTCTCTGAAATTGCCTGTACTGAGATTTCCCATTGACTGTCTCAGTGAGTGTCTTTAATAGGTGGCTTTGGGGAGTGTGGACATGGAAATAAATAAGTTTATCAGCAACTTCTGTCATGATCATTTTGTTGCATTTCACAAAAACTTGATTTTTTTTTTTTACCTTGATATTCATGGGCTAATCCATTGTATTTTCTCTACTCTTCTTTCTTTCCAAGGATCAATATTCTCTCGAGTTGAAGAAGATTACCTTTGGAGGATTAAACAGCTAGGATCACATTCACCTGTTGCTCTTTTGAATACTCTGTTCTACTTTAACACTAAATATTTTGGCCTGAAAACAGTGGAGCAGCATTTAAGACTTTCTTTTGGCACTGTTTTTAGACAGTGGAAGAAAAATCCTCTAACAATGGAAAGCAAAGCTTGTCTTCGATATCAAGTGTCTTCCCTGTGCAGAGCTGATAATGAAGGTACTAAGGCAGTTCAAAATTAGTATTGCAGGAGCATCCACATGGCACTGGTGAGGGACATCTGGGCACTTGGCCAGGAGCCAGAGCTCTGCCTTTGCATACAAAGTCTAGCAGCTCTCAGCTCCGAGAACTCTAATTGGAGTGTGTCGTCCATGGGGACTGCAGGGTCTCTGAGTTAATTTGAGCCCACTGGTCTCCATGTGAAATGCTGTGACTTTCCTGTGGTTGTGGGTGGCATTTCCAGTTTGCAGATTTGCACAGTTGTGGTAACCACCTTGTGGTACTTGGTGGGTTGCTTATGGGGAATTTTACTGAAAAATGTAAAATAACTTCAAGTTTTAGCTCAGATGTTGTTGATTTTCTTCTTAAAGATAAAATTGCTACTGGAAAAAGGAAACATGAAGATGATGTGCCAGTATTTGAACAAATTGAAAACACATCTGATCCAGCTAGATGCCCTGTGAAAATGTTTGAGTGCTATCTGTCTAAAAGGTAAGTGTGATACACGCTAATACAGACAGGGTCTAGAGTAAATCAGGTCCAGAAAGGAACTGTTTTGATGCAGCATGAAATGTGCTCCAGCAAAGGGAATGGATTGAAATCTTCTGATAAGTACCTAAATGAAATCTCCACTTCTGTATCTGGATATTAAGTGTGGGAGCAGTGGAGTACTTCAGTGTTAATTGTCAAGGGCTCCATCAGGGAATTACAATACAATTCAATTTTCTTACCTGGGAATACCAAGTATCTCTGCAGAGAATTGCCAGCAAGGGTCTGGTGGGTTTTGACACTGAAGGTTTTGTTTGTGAGGTCCCCATCTCTTCACTAAGAATTGGGTTAAGACAACAGATTTGCTTCATTATGAGCTATCAGGCATCTGAAATGTAGATGCTTTTGAGGTACCCAGTGTGGAAGCATGTTTAAAATATTTTGTAGTAGGAAAATGACTACCGGCATTAACCCAGTATTTAGAACTAGCTTGTTTCCATCCAGTCTCTACAATTAATTGTGCAGGAAGGAAGGAAGCAGAATTTATTACATTAAAAAAAAGCTTAGGCAACTCTTAGGAAAATTAATTTACTAGCTAAGTGTTTTGGAAGCTTGAAAACAAGATTTCTTGGAAAGTACTTTTCCTTAACTGTGACAGCCATTCAAGTGATTGATTTTAATGTTTTGTATAACTCTAAGGGAAATTCGGGCAAGTGATACCAAAGAAATAAAATCACCTGGTGTATACAGGACTATAAATTATGAGACTCAATGTGTATTAGGAAACAGCATCGTGGTCTGAAAGCTGAGGAAGGAGCTCACACCCAGCATCACCCAGAAGTACAAGCATGTGATGTTATAGAGAGAAACAAGTAAAGAGGAGCTTGTGGTCTGTTAATGCAACCACCTCTTTTTCAAAAACTCCATTGATCCTGGTTGTTGCAGGGACATTTTGCCTTCACTTGCTCTACTTTCATGGTTTGGAGAGGATTTGTCATTAAAAAGTCCAAGTTGGATTTTTGGACTAAGTTACACAGTCACTGGGGAAGAGACCACATAATTTTTTTTTCTTTATGAGGAACATCTTAACTTTGGGGAAAAGAATGCTCTTAAACCCATTTGGAGCATCAGTTATGATGTGGTTTCAAGCCATGCTGTCTTGCAGATGTTGGTCACCATTGTTAACTAAAGCAGCAGACTGTTTCTCCTGGTTCTGCTTCTTAATTATGTTGAAATAATTGTAATGGAATACTTAACACTGTAAAAACTGTTGTAAAATTTTAGGTAATGCCAGCTGTTTGAAATATACTTGGCAACCAGTGGACAGCTGTAGCTGAAATTTCAGGATGTTTTCATTCACAGCTATGAAGGACTGTATTATTGTCTCATTATAGTCTCAAACTGCACTTGGGTGGGTTTAGGTTGGACATTAGAGAGGAATTTCTCCACAGAAAGGGTAATTAGATGTGGGAATAGGCTGCCCAGGGAGGTGCTGGAGGTGCTTAAGGAAAGACTGGATGTGGCATTCAGTGCCGTGGTCTGGTTGACATGGAGGTGTTGGACCACAGATTGGACTCTATGATCCCAGAAGTCTTTTCCAACCTAATTGATTCTCTGATTCTGTGATTGCTTGTTCCTATACAAGTACTGTTGTTTCAAGCAAGTAGTAAGGAGGTTAAAATATTTAAATTAGTAGACTATTTTAAACAACCATATTTTACTCCTTATCTGACTCTTAATCTGATTTACATGAGAGCAAAACAATCTGACAATCACACCAGGAGGTGAAGAGCAACACCTGAAATCTTATCAGCCAATTTGGGAAGGTGAGCTGGTGAAAATCCTTATTTTTACAGAAGAAACCTGAAATACAGTGGACTCCTGAAGTCTGCAGTGTTTGTGAAGGAGGGAGCTTGAGTCATCATGTGCTCATCCAGCATTGAAAATTCTTTTCTGAGACTTGCCTAAATGGATGAACTGCTAGGATTTCCTGAAAGGAGTCTTCTCTAGTGTCTTAAAGGATGTTTATGAGCTGCATGTAATTCCATAATATAGCAGCCAAGGAATTAAGGGATTAAGATTTATAACAACCAACCTTTTAAATAAAACAGGAGGAGGAGGGATTTTAGCTGCTTACACTTCTGTGCGTCTCAGAACTACCATCCTTGGCTTTTCAAGGGAACCCCAGGCTTTACATTCAGAGGTAGCCACATCAGCCAACAATTGTGTGAGCAATTGGTGTAATTAGTGTTTGGCCTCTTTGCAAATCATGGAAAGCACTTTCTGGTTTAGCAAGACCTGGATATGCAGGTTTTTGAAGAGTCTGTGATCTCTTGCATGCTTGCTGAGTCCCAGGCATGTGGGACTCTGCAGATGTGGGGCTGGCTGGGTTTGGGCCAGACCAGGCATGGCTCCTTCTATCAACAAGACCACATTTCTTCACATTATTCTTTTCGTTATGGTCGGTTTGGGTTTTTTTTTTTTGGTAACTTGCCTAGGTACAGTTAGAATTTTGTTTGTGCAAGATTTTGGAGCTGCTAACATTCTGTTTTGTCCTGTGAGGCTGTGTTTCTAACCCCCTGTGTTTTCCTTCTGGTAGCCCACAGAATCTGAACCAGAGGACAGACATGTTCTATCTGCAGCCAGAGTGCTCCGTGTCGGCAGAGAGCCCCATCTGGTACACTGCCACCTCACTGGACCGCAACACTTTGGAAAATATGCTCGTACGGGTTCTTTTAGTAAAAGATATTTATGATAAAGACAATTATGAACTGGATGAAGACATAGATTAAAACAAACTTCCAAAAACTGTCAAGACAACAAACAGCATTAGATATAGTCATGCTGCTAGACCTTTACTATGGAAAACATTTCAAGTTTACCCTTTGTTTTATGAGTTTTGTAGCAGTGTGTACCCTCACCCGGGTATTACCATGTAAATAGTTTGTGAGTGAAAGTCTCCATTATTCTGCGTAGTGGTTTTAGGATACATAACAAACACATTTCAGATTCTTTTTTTATTATTTATTTGATTAGGTATGTTTGTAACTTTTTACATTGCAAAATATGAATGAGAATGTGCCATGTGTAATTTTTTTTCCCCTCGTAGTAAGATACATCCATGTTGCACAACTCTGCTGTTGGAAGCTCCCTTGGAGGAGGCTCTTTTAATGGCTTCTGAAACCAGATGGTTGTGTATGGGTAGCACTACTAAAATTTAGAACTTGCTGTGTCTTTCGGAATTTTTAAATAAATTGTAAACTAATAGGTTTTTTACTTTTTAGTTACTGAAGCCTTATAAGGTTATGTAGAGAGATTCCATCTTATGTACCAAAAATAGACAAAAGAGAATGCTGTCAATATTGATGTACTGTAATGTGAATCTATTCTGGTGAAAACGCTTTTTTGTTGCCCTTATTAAAACCTTAGTGTCCTTTCGTTATTTGTGACTCTCTCTCAATTGCCCCTACAAATAAAATATATATGTAAAAATAAGTGAATATAAGCTTAGAGCATGTGGTCATCAAGACACGTATTTTGTAGAAAGGAAAACTAAAACCAAAAGCCCCTCAAAAAAAAAAAAGGAAAAAAAAGGTAAAAAAAGAGATGTCTGATGACAATGCTGTATAATCCTTTTTTCATCTTTACTTTTCCAATCATAAATGCCAGTACCTCATATTAATGTAAATTTGTCCTTTGTAGCCTTATAGAAAGGGGTTCTATGCCATATTACATGAAGTAATATGGTATGCTAAATTTTTAACTTGTTTGTCCTTGCATTGCTGTATTTAAATACAGTCAATACTTGACTATGGGTGGAAAGATTCTTTTAACTAATGCCTCCATTCAAAAGCCATATGAGATGTGAAGTTGCAACAAGTCGAAAGATGATTTTTCTTGAAGAAAAATCCTTTCATTTGCTCTATATCCTTGTGCTTACTTTACTTAAGTAGTCTGATATCCAGATACATGTTTAACTGCTTAAGTTCTATTACTTGCTCTTATTTAACTAATACAAACAATATGGTGGTTTAAGCAATGACTTTGCTGTTGTACTGAAAAAAATGTAGTAGAGTATTCTACTATAAAGTACTCATAAGCTTAAGTCTCTCCTAAATGGCATTAATTATCTGTTGAGAGGAATCATCTACTAAAGGAGAAACTTTCTATGTATATATATATATTACCACCTGAGGATTTATTTCTTGCAAGGGCTGCATGGCTTTTTCATTTTCCTTAGCTTAAAAGAATGCACATAAGGATGCATCTTTCTATATAGATAAATAAAGCTTCAGTTGCTTTGTTTTGTTAAACAAGTTCATTTAAATTTGTGCTATTCTGGTGTGTCTGTGAGTATGTATTAATTTTAGATATACCACTATTTCAAATGGACATGGAAATGTACATGTTTAATTTTTCATTTCTTTCTGGTGGCATTAACCTTCCTGTGAAATCAAGAAACACAACACAGCACCAGTGAGTAGATCACCAACAGCTTCAATGCACCTTTCCCTTTGTGAGTGAATACTTAAGAACTTTGTTCATTAACACCTGGTTTTTTTCAAACAGCAGCCGTAGAATATGCCCATGATACATAAAAGGGATGAAATCAGGAACTGGAGTCACTGTTTTGTTCTGGTCTCTCCTGCTTTTTTAACACTGACTTGACTGTAAGTTAAATTTACATATGGGGATGATTACTAATTACCTGTGCTAAATGAAATCTGAAATATTTCATTTAAATGTAACTTTTTAAGTGTTTTGATAAGTAGCAGTAAGGATCACTTGCAGCCCCTTCTCTATAGTTCAGACTTCAGGGACTTCAGCAGAGGCTTCAATTGCTCCCTGATTATAACTGTATTTAATGTCAAACACACTTTTGTAAAACTGCAAACCTTTAATGTGAAACTGAAAGTTAAGTATATGTGTTGAGTGTTTTGTCTTCAGCAAGGGTTTTAAATTCTTGTTCTTATAATGAGATTACAGCTATTTCTTTAATGGTAAGGTCAGTCTTTAGTATGGCATGTTGAACAATCTCTAGGTACTTTCAGCACCAGGAGGAAATAATGCTTCCTAAATTTTATCAGAAACCACATTATTGTTGTAAAATTCCTTCCATTTTCTACCCAAGATTCATCTGCCATCAGTAAAAATATCCAAGTTGGGTTTTGAAATAGACATTTTTACATATAGATCCATGTTGGAAATGTAAAGATGGTTGTTAAGAAAATAACTTTTATTCCAGAAGATGGAGCTATTCCATCATCAGCAATAATGTTTTTTGAGTGGTTCATGTGTTCAGATTGAACGTTGTAAACTGCAGAGGTATTGCAGTCAAGTCTGCATCGTGCTTCGATGTATGCATTTTTTTCCTAAATTTGAATGGTGATGAGAAATGCAATAAAATACTTTAGTTCTGGAAAAATAAAGATATGCAATTTTATAGTAATTAGGAGTTCAGGGCAAAGCCTTTTTTTTTTCTTTTGGCAGAACTGTCAGCAGCTGGAGTAGAATAAGGTTGATGTCAAGGAATTATATGCTGTGCAGGACAAAATACAATGCTCTGTTCTACATAGGCACACAGCTTTCAGGTGGTGATGTGTCTAAGAAACCTGCCCTCACTTTCCTCCTTAAGAGGGTTTGAAGTGGCACCCTGGCTGTTGAGGGATCCCTGTGAGCTCTGGCAGAGATCAGCTGAGAAATGCAGTGTGGGGACTACGCCCCTCTGTCCACACACAGCCCTGCACTCCAGTCCTGGCGGGGTTTTCTTAACTTCTCCAGTTGTGCCAACATTTAACAGCTCTGCCAACGTGTGCTCTGCATCTCCTTGCTGTCAGATCAAATTTTAAACAATTCCCAGGTGAAGTAGTGGCCTTAAGACACTAAGAAAGTTAGACAGCAGCAGTAAGAAAATCACATAGAAAATATAGTTCAGTGTGAGAAACAGTGAAAAATTCATGTAATTATCAGAAAATAATTTTATTTTGATAGTCATCTTTTTTATCTGTGACTGTGTTCAGTCAATGGGAATCATGCAGCTTTTTGTAATTGGGGAACTAAGCATAAATTACAGCAGTTGATTTTTATTGAACAAAAGGTTGTGGTTGTGAAATAATTTCAGTGTTTACAATATTAATTACCTTGAAAGTACTCACAGTGGGACTCTGCAGTGCAACAAAATTTATTTTCTTAGTATCTGTGACTCTGTCCTACGAGAGGCTGTGTAAATAGATGGGGAACACAAGAGAGGTGGTCCATAAACCTTGCAGTCCCACAAGGAAGGTGGTGTGTGAGATGGAAGAGACAAAGACATGAGTAGTGATAGGAAATCTATCCCATACCCATTTTTGCTGACCTTTTTTATTATATAGGAGGGGGTTTTTCTGTTCCACTTTCCCATTTTGTCTGTTACAGTTAGGAACGGCAATTGAATATTTTAATTTCCATTTTTTTTAAACATCCGCTCTTCGGTTCATTGCACTCATGTTGTGCATTATGTAATACACATTATGTGCAAGACCGTGGCAGAGTAAGTGGAGTGGGAGTTTAAATTACTGAGATTTAAGAGGGTGTTTGGCCATCACAGGTGAAATGAGTCTCTGGATTATAATACCAAAGGTCAATTATGTTTTGGAAGCATTGAAGTGTTGAAACCCAAAAGCCTCAGCACACGAGCCACAGCACTTGGGACCTGCATGTGATGGGACCTGGCCTTTGAAACTCAGGCTGGTGTTTGGGTCTGTGACACAGGGAAACAGGACAGAAAAGGGTGACTGTGTCCACTTTGAACTACCAGAGTTTAAAAGTTGCAGGTTTAAGATGTACTTTCTGATGAGGCCTTTTGAGCTTCTGACACCTGGTACAACTTCCTGCATAACCTGGCTCAAAGCTTTTCAGCCATTGCTGCACACATGGTGGATGTGGAAAAGAGGTAGGTATGTAAAAGGGTTTAGTCTGGTGAGCTTTATTTTTGGGAAATTGATGTGTTGGTGTTTCCAAATATATATCTGGAAAATTGTTTCTTTATGGAATAAAGCTACTGATACAGCAGTCATGAATGACACATTTGCAATTGCATAATATGAGTAGGGAAGAATGCAGTTAACACTCTATTGTGTCCCAGGTACTGGTGAGGTATTCCAGCACTTCTACTGATTGTTTCATTACATGTTTTTCTATCTCCAGTGTGCTTCCCTGCCCACTCCCCCCCCCCTCCTTTATTTGGGTTTGGTTTGATTTGGTTTGGTTTTGTTTTGCTTGATGTGTGAAATTAAAGAAGAAAATCTCTGAAGATAACAGAGTTCTTGGAAAAATCCTTCCAAGGACACCATCAGCCATTTCCTCTGTGGCTGGCAGGAGGATGTGAGAGGTGGCTGCTGGCAAGGAGCCACAGAGTAGCCCTCTTGTTTGTCACAGCTAGGAAGAGCTATGACATGAGTGCCCAGACTCTGCTGATCCCCTCATGAAGCATGGTTTTACCTGGGCAAACCAGTGTCCGTGGCAGTTCTGGAAACACTTCTGAGCAGAGCAATTCCTGCAGATGTTCACAAAAACCAAATAGAGAAAGAAAATGAGAAGATCAAACTGAACTTTGATTTCTTACTCAACTACTTTTTCAAATCCCAGCGATGTGAGTATGAATGAGGCATGAACATGATCTGAGTTTTGCTTTCTCTGAGATGTGGCATTTCCTGGAGAGGTGGCCTGTGGCACTTGGTGAGGGCCATTCCTGGCTGCCACCCTGCCTTGGGGCAGGGGACGATATCAAGGCAGCAGCAAAGCTGCTGTTCACCTTCCTGACGTAAGAGCTGAAAGCTTCCTAGAATTGTTAAATCTTTACTTGGCCCAAATTACTGACAGTTTGGCAGAAGTACAGACACTGAAAATGTGTGTCCCTCTGTCACTGGGTGCCTATAGCTGTGCAGGAGGTGAAAGCTTTGGAAGGCAAAGCCCATGGATGCCAAGCTGGAGAGGCAGTAGGTTGGACTTGAAAGGTCTGGAAAGAGCAAAACCTAACATTAAACCAGTTTCTTCTTTGAGTTACGCCCTATGAGTTATCCTGGTTTCAGTTTGTATATTAAAAAAAAAAATTAAAATTTTGTTTTGGTGGCTAGGTCTTTGCCCAAGCAGGAGCAGGCTGCTTTGGTTTCTCTCAGAAGAACTTCTCAAGGATGGGTCTTCTGCCCACTACA
The DNA here is from genome assembly GCF_000277835.1 of Geospiza fortis. Lineage (NCBI taxonomy): Eukaryota > Metazoa > Chordata > Aves > Passeriformes > Thraupidae > Geospiza > Geospiza fortis. The sequence continues at coordinate 3,752,091 of NW_005054302.1, read as the reverse complement.
AGGAGAGTTGGGGTTATTAGCCTCTTCTTCTTTTCTTTATGTATTTGTTGATTTATTTATTGAAATAATTGTTCCTGATTCACAGTCACAGAAGAGGGAAGTGTTCAAAGCATTAGTGGGTTGTGTCATGTACAATGTGCTTAGGTACTTATAAGTACCAACTTTATTTTGTTTTTATACTAAAATTCTGGTTCATAAAACATGCAACCTCTGTGTTCTTTTAGGCACAGGAATAGAAACATCTTTGTCATCTGTGTAATTTAAACTGCTGACATTTCACGTGTGCCAAAACACTGGAAATGCTTTACCAGTTTAAAATACAAACAATTATTTTATTTCTTAGTATGTTAGCTGAATAAGTCATGAAGATTGCTTCCAGTCATGAAGGTTATTTCTGCTTTCAGCGTGCATTATACAGTATGTGTATTGTATAATGTACAAGGCAATATGTGCAGTATTTGCATTTCTAGTCTTTAGTTAATGTTTTTTAAAATATCCTACTTGGAAGTGAAGAGAGAGCTTTTCAGCTCAGGATAAATCTGTGTCACTAAGACAAAGGAAGGGGCTCACCATCATTACAAAATCATCAGCCTCGGTACCTCTGGAAAAAACTAATTCCAAAAATCTTCCCTCCTCATTATATCTTAAAATATCATCTGTTTGTCTTTTCTCCAGCCCCATATGTGACATCCACGTTAGTATGCAATAACTATTGTGGTAATAAAAAGAATAAATAGAGGAAGATTTATAATCTGATTTCTGTTAACTTAAGAAATAAAGCTTTTTTTGTTCCTTTTTTTCCCCCTCTGATGAATTCTGGCTGTGTATCAGTGACCAACAGTTATTAAAGGTGAAAGTTGTAAAACACAGTAAGTAAGAAAAGACCAGTTTGAAAGAGGACAGGAGGAAGAGCAGTCTTTGTCCCTAATGTCAGCTGACAGAGCTGAAAAGGCCTTTGAATTCCCTACCAGTGTGTCCACTCAGTTCAGGCTGGTTGGAGGATAGGAGCCCTTTAGCACCTTTAGCAGTGGACAGACTTATTCATATACATGTTCCTGTATCTTGGACAGGTCCCACTGAAGCAGACATCTCTGAGAACCTTCAGGCAGAAAGTATTTCTTATAACAAAATTCCACCTCATCCCCAGAGGTGGTGTCCAACATGTATTTTGGAGTATTTTGAAAAAGTGTCCTCACCCTCAAGGGAAAACATTCTTATCTTTATCCTTGGTGTCTCTTCAAGATACAATGTGGTTTCTTCTCCAGCTTCAAGTGGAGAATCCCCCAGAGAGGAGGAGGCTCAAAGTAACTCCTGACATCCACTGAATCTCTGGAGCCACAGGCCAGTGGTGAGTTAAGTCTCAGTTTGTTGCCAGAACAAGAGAGAATCGTGTGCAACAGCAGGGATGGTGCTAATAATGCTGAGGTCATGAGTTTGATCTTTGTATGGGCCATTCACTTAAGAGCTGGACTCCATGATCCTTGTGGGTCCCTTCCAGCTCAGAATATTCTGTGATTCTGAAATTCCTTGGTGGCTCTGCAGTCAGTTTAACAAGGGGCCAGATTTAATCTGCAGTTGCTGAACTTACTAAGGACCTGAGCACAGAAAAGGTGTGGAAAGGATTTTCAGGAGCAAGGCTGAACAATTTGGACTGCTTGAGCTCGGTAGGGAGGAAGTGAATAGCAAGAGATGTTAGAACAAACTGTTGAGCAAAAGAAATAAAAATCAACAAGAAGAGCAATGCCTCCTTCACAGTATTTTGTTACTGTGCAGAAATCCATTGGGAGGGAATCTCAGAGAGGAAGAACACTAGTAAGTCTCCTACGTAAGGGTGGATGTATTTTTGCATCAGAATTTGCACCATCACAGAAATTTTGTATAGTTTCTTTTTCTTTTTTAAATGCGTGGGTCCCTTAGTTAGTTAGTTAGTTAGTTAGTTAGTTTGTTTGTTTGTTTGTTTGTTTGCTTGTTGTTTGAAGCAAATATTCTGCCTCCTACTCCTTCAGCAGCATCTTGGGACAGATATCTGCAGGGCAGGGAGAAGCAGGTGAGCAAAAAGAGCCTCAGGGAAACAAGATAGTCTATGAGTTGTTTTGTGCTCTGCCTTCCCAAAGGCACAATTGTTACCAGCATAAGGAAGGAGGTTCCTGAGTTAAGGGGGAGTTGTGTCTTGCTGCTGTCCTCTTCTGAGATGAAAATTACCAGGAGGAAGAAGATTTCTCAGTGCTGTTGTCATCCTCCACATACTAGAGATGCACCAATGGGGGCTGCATTTGGTCTGGTGGAGGAGGCTGGGGGCTGAGGTGCTGCTACTGATGCCAGATGTGCCTGTCCTGGGAAACACCAGCCCAGTTTAGCGTTTGCTCTGGTGTTTGGCTGCTCCTGTTCCTTCTCACTAGCAGAGTCATTCCCATGTCCTGCTGGAAATGTCCTGGTCCCAAGGGGTGAAGCAGTGGCAGCTGCACCAGTCATGCCTGAGAGCTCCTGATCTCCATGCCTCTGGCAGAACCCTGCTAGCTCCCCTAACTGTGGTGCTCCTGGCACACCCCAGGAGTGCATGGGAGGGACAGGGAATTTGGCATAAGCTGCTCATTTGAATGCAGCTCTGCAAACTCTGCTGCAACCTGGTTTTGTGTGATTCTCAACTTCCCAGAGGGAAAAAGCATTCAGCTTCCCAAATACTATCTTTTGGAAAATGCGGATACCAGGGAGAGTCCTAGCAAACCTTTAAGGGCTGGGGTTGCTTCTCCTTTGAAAAGGTTTTGAAGATGAGCATTTACAGCCCATAATTTCTGGTTCGTGACAGTCATTGCTGAACTGTTGCCAGAGGAATCAATAGATCCAAACTTCCTGTTTCAGGAAGGTAACCAACACAGGAATGAAGGCCTTTGAAACAGCTTTACTGGCTCTGGAAATTGAGACCATGTCTGTAGCAAGTCATGGTTTGGACTCTGTAAAAGGTCCTGTTGTTTCTCTGTCTGGGGTTAAGAAAGGTGAAGAATTGCCAGGGTCAAAGGAAGGACTTAACCCAGGATGCCCAGCAAGGTCCCTGGTAATTGGGTCCAGTTGAAGAAAACCCAAAGTTTTCATCAGGACAATATTTCAACTTCTGAGAAAAACCTTATTTAGGTACAGCAGGGAAATCAGGCACAGAAAACCAATCTTTTCATGCATTTTCAGCCTGTGAGCAACTGGGTTTGTATCCATCTCTGGGGTCCTCAGCACAGGAAAGGCATGGACCTGTTGAAGCAAATCCAGAGGAGAAGTACAAAGATGCTCAGGGCTGGACCACTTCTCCTTTGAGGAAAGACAGAGACCTGAGGTTGTTCAGCCTGGAGAAGAGAAGGCTCTTAAGGAGGGTGTAAGGAAGCTTATTAGAAAGATGGAAACAAAAATTTTTAGTGATAGGACAAGGAGAAAGTTTTTAATTTAAGAGAGGATAGATTCAGACTAGATATAAGGAAGACATTTTTTTACTATGAGGGTGGTGAAACACTGGGACAGGTTACCCAGAGAGATGGTTGATAGCTCATTGCTGAAAAGATTCACAGTCAGTTTAGGTGGGGCTCTGACCAGACTATTCCATGGTTCTGTGATTCTAAGCAGTTTCTCCCACCAGGATCACAATTGTTAGTGAGCACGTATAGTGAATTCTGAGCACGTATAACACACCTGAGACAAATCAACTTTTTTCTTTTAACAAAAAATAGTATTTTCAAACTAAGCATTTTGTGTAAAAATTACATTTTTCCCCAATGCCAAACAGCATTTCATAAATACAAAAATGCTGCATGTCTTCTAGCCTTTCCAAGTTGTGTCACCTGCTGCTGAGAGGTGCTGACCCAGTGGTGGCTGCAGGAGCGGAGAGCACTGACAATGGCTTCCATGAGCTTTGTACATAGATCTGCAGGCATAGCACAGTGATTCTATTTCTCAGTTACAGTAAGAATTAAATCAGCTTTTTTTCCTGTAATAGGGAACATTAACACTGTTTGACTGCTGTAGTCACTGCTAGGTTTGACTTCCATATGTCTCGAGTTAGAAGTTTGTCTGTCATCTTCACAGAAGAAACTATATATATCAGCAGACAGGTAGCTTATAGAATGCTACTCCATAATTTGTAGTAATTTTCATCATAATTTTCAGTTGTTCAGTTGTTCAGTGTTCCAAGTGCTGTAAAAGGATCTCACTGGCAGTGCCAGCCGAGTTAGCTGGTGGTGCATGAGGCAAGGCAGAGCACAGTGCAGCCATTGCTGTTTCTCACTGAGGCAAAAAAGCATTAAAAGACAAATGATATATCAGAGCTTTTAGTAAAATATATGCTCTTCCAACAGAAGACAATTGTTTGAAGTTTTTTTGACAGAGCTGGTGTTGCTGACAAGACCAGAGCCTTTTTATGCCATTGTGTGAGGTGTCTGGGCCGGTCACGTGGGCGCCTGCACGGCCAGCGCCCAACAAAGCCCACAGCACATCCCTGACACCCCTCACAATGAAAGCTTGGTGTAACCACATTTTTGTTAACTCTCTGGAAACTCAGGAACATGGACAATGCAGCTCCCAGAGAGTTTCATATTAAAGGGAAATGAGATGTAATAATTACGTAGTGCTGTTAACAAGCAAAAGATTTCAAGAAAAAAAAAAATCAATTTCGTTTAAGAATGATGGGGACAATAATGATCTAATTTCAACCCTGTTACTTTCCTGAACTTTATTTTCAGTGCTGCTGCTTTCCAGGCACATCGATGAGCTATGATAAAGCAGGACAAGTCAAAGCCAGTGTAAATTCAAACAAAAATATGTTATTAAAAAGCAGTAGGAGGGTGGTGGGAATTTTACACTGCAAGTTTTTCTTTCTAATTTGACAGACAAGAGAGAAATGAAGTGAGGCAGCAGAGCACTGCAGCAGGCCTGCAGCCACCCCCAGCCACAGCTGTGGAGGAAGACTGAACCAAGCAGCAGTGATTCCATCACTGAATCCCTCAGCATGGAAGGAGAGGTGTTGGGAGCCCAACACCTCCAAGTCCACTTGGAGTCTACTGGGTGCATGGAGATCACTCCACCTAACGTGCACACCCAGCAGCCTAATGGACCAGGTTATAGTCATGAAGCCAATACATATTCTCTAAATTTCTATTACATATTCATTACATTTCCTGAATACATCCATATATGCTAATTATGTCTGTGGAGTTATTTGGATACGAGTAGGGGTCCCTTGAGGGTCTTTGGTAGTTGTTTGGGAACATCCCATCCCCTAAATCTCCTTTTCATGGTTCCAGATCTTGTAATGAATCTTTTCTCCTTAAGAGTATCTCAAATATGTGGTCAGGTCATGATGTACTTTTCTTATCATTTTTTGCTTTGGCATAATATCTTTGTTTTCAAAACGAAGTCATCTGGCAGTACATATTAATCACTGATATAGGTAAATAAGGAAGCTGTAACTGGCACAGGACTTATTAGTCACAGATGTAGGGAGTTAATACAAAGCCACATTAATCTCTGGCATTTGTACTAAGCACTATATGGTACAAAAATAAGCATTAACCACGGATATAGGGATCAAACGCTATTGTGCTAAAGTTAAGAGAATTGTCCAACATCTTCCCCCACTGCTGCAGAGACTCCTTTTTAAAGAAATATAACTTGTTTGGTACCACTGTCATGGAGGGTTGTTAAAGGATTATTCCTGTGTAGATGGCCATATCTCATCTGGTTGTTGTCACAGCCCAAATGAACTTGAGTTTCCTCAGCTGGCTGCACTGTGGCTTTCCTGTATGGCTGTGAGCAAACAAAATCAAAACCAGAAAACCAAAGTAACAAAACTCCTCTTGGTCACCTGGCTGCTACAGAGGATGAGGAGGTTGGATAGGACAGTAAGTAACTCCCTGTAAGTGCTGGAAATGATCATTTAACTATTTAACTATTACTTCTGCTGAATAAATGCTGATTCAGTGGTAAAACAGCACCAGTGGGAGATGGATTCTGGAAGAAACAGCAGATCTCTGTGGTGGCCAGCAAAAGGATCTGGGTTTGGTGGGCAGGTTCCTTTCCCACGGGAAGGGAACCTCTGCTAGTGGCAGGAATGGTCACATTGATTCCCACAGCAGACCCTGTTCACTTGCTGCCCTAAGTATGCTCCATGGCCCAGGTGGGACAGCAGCTCTGACTGCCCAAAGGGACTGGATCCAGGCAGGAGGAGAGCTGAGGTGAAAGAGAACTGTGGAAACTATGCAAAGGCAGCATAACATCAGCCACGCTGGAAGATTAAAAGAGATCCACCATAAGGCAGTCCTGAAAAATGAACTTTGGAAGATATAATGAAGAATATGTTAAACAATGAGAAATAAAGTCCCTGGCAGGATAACCAGTCTCTGCAAAAATGAGCAGAGAAGATTTTGTTTAAATTTGAAAACCTGAGCAATGTTCCCCATGGGAGATGTAAAATACTTTGGACTGTGAGATGTCTCATGTGGTTTTTCTGTGTACAAAGGGAGTTTGTACACAACATTTTTTGAGGGCTATGAGAGATTCAGGGAAAGCCCAAACCTCCCTTGCTTTTGCCAAGTGAAAAAGAGGCCACTAGGACAGACTATCTCTTTATCACAGAAGAAAACATGAGCAATTGGGAGAGAAGCAATAGGCTGTGGAGTGGGGTTTTAAAATGAGGAAACTGAGGTGCTGTGATTCAGATTGATTGGGATTTTTTTCTCTCAGGAAGGGGAACTGCCATTTGGTGGACACTGGCCATCACTGAGCCCCTGAATTTCAGCAAAGCTGGAGAAGATTTCGTTCAGAAGATGAATTAAATTGGCTGAGCCAGAGGTGTGGCTCAGAGAGGTGCAGATGGAGGCCCAGAAGCAGGGTACAAGGGCAGGGGAATGTTTGCTGCCTCACCACTGTGCCCCACCATGTACTCAGCCTACAGCTTTCATTCAGACCTGCTGCTGTAAGGCTATTCTAAATATGCTAAATAATTAAAAAAAAATAAAAAAAAAAGAAGAGAAAATCCCCAGCCCTGAGGCACCAGGAAAACAGTGCCCCAAGCCAGCCCCATCTCAAGCAGGTTTGGCATGGAGAGGTGGGTGGCAGAGCCCATAGCAAATCACTGTAGACATGACAAATAATGATAACTAAGTAGCAGAGAAGCAGAAATGTCCAAGCGAAATCTCAAGCTGGGATCTCTTTTGAGCTTGGGCTTCCTCACCGTATTTCCATCTGGAAGCTCTTGGTGCAACACAAGGCAAACAGGCTGTGGCACCAATCCCGTGGGCTCGAGGTGAAACCCTCCTTCCCTGTCCCGCAGCAGGGAGAGCTGCCTGGCCTCCAGCAGCAGCAGCAGCAGCAGCAGCCTCCCTGCCCCTCTGCCCTCCCCAGGAGCCCTCAGCGCACACCTGCCCATGGTTCAGCTCTGCCTCAACTGTTTTCTCAGCTTCAGACAGCACCTTGCTACCTTTTATTTTCACGTTGGTTTGATATGCAGATCTCTTGAAAGACAGAAAAAGAAAGAGCTAAACCAAGAAAGATCTGGTTTGGTTGTTCATATCACTCAGTAAAAACATGACAATTATTTTCATGTTGTTATTAGCATACCATCTGTAACAGAATTGACCCATGAAGGTGCATTTTTGCTTTATTATATCTTGATTTGTTTCCTAAGCAATACATCAATGCTGCATTACCTATTACAAACCTAGACAGAAAGATCTAATGAATAACTTTCAACCTTTTGACATTTATCCTCATCATCCTTTACTGGTGTGCCAAGAAAAAAATAAACACTACTAAACAGTAATAGTGCATAAAGCATGAAGCTGATACTGTGTTAAATCAGGTTGTCTTCAGTGGTGTCCTGCAGTTCTGTGAAAGAAAGTTCTTGCTCACTAGTTTGGCTGGTCACTTTATTTTAAACACATCAGGACTTTTTTTGGGAAGATGGAGATTTCTATTGAGCAGCGTTGGCCAGACTCCAGATTTCTTCTATTCACTGAGAGCTATAACAGCACTGAACACATAGCTGTGAGTGTGAAAGCAATGTTCACCCCTGCATTTTTGTTTCTGTTCAGTCCTCTTGTCCTTTTAGACAGCATAATAGAAGTGCTGCAGTAAGCAGGGTCAAGTAGGATATGCCAGTGAGAAATGTTAAAATGAGACTATAGGCTGCGATTATGGGCTCTAATGTGCAATGAATCCTTTTTAATCACATGATATGAACTAATGTCACCACTTATTATAAAACAACAAAGTGTTCAGCTACAGGAGGAATGGAATGGATGACAACTGCATTTTTCAGTGTTTTGTTTAAGCAAGTACAGTGTGATCTTTTTAGATAACTAGGAAAAACTGAAGTTAAAATAAGTGCAAGTAATTCCAGATGGTTTTGGTTAAAACAAGTGTCTTTTCAGGACATGAAGATTTACCCCCTGGAAAGGGGATATGCAGTCAGTATCCACCTGCATCTCTGAGCTCAAGTGAAAACTAAACTTGATTCGTTAAAAAATTTCAAGTTTTTATGCTAAAAAACTTTTTAAAGTTAATTCAAGATGGGTTTTTAAAAATGTAAATATCAAAGTTAACTGCAGTTCTGTTCTAAAATAATTTCTAATGATTATTTAAATATAATGTTTTTAAGCTATAGACTTTGTTTCATGCCAAAATGTCAGACGAAAAGTCTAAAAATACTGTCAATTTTGACACATCTTCAACTGTCCATCCCGTATTCTAGGTACATATATTACAAAGTATTTCGGGTGTTCAAGACACTCAAAAAGAATTGTACCTGAAGAGAACATGGTGAGGCATTCCAGGGCCTTCATCACTCAGAAATCTTGGTTACATGGTTACCAAAGTGCCCAGCCACCTCAGACCTTTTGCTCCAGATCACAAGTGATTTGGTGACTGTATCCTGCTTTGCATTACTAATTTCATTTTTGGTTCATTTCTTCCCCAGTTTAATTCATAGGACTAGGAAAAGTCAGTAGCTCCTGGCAGGGGATGGTGGGAGTATCAGTGGGAAGCACTCATTTAACTCAAATACCCAGCAGCAAGGTAAACTCCTTTGGTAATAAAAATGGGGCCAGAATCTCTCTGGATGGCCTTTTGAAGTGTTTGGAAGTCCTGACTGGAAGCACAGAAGCATTGCCATGATTTCCTGTGCCTTTTGCCACCCTAAACGAGGCTGTCATGCCTCCCCTTGCACTGCACAGACCTGAGTCCTCAGCTTTCTGGAGCAGGAATCTGCCCTGCTCCCCTCTTCACCCTGCTCCCTAATAAGCAGAATTTAGCTGAATGTTGCTATAAAGCTACTGATTGTCCCCAAGACTGGCCAACCATGACCCTGTGTATCACTGGAACCTCACATTATTGGTTTCACAGGTTTAAAGTGCATTGATAAAGACAAAAAGTGGCAAAAAATCTTTATGACTTGTGCTGTTAAAATAGTTTTGTAAGAAATGGTTTAGAATTTGTAAGAAATATGAACCAGGAGATTTAAATTTGGAAGAGGTCATGGTGCAGTGCTTTGTGGGGAACAACACTGCGGTGAGAAAGTGCAAGAGTTTCTTCCATTTCCAGAGCTTCAGGTTCATAAATAAGAACATGTCACCATTCCTGCACTAGCCTTTCTTGCATGTGACTACATTTTTGGTTTTTGAAAGAAAGCTCTGCCTACTATTGTATGGCTTTGCTATTACAGGATCTTTGCTGATAGATGATATAAGCATTCTGTTACACAGCCTTTCACAGAGTCACAGAAAGGTTTGAAGTGACCTCCAGAGACCATCTGGTTCAACCCCCTCCTCCAGCAGGGCCACCTAGAGCTGCTTGCCCAAAACCATGCCCAGATGACTGTTGAGAATCTCCACATGATGGAAACCTCATAACCCCTCTCAGTAGCCTGTGTCAGTGCTCCATCACCCTCACAGTAAAAAAAAAAGTGTTTCCCAATGTTCAGAGAAAACTTCCTGTGTTTCACTTTGTGCCTGTTGCCTCTTTTGTCCCTGGGAAGACTCTGGCTCCATCTGCTTTGTACCTTCCCTGTTGGTATTCATATATACTGATAAAATCCCTTGGAGCCTTCTCCAGGCAGAGCAGTCCCACTCTCTCAGCCTTCCCTCCCTGAAGAGATGTTTCCATCCCTCCATCATCTTTGTGGCCCCTTGTTGGACTCTGTCCAGTACCTGCATGTCTCTCTTCTACTGGGCTGCCCAGCGCTGGACTCAGCACTCCAGGTGTGGCCTCACCAGGACTGAATGGAGGGAAAGGATCCCCTCCTGTGACCTGCTGGCAGTGCAGCCCAGGATTACATCAGGTTTCCTTGCTGCTCCACTGCTGGCTCCTGTTCAGCCTGCTGTCTACCAGCATCCCCCGGTCTTTTTCTCCCAAACTGCTTTCCAGTTCTCTGGTCCCAAGTGTATGCTGGTACCTGGGATTCTCCCTCCCCAGGTGCAGTACTTGGCACTTCTTGTTGAACTTCATGAGGTTCTTGCTGGCCTGTTTCTGCAGCCTATCAAGGTTCCTCTGGATGGCAGAAAGACCAGAGGTTTATCAGCCAATTCTCCCAGTCTGCAAACCTGAGAGTACACTCTGCTCCACCATCCAGATCATTGATGGAAGTGTTAAGAAGATGGAAGTGTTAACCCACTGTGTTTCTCTGGGTCACACCACTTGTTATTTGCCTCCAGCTAGATTTTCTCCCACTGGTCACCACCCTCTGTGTCCAGCCAGAGCAGTTCAGGCAATTTTCAATCCACCTCACTGTCTGCAGATCCAGACAGTGCTGGAAACCCTACTGAAGTCTAGGTAGGCAGCATCCACTGCTCTGTGCCCCTCCTAACAAGCCACTCGTCTCATCATAGAAGTTTGTCAAGTGGTCAAACACGACTTCCCCTTGAAGCTATGATCTTTTGCTGCACCAAACAAGGTGGAGAGACATTCTCAGAAAAAGTTTTCTTTTTTCTTGCTTCTACTGCTTTTTTCTTGCTTCTACTGACTCTTGCTATTCCAAACCTGTTGAAGAGCTATAAATAAACCAAATCATACCACAGTATAACTGGGTGCTCTGCAGGACTGTCTTTCTTGTCAAGTGAAGCATAAGACTGACAAAGTAATTGTGAGTAGCACAGCTGCACCTCAGCGTCCTCTCATATTCAAGATTTACAAACACACGTTAAGAGAATTATAAAGTTCAAGCTTTTCTAATGTGAGAAATCAGGACAAAACAGGAGAGTGAAAAGGAAAGAAAAAAGCAGTAATTCTGCAGCAAAAGACACTGAATTACTCAAATCATGTTGGACAGGGAGCCAGCAGCAAAGCTGGAGCCTAAACCTGTGTCTGAGCCTTTCTCTAGTTCCACAACCATAAAATCATTCTTTTGTTGATTAAATACGGAAAAATTCCTCTAAGTTCTTGATATCTTTTATGCTGACTACAATCAAATACTTTTAAGAGTATATTTACAAAGTTTGCAACTAATTAACATTCATATGTGCCAGAATTCACAGAGGAAACCATTGCATCAAGTTAGCATATGAAATCTCTGAAATCCAAGAGAACTGCTACCCTCCCTGGAGACAGGAAAGTGTAGGCAGGATGTCTATGGTGAAATAGGAGTTACAGAGAAGATGGACATAGATCTGGCTGCACGTCAGAAAATCTGTAGCTCTGCAGCCAGGAAATATGATTCACATGTCAGCTATGTATCGTTTGCCTTTTCATACGGGCTTTTTCTTGATGGAGACCCCTTTCTGTTCTTTATTTCATCAATACCTGGCAGGAGCATGGTGCAACATTCTGTGCTTGAGGGACAAGCCTGCAGAAAGCATGGAAGGAATGAAGAATGTGGCTGCTTATTGCTGTGCCCACAGTGCTTCCTCTGCTTCACTGATTTCTGCCTCCTTCATAGTGATGACAGCAATGGGAGTTCAAAAGGTGGCTTTGGATCAGAAACATTTACACACAACTCTGCTAGAAGGAAAGGGAAATTAAGGTCAACAAGAAAGGAATACTACTCTGTGTTCCCAGAAATCACGTCCACAGTTTCCCATATCCTGGAGTTCCATGATTTACTGCTGAACTAAAGACAATACTGCTAGAACATTGCAATACAGTGCCCCATCTAAATGGTCAATGTGGAAATTTTTTTGTATTTGAAAACACAGATTTGGAAAGACCTAAAGGCGCTAAAGGGAAGATCAGTCAGGGACAAAAAAAAAATTCCCTAAACAACTCAAAGTTAGAGCAGAACAACAGTTTGTTCTTCATTTGGGTAATGAGCATGCAACATTTTATTCCTGCAAAGCTCCCAGGAGAATTAATGTCCAAGGCAAGGTGTTGCCCTCTGAAGCTGGAGGAAGGGAAATGTCAGAGGACATCTGGTGATTTATCCTCTTTACCTCCTCAAGAGCAAGAATTTTTTTCACACATGAGTAGAAGTTTACCAACCCAGATACCCCATGGGCAACTAAAAAGGGCTGTCTTGATCATTCAGCAGCTGGCACCTTTTTGCCTCAGCACAGGCGTCTCAGAGAAAAGCACTTACTGCTCTGTAGGTAGCTTCACATGATGTGCTTACAGTGACCATGGCCTTCACATCCAGCTGGCTTGCTCTTGGCAGCTCTATTTCTGCTGATGTTGGGTGGAGACATTGTGTGATATCAGTGTCTTTTAAACCTCTGACCTTTGCAAAACAGGGATTAACAAAAGCAGTGTGAACAGTTTAAATGGCAGGAATGATGCCTGCAGAGCCTCCACAACTAAGGCAAAGCACTAAAACTGCAATCACTCTACAACAAGCAAACAAACGAGCCAGAAAAGAGAATTATTTATTCAATAATTATGACCTTAGAAAAGGATTGCTCCTATTTCTCTTAAAGGATACCCTTTAAGAGAGCTGGGTGTGTTGGATATCCTTTAAGAGAGCATGGTGCCCATGGCTCACCGACCCTGGGAAACGCCTGATACTTCTGCCCTAGGTTAGGAAAGCATATGCCAGAGGAAAGGATGGTAGAAATGAAGAGTTTGTCATGCCCTGGGGAATCAGAGGACTGAGGAATAAATCACTGTCTGGAAATACACTGTCTGCCGTTGGCTGCTGGATGAGCCTGCTGGAATGGGATGGACCAGCTGAGTGGCACTTTGGCAAGCAGCACTGGATGGGATGTGTTCCACCCTTCAGACAGGAATTTGGGCTGTGGGAGTAAGGTGTTATGTGACCTGAGGACTAGACTTTCATATCTTTGTGCCCTGAAACAGGTTTGTGTACTGTAGCTGGGCCTTTAGAAAGCTACTTGCCATCCCCCAGTCCAGTCATCCTCTGCCTTTGATGAACTGCTCTGGGCTTTGCTGTCAACTATTCCTGGACTTCTGAGTGAGCCCTTTGGGAGCCAGAGCAGATGTGATCAGCTGTCTGGGGAGGCAGGAGTAAAGCACGCAAAATTTCCAGGAAAGGGGCTATTGCTGTTCCTTGCCATTTTCTGAGAAAAGCAGGAGCCTAGCAGCCCATATGGGATCACAGACACACAAAACCTTAAATATCAGATAGATATGATGGTATTTCTGAGGGGTGAAAAGAAGAACAACACAGACTTATGCTTTGTGTACATGGAAAAGCCAGGTAGGACCAGAATTAGAGAGAAAAATTACTTTTCCCCGCAGAGGAAAGTTTGTTCAGGCCTCCAGCAGGGAGGTTCTTCTGAAATTCAGAATAATTCCTTATTTTCTTGGCAATGTGAATACATATAAAGCATGAGAATCAACAGGAGAAATCAAGAGTGTGGAAACATATCTTTTGGATGTATTTTAAAAGCAGCTTTACTCCTTCGGCATATAACTTTTCAGCTTGATCCCAGTCTTGCAGAAATGTGAGAAAGCCTTTAAGATTTCTGGATCAAACTGGAAAGCTATTTTCCATCTTAAAGATAATTCACCAATGTCTGCTAACCCTGTTCAATACGTGCTACAGGGACAGTGTTCACCATTTATGCTTTCTTCATGGTTATATCCCATTTTGAAACTTCCTATAAGGGAGCATCTGGGGGGGAGGGGGTGTTATAATTTTAGAAAGACCTTGCAGATACCTGGATTTTCAAACACACAGGACATGCAGACAACTTGTGAAAAAAGAATCAGAAGCAGGGATGTTGCATCTCACACATTTTTGCCATGTTGAGTCATTTCACACTAAATTAATTCTTCTTGGAATTATCTGTCTTTGTGAGGCTTATACAAATAAAAATTCTAACGAATTTAATTGAAGTTCAAATACTACTAGCAAATGAAGTTTTTTCTCTTGTTTTTTTCTTCTTGGCAAAGCAAACCCAGTCGTATTAATAATAAAATCTCTGAGAGGATGGATCCCTCACAAAAGCTTCATAGATTATTAAATAGAAAAATACGTTGATCATGGCAGGGCTGGAGACTCAGGTGCCTGCTTGCAATATTCTGACTCTCTTTTCTGACCACAGGGTCATCTTTTTCTGAGTGGGGGTTGTTGAAGTGACTCTAACATGCCTCCACTTAGGCTGGGGCAGGAAGGAGGCACAGAAACCTTACAACAGCTCTGTCAGGCCTCGTGTGCTTTGTCAAGCAAAAATTAATTTAGGGACTTGTTTGGGGATTGTCATAGAGTGTATTAAAAAAAAAACCACAGAAAAAAAGCCAACTGAGAAGTTGGAATATACCAACAGTTTAGAAAAAGGAGACCAGATTTATTTTCTCAGAAAACACTTGTGGATTGTAACTTTCTTTTGTTCGTCACTTATTTTGTCTAAGACAGCAATAACTTGCTCCATCTTAAAGTATCTTCCTGGCAGCAGATATCCTGTGTACAGACTATGAACAAAAACATTGTGGTGTTGATGTTTAAGTAAATTAGTCCACATGCCAGGACAGCCAGTGCTAATTGCCCTAATGATGTTTGCTTTGTCTCTAGCAGTTTTAGACATTTATTTTGCAACCTGCCTGAGGCCAATGTAGTAAACACAATCGCATTAAATGAGATCTAGGTATGAAAATGATAAAATGGTACAACAGCCTACTTTTTATTTAATTTGAATAATTTTTTATTTTCTCCAAAAGTAAAGCTGAAAGAAACAGCTCCTTTTCTGGGCAATAGCCACAACATAATTTCCAAACCTCACCTCATGTGCTGGCATCCAACTTGTCATCTGTTCTGTCTTTATATCTCTCATCATTGCATCTTTTCAGTGTCTTTGCATCTCTTGGTCTTTGCATTATTCATCCTTGCACCCCTCAGCCTCTCTTGGTGCTCTAGTCTAACATCAGCCTGTAGCTGCAGCACACCAGTCAGATCTGTGCAGGATCTACTGCTAGTTTGTTCTGGGACAAATCATCTCCAATCCCCTCTATGTGGCACAGCATCAAAGGAAACATATTTTGCCATCTGAATCCAATGCCAAAATAACTTCCCAACAAGATACTAAAACATTTCAGCTCTCTTTATATTAACCATTTTCCCTCTACTGTTCTGTCAAAACTGAAAATTGCTGTCTGCTGGGAACAGCAATTTGATTATGCTTAAGTCTTCTTCAGCAGACCAGAAGCATCCTCTTCCACCCACACCAGTTCAGAGTGCTTCCTCTCAAGTGCCAGCATAACGGAGGAGAGTGAGTGAAGGACTGAGTGTTGCTGCACTTTCAGTGCTTGATCTCATTGCCAGCGCTGTCAACAAGCTGTCAACATCTGCTCAGGACTGGGGAGACGAACAGCTGGGCACCATTTGTGCTGCTGCAGGCTAGACAGAGCCACCTCCACAACCCAGAGGTGCCAGTCCTCCAGTGCCATCCTGTCCAAGGTCTAGTTCTTGTCCAAGACTACTCCAAAGCACTTGTTCTCCACTTTCTGAGATCCTCCAAAACCAGATGACCATCTGCAACTGCTTTCTGAAACTAACTGTAGGAAAATATTTCCCACTGAAAGATTCTGGGGCAGTGTTAATAGGATCTAAAAGACAGGCTAAGAATGCAGAATCAATTAAACATTATAAAAATATTTGTCTTGATCTTGAAATACATTTTCAGCAGTATCCCCCTCAGACATGACCATAGGCTCCTTTTGCCTGTGTTAGTTGTTCCAGTTTCATGAAGCCATTGTGCTTGGATTTTGTGTCAGACATAGAGATTCCTCAAAAATAAGACCTCCCTTCTTGACAGATCCCACAAAATGCAGTCTTTCAAAATGTGGGAAGTTTCTTGATGCTGCCTGGTGCATGAAACAACAGTTAAGACAGATAACCAGTAACACTGAGTTTCCTTCTCAGGATGGACAAAAAGAGCCTGGAAAAGCACAAGTTTGCCTCTCAGTTCTTTTTGCCATGTGGTAGCATCCCCCTCAGCCACATTTTGGTGCTTTCTTTGTTATGTTGAACATCTATTGCTCATGGCAGGTCTTCAAATTCTTCCACAGTTTGGGTCTTCTCTCTAAAATTACCCTGGCTTGTTTCTTAGGGACTTGTTGATGTAAAATTCATATGAAAGATGACTATGTTAATTGTCACGGAATGATATGGCACACTTCAAGATGTCTTTAGCTAATTAGTGAAGCTATAGACACATGGCAGACATTTTTAGAGCTGTAGTGAGGAATGAAGTGATATACAGAACCAGCAGTGTCATGATTAGAAATAATTTTTTCATAGGCTATTTTCTGCAAGACTTGTATTTTGCCCATCATATTCAATTTGCTAAATCACATTTGCTTATTTGAAAGATTGTACATTTGCATATAAAAGAAAGCTTATACTAATTACCGCAGTTCATTCTTAAAAGATCAGCATCCTTTCCCATGACTGCAAGTATCTCTGTACAACATAAAGCTTCTCATCTACAGAGGTGAAAGCACTTCCTAAAGCAGATGAATGTCATGGGTCCCTTTTGCAGACAGGGTAAGGGAGGTGCTGGACAGTGACAAGATTCCCTCAAGGTTAACATGAAGGCATTGCTGAGAGAAGTGAGGCTTCAGAGCTGCTGGATTAACACTGAGCACAAAGCACTAAAATACTGGGGAAACATTTTGGAGGAAAGTCAGTATAAAGGTAAGGAACTACACTTACTTTGTAAGAAGGGCAGTGAGCACCAAAGCTTGCCTGCAGTGTGAATCTAGTCTTGGCAGGAGGTCATTTTTAGAAAAGGGTAATCCAGCCAGAGCAGTAACCTTCAGAAACCTTGGGCTGACATATGCCAACAGTTTGTAATTCCTCGCCACAGGACACGAACTCAGACATACAGAAATATGTTCAGTCAAGTTAACGATCAGTTGGGTTTTTGATACTCAGAATGTGCTTTTCTGGCTTGGTGTCCTGTACTTTGCAGTCTTTCTTTAAAGAGAGCAGCTGAGCTTGCAGGAGAAAGGGCCATGAAGCTGATTATGCTTCCACTTCAGTGTGTCACTCACGCCTGCCTCTGAGCAGCACAGTGATAACACAGCGCTCCATGCAGAAGGGAAAATAGCTGCTCCATGGCCACTCTACATTTTATATTTAACCCTTTAGCTCTCCTCTTTGGCATTATCCATGTTTGACGCTTGCACTTTGACACTAATAGACAGAATTTAATTTCTTACATGTAAAAATTAGACATCTTAGCCTGGAAGGCAGAGGTTGAAAAATTCAACTGACCACTAGTGGCCAAAAGACCATCCCACTAGCCTAATGCTGGATAGAGGGCTCTGTCTGCATCATCAAAGAGGAATAAAATCCTGGTGAGGAGAGAAGCTGGAACTCCCTGTAGGAAAAAGTTTTCATTCTTTGCCAGTAGCTGAAAACCATTAAATATAAGGAAGTTCCCTGTGCATATCACAGACAGTAATTTGTTATTTTTTCTAGTACAAAATGTCTGCAAGCCAAGCATGGATGTATTCTGTAAGTCTGCCCCTTTTGGTCCACGGAGGCAGGAAGATACTGTTCCATGATCAGTGAGGGGGAAAATGCAGAAAGACCTACAGCTAGAAGAAAATCTGACCAGAGACACTGTGGAACAGGGGCTCAGGGCAATGGGGCTCCTGCTGCAGGCAGATAAGCATCCTGAAGTGAGCAGATTCCAGTGTATGGAGTTGTGTCAACACTGTTGGCTGCAGCAGAATGCAGGGATGGCTCAGAGAATTAAATAAAATAACCTAAAGACCAGAACCAGACAGTCAATTCAAGAACTCAGTGTTTAATGAAAGTTTTCATTCAAGGACAAAAAAAATCTGAACCATGAAGAAGGCAAAATATGCTTTCAGTCTGTCGTGTCTAGGTGATACTAGCCAATCTATCAGGAGAAAATATTTATTTTTACAGGCAAAGTGCTCTGTTTGTCCTTGGAATCTGTCCCAGAACCCAACAGCTTTCTATGTCTGGATTTCTTCATCACGTGTATTTATCTGTGAGATATTTAATATGCATGGCCCTGCTTCATTTTTCATGACTGACCTTACAGAGTACAACCCAAGCACCTTTCAAGTTTACACCTTTTAAGACAGTTATCTTTCAAAATATTTTTTAAGAGTGTCTCAAGAAAATGCCCATGAAATTCTGCTTAGAATTATGCTAAGGGAAGGTTGACAGTAGCATTAAACTAAATCAATATGTAAGCACATTTACATGAGGGCTAGTTCTAGAAAAAGGCTGAGTAGCACCTCCTTCTACACGAAACTGATCTCTCAGTTTTCTAAATAACTCATACTTTCAAGCTGATGAGCAGATTTAAAGCAGGGATTTCAAGAAGCTGGAGATAATTTAGAAGCAGAAATCAACATTGACTTTTGCCAGAAATGTAGAAGACTTACTAGCAATGTAAGCAGAGGTTGAGGAGAAAGCAAAAGAACTTCAGAAAGAAAGATGACACAGTATCCCAAAACCAGAATGGCTCCTGAGGAGCTGAAGAGTTAAGCAGGAAGGAGAAATTTCGGACTCTGGCCAGGAAGATGGCATTAAAGGCTTGATGTGTGTGACATTAAAGGCAGCTTGATGTGTGTGGTGAGTTAGGAGAAGGGAAAGAAGACAGAGTAGAGGAAGGCAAGAGTGGGACACAAACAAAACAAAACAAAACAAAAACAAAAACAAAAACAAACAAACAAAACCCAAACCATTTACAGGAACAAATTCTGAACTGCAGTGATTGAACTTCAAAGTACAGGAAGGTGGGTGGCAGACATCAAAGTAGAGACCCAAATGTTTTCTTTTTTTTAGAGGCTGGAATGTGCTAAAACTTGTTGTGTATGGGGAAAGAGCTGTAGGATAGGTAAACAGCATAAGGGAATGGGTTGAGATGGAGCAAGGAAGAATAAGAAATTGGGCAGGAGAGGGCAGGAGATGACAGGAGACCATATGTGCAAATGGAGCTACTAGAAGGAGAGAGCAGAAGACAAACTACATTTTTGCTGGCTGTTCAGCAGAGAAAGAAGAAATATAAGCTTGGTAACAGGGGAAGTTGTGGAGGTGTAAATTGGGGGAATAATTCTGCAGGGACTGGTAAGATCCTTCATGAGGAAAAATATCTGATGGAAGGATAGTTTGAGAAGTGAGCCAAAAGACTCATGGAAAGGGGAGATGATTATCTGGAAGGAGTTACAAAGGGCAGCACAGGGGAGTGTGCAGCCGACAGTGACATTTTTAGAGATGAACTGGGTACTGCAGAGACAGCAGGAGAAGGTGGGGAAGAGATGGACATGTCACAAAATAGCGAGGATGAGCGTCAGGCAGAAAGGATAGAAATAGGAATGGCTATGGTGCTTACCAGCATAAATAAAGATGTTAAGGTGAAGGTAGAAGAGCAGCAGGCAAGGGAAGAATTGTAAAGGGATGAGACTGCAGAGTATGTGTGGACAGGAAAGGGAGGAGAAAGAGGCACAGAGTTTCAGCAAGAGTCAAAAAGAATAGCCTAGATAAGGTTTCTAAAGAAGTCTGTCCGTGTGACATTTTCAGCTGTTCTTGTGAAGCCAGGAGGCAGTGACCTCTGCCTCTGGAGGGACTGAGCAGGCTGGGAACATCCTTGGATGTGATGATGTGATCCTCCAAGGGCTCCTCAGCAGCCTCACCAAGAATCTCAGTCCAACCCCAGTACTGGTTGCTTCTCTTAAATGAGCCCTTCTTTAATCTCTTAACACATGACACAAGATCAAATTTTAGGAAAACCAAACCTGTAGAAGCCCTTCTGCACTGCATAAAGCAATCCTAAAATTAAAATGTTCCATTGTAAATATAAAAATGAGGATCAAATTTATAACATGTGGTTTGGTTAAATTTTAAATTGATTAATTAAGGGCCAAGAGTGAGAAATAAGTTCCCTTTGTCTGAACATTAGATTTAATAATGAATTCTCCAGCAATTATGTAGATCTCATAGCTATATCAGTGCTGCAGGGAGTGCCTACAAATTCCCTAACTGGGGGTGAGATACTTTGTACCAACAAAGCTGGACTCCAGTCCCTCTGGAAGTTGGTTCCAGTCAATCCTCTACATCCTCCCTCTCTTAGTAGGGTTTTACTTCCTGATACTTAGCATGGTGGTTCAAGCATCACCCTTTCACAGTTAATCTCAGGCATTTTACAAAGGCCTGATGTTGAGCAGAAAGTCACTGCAGACCAGCCTCCAGCACTGGCTCACAGGGCACCTCCATTCTCATGGTATGGATAAAGCCAAGGCAGCACCAGGCACAGCACAGCAGTCTCTGCTCTTGCTATGCAGAATACATGTCCAGATTGCTCCCTCCCTGAATTACAGCCTCCCTACTTCAGCTGGATTTACCTGGCACCCAGCATGGAGACAGTGCCTGCCCCCAGCGTGAGCCATAAGCACTCCCTCAGCCACACTGCCCTCAGGGGCTGGTTGCAATGGGGACAGGATTCTACTTCTCATTCCAGGAAGCCAAGGAGTAAAGGCACCAAGGCAAAAAGGTTTAGCAGGGCAAAGGTCACAGTGCTTATCACCCTGGGATCTTCTGTCCTCTTGACAGATCGAGGACACTGTGTTTGCCCAATGGCCTCAGTGCACTGCCAGCACCCAGAACCAGCGCCAAGGCTAAAGAGTCCACAAACCCAGCCTTCAGAAGGCTCTGGCATTCCATTAGGTGAACAACAAACTAACTCTGACCCCACAGCCAGGGGCATCAGAACTTCCCAGGATCTCTGGACAGCAAGAGATCTCCTGGTTTTAATGGATTTTTTTTCCCCTTAATGGATTTCTACATAATTAGCAACTGCAGTCACTAAAAGCAGACCCCCAAGCTTTATGGCGTGTTGTCTCTGTCCTTGACAGATGGGTCTTTTCCATTGAAGAGAATATTCCCAAAGTATCCACCCTCTTCAGTACACCCTGGTCATTGCCCAACCAAGCTCTAAATATGTGGGACAGTATTGTTGAGAATTCCCAAGAATCATCAGTACTTTAATTCCTGCCTAAACTCCAGCTTGTCACAGTAGCCATGCAGGAGAAAATCTGCCAAGCTGCCAATGTGGCAGAGGCTGGAATGCAGCTCAGTCCAGACATGTCAGTGCAGTGAGTCCATTAACCTAACTGCAAGCAGGGTTGCAAATTGCAACCCTGATGAGACTAACGCTTGAGCAAGATTGTCTCAGGGTGCTGAAAAGTTAGTGGTATTAAAAAAAAAAGAGTGTGAGCAAGTTGCTTGGACAGATCTGCTGGACCACAGACACTATGGTTGCAGCTCTAATCATACAAAAATCATCACAAACTGCAACTTTTTAAACTCTGAGAAAGGCTAACTTCCTTTTTCTCTGCCATTAACAGTTGCCCTGAGATCTCTAGTTATTTATAAACCATGCTGCTGTAGGAAACCCTATAAATATCCAGAGCGATAAGCATGCCCTTATTATTCTTAGAATGGACAACTAAGTAAAAATGGAAACCACCCTTGGCCTACTGGAACTTCTGCAGCCGCATCCTCTGCCTCCACCCCATCAAGCTAAAAGCAGCACTGCCAGCTCAGGACTTGACCTCATCATCATAGTCTACACCTCAATCTTTGCATCTGATAGGGTGACAGCTGGGCATCTGACCACCACACACAGTCAATGAACCCAAGAGGAGACGCAGGACATTTGACAGACAATGCAGGAAAGTGGACAATGCACAGCATAGAAGATTACATTCTTCAAAGTGCAAAGATTATTGCTAGGAACAGCACAAATAGGTCCAAACCTGGGCCTAGCCATGACACAAAACATCTACAAAACTCAGTTTTCCACAGGAGTATTTTTTGCGTACTTCTAGTGTATACTTTGCAATGCTTTCACATCACAAAAAAAAAAGTTTAAAATTTTACACTTTTCTGGGCCGACTTGTTTTTGACTTCTTCTTGCAGCTGGAGTTTTTTTAAGGTCTATTTCAAATCTACCTGTGAATGAATGAGAAAATCTGACCCTGTTCCACTAGAGAGCTCACAGCATATCCCTCTGAGTGCTCACTGCCAGGCTGCAGCTGCCCTGGGAAATACCATCTCAACGAGGAAAATGAGGGCAAATTGCTTGATTTTATGTGAGGACCAGCAAGGCCACACCTGGAGTGCAGTGTCCAGTTCCACAGCCCTCAGCTCAAAGGGAATGTGGAGAAACTGAGAAGGTGCAGCAAGGGTCAGTAAAGATGATCAGGAGCCTGAAGTCCCAAAGAGAGGTTGTAGGAGATGGGTTTATTTAGTTTGGTGAAGGGAAGGCTGAGGGAGGATGTAATAGGAATGTAAAACTGGTTGTAAGGGGGTTACAAACACAACAAAGCCAAACTCTTCTTGGTCAGGGCAGATGATGGCATAAAAAGTAGCAAAAACATGAAGAAGCAAAAGGCATTTATGCAACTGTGACACATAGTGACTTCCTAAAATATTCAGCCCATGTGTTCCTCTAGTAGAGCGTGAACAGATAACTCCACAAACACCGTGTGCACTGTTGGCCGAGGAACTTAGCAGCTGTAGCAATGTCTGGTATCATAACATTTGTAACTGAAAACTATTCAAAATTCAAGCCTGAAACCAGAGAAAAATTAATATAACATTAACTTATTGGAAGCTGAATTAATACTTTCTGGATCTGATTTGTTTTACTCCTCACGGTCCTTGACTACTTTTATTTTTTATGAGTTCTCTTCCATAAAAGCATTTCAACCCCTTTTGAATTAAAGGAACAACTCAAAGAATTAAACGGAAACATTTCAGAACTGGTGAAACTATTTCTTTCTCTCTATTTTGTTATAAGACTATTTCTAAGCGAACAAAAGAGTTAAGGCATAAAAATCTTGTCTGACAGCCATAATGTCACTTTGTAGCTAGAGGGAACATTCCTG